>NC_091985.1:192205989-192505989 GCF_044704955.1 Pristiophorus japonicus
CTCAGTCTCTCTCTCTCCCCCCTCAGTCTCTCTCTCCTCCCCCCTCAGTCTCTCTCTCTCCCCCTCTCAGTCTCTATCTCTCCCCCCTCAGTCTCTTCTTTCTCCCCCTCAGTCTCTCTCTCCCCCCTCAGTCTCTCTCTCTCCCCCTCAGTCTCTCTCTCTCCCCCTCAGTCTCTCTCTCTCCCCCCTCAGTCTCTCTCTCTCCTCTCCCCCCTCAGTCTCTCTCTCTCCCCCCTCAGTCTCTCTCTCTCCCCCCTCAGTCTCTCTCTCTCCCCCCTCAGTCTCTATCTCTCCCCCCTCAGTCCTCTCTTTCTCCCCCTCAGTCTCTCTCTCCCCCCTCAGTCCTCTCTCTCTCCCCCCTCAGTCTCTCTCTCCCCCCCTCAGTCTCTCTCTCCCCCTCAGTCTCTCTCTCCCCCTCAGTCTCTCTCTCTCTCTCCCCCTCAGTCTCTCTCTCTCCCCCCTCAGTCTCTCTCTCCCCCCTCAGTCTCTCTCTCCCCCCTCAGTCTCTCTCTCTCTCCCCCTCAGTCTCTCTCTCTCCCCCCTCAGTCTCTCTCTCTCTCCCCCCTCAGTCTCTCTCTGCCCCCCTCAGTCTCTCTCTCTCCCCCCCTCAGTCTCTCTCTCTCCCCCCCTCAGTCTCTCTCTCTCCCCTCAGTCTCCCTCTCTTTCCCCCCTCAGTCTCTCTCTCTCGTCCCCCCTCAGTCTCTCTCTCCCCCCTCAGTCTCTCTCTCTTTCCCCCTCAGTCTCTCTCTCTCTCATCTCCCCCCTCAGTCTCTCTCTCTCTATCTCTCCCCCTCAGTCTCTCTCTCTCTCCCCCTCAGTCTCTCTCTCTCTCTCTCCCTCCCTCAGTCTCTCTCTCTCCCCCTCAGTCTCTCTCTCCCCCCCTCAGTCTCTCTCTCCCCCCTCAGTCTCTCTCTCTCTCCCCCCTCAGTCTCTCTCACTCCCCCCTCAGTCTCTCTCTCTCTCCCCATAAGTCTCTCTCTCTCTCCCCCCTCAGTCTCTCTCTCTCCCTCTCTCTCCCCTCAGTCTCTCTCTCTCTCCCCTCAGTCTCTCTCTCTCTCCCCCCTCAGTCTCTCTCACTCTCTCTCCCCTCAGTCTCTCTCTCTCCCCCCCTCAGTCTCTCTCTCTCTCCCCCTCAGTCTCTCTCTCTCTCTCCCCCTCAGTCTCTCTCTCTCTCCCCCCCCCTCAGTCTCTCTCTCTCTCTCCCCCCTCAGTCTCTCTCTCTTCCCCCCCCTCAGTCTCTCTCTCTCTCTCCCCCCTCAGTCTCTCTCTCTCCCCCCCCTCAGTCTCTCTCTCTCTCCCCCCTCAGTCTCTCTCTCTCCCCCCCTCAGTCTCTCTCTCCCCCCCTCAGTCTCTCTCTCTTTCTCCCAATGTCCCTCTCTCTCCCCCCTCAGTCTCTCTCTCCCCCCTCAGTCTCTCTCTCTCCCCCCCTCAGTCTCTCTCTCTCCCCCCCCTCAGTCTCTCTCTCTCTCTCCCCCCTCAGTCTCTCTCTCTCTCCCCCCTCAGTCTCTCTCTCCCCCCTCAGTCTCTCTCTCTTTCTCCCCCTGTCCCTCTCTCTCCCCCCCTCAGTCTCTCTCTCCCCCCTCAGTCTCTCTCTCCCCCCTCAGTCTCTCTCTCTCCCCCCCCCCCCCAGTCTCTCTCTGTCTCTCTCCCCCCTCAGTCGCTCTCTCTCTCTCCCCCTCAGTCTCTCTCTCACTCCCCTGACCCGCTTCTCTCTCTCTCTCTCTCTCTCTCCCCCCGATCCGCTTCTCTCTCTCTCTCGCCCCCCCGACCTGCTTCTCTCTCTCTTCCTCTCCCCCGAACCGCTTCTCTCTCTCTCTCTCTCCCCCCCGGACCTGCTTCGCTCCCTCTCTCTCTCCCCCTCCCCCGTCTCTCTCTCTCTCTCTCTCTCCCCCCTCAGTCTCTCTCTCCCCCCTCAGTCTCTCTCTCTCCCCCCTCAGTCTCTCTCTCTCTCCCCCCTCAGTCTCTCTCTCTCCCCCTCAGTCTCTCTCTCTCCCCCTCAGTCTCTCTCTCTCCCCTCAGTCTCTCTCTCTCCCCCCTCAGTCTCTCTCTCTCCCCCCTCAGTCTCTCTCTCTCTCTCTCTCTCCCCCTCAGTCTCTCCCTCTCCCCCCTCAGTCTCTCCCTCTCCCCTTCAGTCTCTCTCTCTCCCCCCTCAGTCTCTCCCTCTCCCCTTCAGTCTCTCTCTCTCCCCCCTCAGTCTCCCTCTCTCCCCCCTCAGTCTCTCTCTCTCCCCCCCAGTCTCTCTCTCTCTCTCTCTCCCCCATCAGTCTCTCTCTCTCCCCCCTCAGTCTCTCTCTCTCTCTCTCCCCCCTCAGTCTCTCTCTCTCCCCCCTCAGTCTCTCTCTCTTTCTCCCCCTGTCCATCTCTCTCCCCCCTCAGTCTCTCTCTCCCCCCTCAGTCTCTCTCTCCCCCCCTCAGTCTCTCTCTCTCCCCCCCCCCCAGTCTCTCTCTCTCTCTCTCCCCATCAGTCTCTCTCTCTCCCCCTCAGTCTCTCTCTCTCTCTCCCCCTCAGTCTCTCTCTCTCCCCCCTCAGTCTCTCTCTCTTTCTCCCCCTCTCCCTCTCTCTCCCCCCTCAGTCTCTCTCTCCCCCCTCAGTCTCTCTCTCTCCCCCCTCAGTCTCTCTCTCTTTCTCCCCCTGTCCCTCTCTCTCCCCCCTCAGTCTCTCTCTCCCCCCTCAGTCTCTCTCTCCCCCCTCAGTCTCTCTCTCTCCCCCCTCAGTCTCTCTTTCTCCCCCTGTCCCTCTCTCTCCCCCCTCAGTCTCTCTCTCCCCCCTCAGTCTCTCTCTCTCCCCCCTCAGTCTCTCTCTCTCCCCCTCAGTCTCTCTCTCTCTCTTTCTCTCCCCCCTCAGTCTCTCTCTCCCCCCTCAGTCTCTCTCTCTCCCCCCTCAGTCTCTCTCTCTCCCCCCTCAGTCTCTCTCTCTCTCTTTCTCTCCCCCCTCAGTCTCTCTCTCTCCCCCTCAGTCTCTCTCTCCCCCCCCCCTCAGTCTCTCTCTCTCCCCCTCAGTCTCTCTCTCTCCCCCCTCAGTCTCTCTCTCTCCCCCCTCAGTCTCTCTCTCTCTCTTTCTCTCCCCCCTCAGTCTCTCTCTCTCCCCCTCAGTCTCTCTCTCCCCCCCCCTCAGTCTCTCTCACTCTCTCCCCCCTCAGTCTCTCTCTCTCTCCCCCCTCAGTCTCTCTCTCCCCCCTCAGTCTCTCTCTCCCCCCCCTCAGTCTCTCTCTCTCCCCCCTCAGTCTCTCTCTCCCCCTCAGTCTCTCTCTCCCCCCTCAGTCTCTCTCTCTCCCCCCTCAGTCTCTCTCTCTCCCCCTCAGTCTCTCTCTCCCCCCTCAGTCTCTCTCTCTCTCTCCCCCCTCAGTCTCTCTCTCTCCCCCCCTCAGTCTCTCTCTCTCCCCCCCTCAGTCTCTCTCTCTCCCCCTCAGTCTCTCTCTCTTTCTCTCTCTCCCCCGACCTGCTTCTCTCTCTCTCTCTCTCTCTCCCCGACCCGCTGAGGATCGGGGCTACCACGTGGTGTTTAGTTACGGTTTCAGATCGGGTATCGGAGTTGAGGACACATGCACAAAAAAGTGTTTGTGTAAATTGCGCTGGGGGGGGTGGGGGGCCGATTCTGTGTCTATTTATCCTAACTCTCGGGAGATGCATGCACAAGGCGAGAGTTAGGACAAGCAGTCACTCCGTTACTTTAGAATCACCACACAACCTTACCTTACCATCGGACTTAGGTACAACAACAATGGATGTAGCCCAATTACATCGATCTATCTCCGAGATAATGTTCTCAGTCTCCAGTCCTTTGAGATCTTGCTCAAGTCTCTCCTTGAGAACATATGGTCTGGAACGTACGAGGTACAATGTACTGACTGATGTCCTCCTCAATGGATTATCGGATTCCAAAATGGTAACTTTCAGCAACTTCCAGGCCCTCAGGACTGCAGTGCTGTTGTAATCTGCATCAGAGGCTTGACGGGAACAAGCTCATTTTTCAGGGTTTCATACCCCTCGGGGCCTGCTTCAATCAGGAAAATCGCCGGTTGTCTTTCCGACACCACCCGGTTACGGTTTTCATCATCGGGGACCTCGATGATCGTATTTGCAGTGAAAAACATTTCAAGCCGCTCCACATACGCCCCGACACTCTCTCGGTCGGGTTGGAGCACAGCCACGCACCCTGTTATTCCCTCAGGCGCGACCATCTGGACTCTGGCAGTTCAGGCAAGTGCGCTTGTAACTTACCTTGGATTTTTAGCTGCGCTGCAAAACAACGAATACCTCAAATTCTCTGTCGGTTGGCTGAATCATCCACCAACAGAAATTTCAGCTGGGATTCCGATTATCCTATCCTCATCGCCAGTGTGATATCTTCTCTGCGACATCACCACCACATTCAACAAGATGGCTCCAATACATCGCGTGACTTCTATTTAATTTACATCAGTAGTTGCATGACCACAGTAGTCCACGAGGTGGAGCAGTAAACCACTAGGTGGAGCTCCATCACAGATAACTCCCCTGCTCCTCTTCAAAATAGTGCCAAGGGATCTTTCCATCCGCAGACAGGGCCTCGGTTTAACATCTCATACAAAAGACCGCACCTCTGGCAGTGTAGCACTCCCTCAGTACTGCCCCTCTGACAGTGCAGCACTCCCTCAGTACTGCCCCTCCGACAGTGCAGCACTCCCTCAGTACTGCACCTCTGGCAGTGTAGCACTCCCTCAGTACTGCCCCTCCGACAGTGCAGCACTCCCTCAGTACTGCCCCTCCGACAGTGCAGCACTCCCTCAGTACTGCCCCTCCAACAGTGCAGCACACCCTCAGTACTGCCCCTCTGACAGTACAGCACTCCCTCAGTACTGCCCCTCCGACAGTGCAGCAGTCCCTCAGTACTGAACCTCTGACAGTGCAGCACTCCCTCAGTACTACCCCTCTGACAGTGCAGCACTCCCTCAGTACTGCCCCTCTGACAGTGCAGCACTCCCTCAGTACTGCCCCTCCAACAGTGCAGCACTCCCTCAGTACTGCACCTCTGACAGTGCAGCACTCCCTCAATACTGCCCCTCTGACAGTGCGGCGCTCCCTCAGTACTGCCCCTCTGACAGTGCGGCGCTCCCTCAGTATTGCCCCTCCGACAGTGCAGCACTCCCTCAGTACTGCCCCTCTGACAGTACAGCACTCCCTCAGTACTGCCCCTCTAACAGTACAGCACTCCCTCAGTACTGCCCCTCCGACAGTGCAGCAGTCCCTCAGTACTGCCTCTCTGACAGTGCAGCACTCCCTCAGTACTGTCCCTCCGACAGTGCAGCACTCCCTCAGTACTGCCCCTCTGACAGTGCAGCACTCCCTCAATACTGTCCCTCTGACAGTGCAGCACTCCCTCAGTACTCCCTCTCTGACAGTACAGCACTCCCTCAGTACTCCCTCTCTGACAGTGCAGCACTCCCTCAGTACTCCCTCTCTGACAGTGCAGCACTCCCTCAGTACTGCCCCTCTGACAGTAATGTGTAATGGGACTTTTTGAATGTTACATGAGGCTATTGATGAAATAAACCTCTCTCTCTCTAATCTGTGTTCAGATAGTGCTTGTGAATCCACCGTCAGCACAAGACCCGAGCGAAGACCACGTGGGAGCCTTATGAAGATCTCACCTCACCGTTGACTGCCTTTCATTCACCAACAACTGCATTACCGTTGTACCATGTGACGACCAGGATGCTTGCAGGCGAACAAGACGTATGACAGTTAGTTTTATATTCTAGCAATTCCGATATTTGTTCTCAGCCGTTCAGTGGCATCAGGACCAAAGCCATCAAGCCTTACTCTGAAGAGCGAGAAAGAGAGAGAGACAATGAACTCACATTTCTATCGTATCTTTCACTCTCTCAGGATGTCCCAAGGCTCCACAGACAATCAAATACATTTGAAGTTTAGTCTCTGCAGTAATGTGGGAAACGCAGCAAACACACAACCAGCAATCTGATAAAGGAGCAGGTCCTCGGTTTGAGTGATGTTGGTGGAAGGATGAACACTGGTCTCAGGACACCGGGGAGAACTATCCCTTCTCTTCTTCCAAAAGCAGCCATGTATTTTTTTATATCCACCTGAGAGGGCAAAACGGGGGCCCTTGTTTAATGTTTTATCCCGAAGACCAGCACCTTCGACAGTGCAGCACTCCCTCAGTACTGCCCCTCCGACAGTGCAGCACTCCCTCAGTATTGCCCCTCCGACAGTGCAGCACTCCCTCAGTACTGACCCTTCGACAGTGCAGCACTCCCTCAGTACTGACCCTCCGACAGTGTAGCACTCCCTCAGTACTGACCCTTCGACAGTGCAGCACTCCCTCAGTACTGACCCTTCGACAGTGCAGCACTCCCTCAGTACTGACCCTTCGACAGTGCAGCACTCCCTCAGTACTGCCCCTCCGACAGTGCAGCACTCCCTCAGTACTGCCCCTCCGACAGTGCAGCACTCCCTCAGTACTGCCCCTCCGACAGTGTAGCACTCCTTCAGTATCTTTCAGGAGCAGTGCTCAGAGAGTGCTACACCGTTGAAGCGGCAGTGCTGAGGGAGAGCTGCACTGTCAGAGGGGCAGTACTGAGGGAGTGCTGCACTGTCAGAGGGGCAGTACTGAGGGAGTGCTGCACTGTCAGAGGGGCAGTACTGAGGGAGTGCTGCACTGTCAGAGGGGCAGTACTGAGGGAGTGCTGCACTGTCAGAGGGGCAGTACTGAGGGAGTGCTGCACTGTCGGAGGGGCAGTACTGAGGGAGCGCTGCACTGTCGGAGGGGCAGTACTGAGGGAGTGCTGCACTGTCGGAGGGGCAGTACTGAGGGAGTGCTGCACTGTCGGAGGGGCAGTACTGAGGGAGTGCTGCACTGTCGGAGGGGCAGTACTGAGGGAGCGCTGCACTGTCGGAGGGGCAGTACTGAGGGAGTGCTGCACTGTCGGAGGGGCAGTACTGAGGGAGTGCTGCACTGTCGGAGGGGCAGTACTGAGGGAGTGCTGCACTGTCGGAGGGGCAGTACTGAGGGAGCGCTGCACTGTCGGAGGGGCAGTACTGAGGGAGTGCTGCACTGTCGGAGGGGCAGTACTGAGGGAGTGTTGTACTGTCAGAGGGGCAGTACTGAGGGAGTGCTGCACTGTCGGAGGGGCAGTACTGAGGGAGCGCCACACTGTCGGAGGGTCAGTACTGAGGGAGTGCTGCACTGTCGGAGGGGCAGTACTGAGGGAGTGCCGCACTGTCGGAGGGGCAGTACTGAGGGAGTGCTGCACTGTCGGAGGGGCAGTACTGAGGGAGTGCTGCACTGTCGGAGGGGCAGTACTGAGGGAGTGTTGTACTGTCAGAGGGGCAGTACTGAGGGAGTGCTGCACTGTCGGAGGGGCAGTACTGAGGGAGCGCCGCACTGTCGGAGGGTCAGTACTGAGGGAGTGCTGCACTGTCGGAGGGGCAGTACTGAGGGAGTGCCGCACTGTCGGAGGGGCAGTACTGAGGGAGAGCTGCACTGTCGGAGGGGCAGTACTGAGGGAGTGCTGCACTGTCGGAGGGACAGTACTGAGGGAGTGCTGCACTGTCGGACGGGCAGTACTGAGGGAGTGCTGCACTGTCGGAGGGGCAGTACTGAGGGAGCGCTGCACTGTCGGAGGGGCCATCTTTCGGATGAGACAATAAAACGAGAACCTGTCTGCCTTCTCAGGTGGATGTAAAAGATCCCATGGACATTATTGGAAGAAAAGCCGGGGTCAGTTTCCACGCTGTCCTGGGGCCAATTTTTATCCCTGAACCTACATCAGTAAAACCAGAACTAGGGGGACGGTAATATAAGATAGAACTACTAAATCCAGAGGGAATTCAGGAGAAACTTCTTTATTCATAATAATAATAATAATATTATCTTATTTATATAGTGCCTTTAACGTCGTAAAACGTTCCCATACATGTCACAACCGTGTTATAATACAAACAGATACATTTGACACTGAGCCACATGAGAAGAAATTGCAGCAGATGACCTAAAGCTGGGACAAGGAGGGAGATTTTAAGGGGGTGTCTTAAAGGAGGAAAGAGAGGCGGAGAGGTTGAGGGAGGGAGTTCCAGAGCTTGGGGCCCAGGCAGCTGAAGGTACGGCCACCGATGGTGGAGCGATTGTAATGAGGCTGAAGAGGTCAGAATTTGAGGAGCGCAGACATCTCGTGGCGGGAGCTTGTGAGGCTGAAGGATGTTACAGAGATAGGGAGGGGCGAGACCATGGAGGGATTTGTAAACAAGGATAAGAATTTTGTAATTGTTTAACCGGGAGAGTGGTGAGATTGTGGAACTCGCTGCCACAGGGAGGGCTTGAGGAGAATAGTGTCGATGCAGTTAAGGGGAAGCTGGATAAACACGTGCGGGAGAAAGGAATCGAAGGATGTGTTGATGGGATGAGTGGGAGAAGTTCCGTGCAGAGCGTAAACACTGACCTGGAGCTATGGGACGAATGGCCTGTTTCTGCGCTGTACATGACATGTAATACTTTGTAATAGCTTCATTTGCTTAAGCACAAACATTAAGTCATAGACCAGCACAATCGGTCAACGTAATTCAACGCAATCATTCCCTTATTTAGTCCTTGCATTAAACAATATTCCTCAATGTGTTTAAGAATGGTAACCTGGGGCAGTTTTATTAATACTGCTGAAAATAGGTGTGATCATAAAAACAATGAATGTTTGTTAAGCCGTCATTAAAGCAAATCGATTTACAATCTAAGTATCGTGTGCTTATCATTCCTCGATATTTTGCGCTGCTTTGAGCCGGAATCAGTGCAAAGTGGCAGAAACTCGAATACAAGAACAACATACTGCAGAGAGGATCACAGGAACAGGAGGAGGCCCATTCAGTCCCTCGAGCCTGTTACACAGGAACAGGAGGAGGCCATTCAGCCCCTCGAGCCTGTTACACAGGAACAGGAGGAGGCCCATTCAGCCCCTCGAGCCTGTTACACAGGAACAGGAGGAGGCCCATTCAGTCCCTCGAGCCCGTTACACAGGAACAGGAGGAGGCCCATTCAGCCCCTCGAACCTGTTACAGAGGAACAGGAGGAGGCCCATTCAGCCCCTCGAGTCTGTTACACAGGAACAGGAGGAGGCCATTCAGCCCCTCGAGTCTGTTACACAGGAACAGGAGGAGGCCATTCAGCCCCTCGAGTCTGTTACACAGGAACAGGAGGAGGCCATTCAGCCCCTCGAGCCTGTTACACAGGAACAGGAGGAGGCCCATTCAGCCCCCCGAGTCTGTTACACAGGAACAGGAGGGGACCCATTCAGCCCCTCGAGCCTGTTACACAGGAACAGGAGGAGGCCCATTCAGCCCCTCGAGCCTGTTACACAGGAACAGGAGGATGCCATTCAGCCCCCCGAGTCTGTTACACAGGAACAGGAGGGGACCCATTCAGCCCCTCGAGCCTGTTACACAGGAACAGGAGGAGGCCCATTCAGCCCCTCGAGTCTGTTACACAGGAACTGGAGGAGGCCATTCAGTCCCTCGAGCCTGTTACACAGGAACAGGAGGAGGCCCATTCAGCCCCTCGAGCCTGTTATACAGGAACAGGAGGAGGCCCATTCAGCCCCTCGAGTCTGTTACACAGCAACAGGAGGGGACCCATTCAGCCCCTCGAGCCTGTTACACAGGAACAGGAGGAGGCCATTCAGCCCCTCGAGCCTGTTACACAGGAACAGGAGGAGGCCCATTCAGCCCCTCGAGTCTGTTACACAGCAACAGGAGGGGACCCATTCAGCCTCTCGAGCCTGTTACACAGGAACAGGAGGAGACCATTCAGCCCCTTGAGCCTGTTCCACCATTCAATGAGGTCGTGACTGATCTGTGACCTAACTCCATATACCCGCCTTTGCCCCAGATCTCTACGTACCTTTGGTTAACAAACATCGCTCAAAATCAGATTGCAAATGAACAGTTACATAGAAACATAGAAAATAGGTGCAGGAGTAGGCCATTCGGCCCTTCTAGCCTGCACCACCATTCAATGAGTTCATGGCTGAACATGAAACTTCAGTACCCCCTTCCTGCTTTCTCGCCATACCCCTTGATCCCCCGAGTAGTAAGGACTTCATCTAACTCCCTTTTGAATATATTTAGTGAATTGGCCTCAACTACTTTCTGTGGTAGAGAATTCCACAGGTTCACCACTCTCTGGGTGAAGAAGTTTCTCCTCATCTCGGTCATAAATGGCTTACCCCTTATCCTTAGACTGTGACCCCTGGTTCTGGACTTCCCCAACATTGGGAACATTCTTCCTGCATCTAACCTGTCTAAACCCGTCAGAATTTTAAACGTTTCTATGAGGTCCCCTCTCATTCTTCTGAACTCCAATGAATACAAGCCCAGTTGATCCAGTCTTTCTTGATAGGTCAGTCCCGCCATCCCGGGAATCAGTCTGGTGAACCTTCGCTGCACGCCCTCAACAGCAAGAATGTCCTTCCTCAGGTTAGGAGACCAAAACTGTACACAATACTCCAGCTGTGGCCTCACCAAGGCCCTGTACAACTGTAGCAACACCTCCCTGCCCCTGTACTCAAATCCCCTCGCTATGAAGGCCAACATGCCATTTGCTTTCTTAACCGCCTGCTGTACCTGCATGCCAACCTTCAATGACTGATGTACCATGACACCCATGTCTCTTTGCACCTCCCCTTTTCCTAATCTGTCACCATTCAGATAATAGTCTGTCTCTTTGTTTTTACCACCAAACTGGATAACCTCACATTTATCCATATTATACTTCATCTGCCATGCATTTGCCCACTCACCTAACCTATCCAAGTCGCTCTGCAGCCTCATAGCATCCTCCTCGCAGCTCAAACTGCCACCCAACTTAGTGTCATCCGCAAATTTGGAGATACTACATTTAATCCCCTCGTCTAAATCATTAATGTACAGTGTAAACAGCTGGGGCCCCAGCACAGAACCTTGCGGTACCCCACTAGTCACTGCCTGCCATTCTGAAAAGTCCCCATTTACTCCTACTCTTTGCTTCCTGTCTGACAACCAGTTCTCAATCCATGTCAGCACACTACCCCCAATCCCATGTGCTTTAACTTTGCACATTAATCTCTTGTGTGGGACCTTGTCGAAAGCCTTCTGAAAGTCCAAATAGACCACATCAACTGGTTCTCCCTTGTCCACTCTACTGGAAACATCCTCAAAAAATTCCAGAAGATTTGTCAAGCATGATTTCCCTTTCACAAATCCATGCTGACTTGGACCTATCATATCACCTCTTTCCAAATGCACTGCTATGACATCCTTAATAATTGATTCCATCATTTTACCCACGACCGATGTCAGGCTGACCGGTCTATAATTCCCTGTTTTCTCTCTCCTTTTTTTAAAAAGTGGGGTTACATTGGCTACCCTCCACTCCATAGGAACTGATCCAGAGTCAATGGAATGTTGGAAAATGACTGTCAATGCATCCACTATTTCCAAGGCCACCTCCTTAAGTACTCTGGGATGCAGTCCATCAGGCCCTGGGGATTTATCGGCCTTCAATCCCATCAATTTCCCCAACACAATTTCCCGACTAATAAGGATTTCCCTCAGTTCCTCCTCCTTACTAGACCCTCCGACCCCTTTTATATCCGGAAGGTTGTTTGTGTCCTCCTCAGTGAATACCGAACCAAAGTACTTGTTCAATTGGTCCGCCATTTCTTTGTTCCCCGTTATGACTTCCCCTGATTCTGACTGCAGGGGACCTACGTTTGTCTTTACTAACTTTTTTCTCTTTACATATCTATAGAAACTTTTGCAATCCGTCTTAATGTTCCCTGCAAGCTTCTTCTCATACTCCATTTTCCCTGCCCTAATCAAACCCTTTGTCCTCCTCTGCTGAGTTCTAAATTTCTCCCAGTCCCTGGGTTCGCTGCTATTTCTGGCCAATTTGTATGCCACTTCCTTGGCTTTAATACTATCCCTGATTTCCCTAGATAGCCACGGTTGAGCCACCTTCCCTTTTTTATTTTTACGCCAGACAGGAATGTACAATTGTTGTAGTTCATCCATGCGGTCTCTAAATGTCTGCCATTGCCCATCCACAGTCAACCCCTTAAGTATCATTCGCCAATCTATCCTAGCCAATTCACGCCTCCCTTCAAAGTTACACTTCTTTAAGTTCTGGACCATGGTCTCTGAATTAACTGTTTCATTCTCCATCCTACTGCAGAATTCCACCATATTATGGTCACTCTTCCCCAAGGGGCCTCGCACAACGAGATTGACCCAGGATCATCGGCCGTTTGCGGAAGAGAGTTCCAAAACTCTCCCACCCTTTGCGTGTACAAGTGTTTCCTGAAGTCACTCCTGGAAGGCCTGGCTGTAATGTTTAAACTCTACCCCCTTGTCCTAGATACCCCAAACAGCGGAAATAGCGTCTATGTACCCATCAGTTCCCATTATTATCCTGAAAACTTTGATCAAATCACCCCTTAATCTTCTAACTTCCAGGAATCGCCCCTCGGCCTTGCAATTTAACTCTTGGTGTCCGGGTGTCATCCTGGTAAACCTGCGCTGCACTCCCTCCGAAGCCGATATCCTGCCGAAGGCCCAGAACTGCTCACAGTGCTCCAGCTGTGGTCTAACCAGGGAAGGTCGGAGAGATTAAATGACGGAAGGGATGATGGTGCAATTGAAAAGAGGGTTAGTGATTCTCTACCCCAGAGGGCCGTGGATGTTCAGTCATTCGGTATATTCGAGGCTGAGGTCGATACATTTTTGGAGTCTTAAGGGAATCACGGGAGAAGGGAAATGGGCGGGAAAGTGGAGTTGAGGTCGAAGGTCAGCCAGGATCTTATTGAATGGCGGAGCAGGCTCGAGGGCCCCCATGGCCGACTCCAGCCCCTAATGATTGTGGGGTGTTGTCTCCGTGAACGTTCTTGTGTCCTGCTCATGGTCACTGTCCCCGAGGGTCGCCCATTTACGGCACAGTTGTGGCTTCGGTGTAGCCTGGGCCATACTTTGTTCCGCTCCTTGGGTGTAGGCCAGGGAGAAGATTGGATCGAAATGGGAGAGCGGGGGATCGGAGAGAGAGAGAGGGAGGGGATCGGAGAGAGGGGTTGAGGGAGATCGGAGAGAGAGGGAGGGGATTGGAGAGAGAGGGGGGGGATCGGAGAGAGAGGTTGAGGGAGATCGGAGGGAGGGGGAGGGGATTGGAGAGAGAGAGGGGGGGATCGGAGAGAGAGGTTGAGGGAGATCGGAGGGAGGGGGAGGGGATCGGAGTGAGAGGTTGAGGGAGACCGGAGAGAGAGGGAGGAGATTGGAGAGAGAGAGGGGGATCGGAGAGAGAGAGAGGGATCGGAGAGAGAGAGAGTGGGATTGGAGAGAGAGAGAGAGTGGGGTCGGAGAGAGAGAGGGAGTGGAATCGGAGAGAGGGGTTGAGGGATATCGGAGAGAGAGGGAGGGGATTAGAGAGAGAGAGGGGGGATCGGAGAGAGAGGTTGAGGGAGATCGGAGGGAGAGGGAGGGGATCGGAGAGAGAGGTTGAGGGAGATCGGAGAGAAAGGGAAGGGATTGGAGAGAGAGAGGGGGATCGGACAGAGAGAGAGAGTGGGATTGGAGAGAGAGGGAGTGGGATCGGAGAGAGAGGGAGGGGATCGGAGAGAGAGATTGAGGGAGATCGGAGAGAGAGGGAGGGGATTGGAGAGAGAGAGAGGGGGATCGGAGAGAGAGAGAGTGGGATTGGAGAGAGAGAGGGAGTGGGATCGGAGAGAGAGAGGGAGGGAATCGGAGAGAGAGGTTGAGGGAGATCGGAGAGAGAGAGGGAGAGGTTGGGAGGGAGAGGGAGGGGATTGGAGAGAGAGAGAGTGGGATTGGAGAGAGAGAGAGAGAGGAAAGGGATCGGAGAGAGAGGTTGAGGGAGATCGGAGAGAGAGGGAGGGGATTGGAGAGAGCGAGAGTGGGGGATCGGAGAGAGAGAGAGAGAGGGGATCGGAGAGAGAGGGAGGGGATCGGAGAGAGAGGTTGAGGGAGATCGGAGAGAGGGGGAGGGGATTGGAGAGAGAGGGAGGGGATTGGAGAGAGCGAGAGTGGGAGATCGGAGAGAGAGAGAGAGGGAATCGGAGAGAGAGGGAGGGGATCGGAGAGAGAGGTTGAGGGAGATCGGAGAGAGAGGAAGGGGATTGGAGAGAGAGGGAGCGGGTTGGAGAGAGAGAGAGTGGGATTGGAGAGTGGGAGGGGATCGGAGAGATAGAGAGGGGATCGGAGAGAGAGGTTGAAGGAGATCGGAGCGAGAGGGAGGGGATTGGAGAGAGAGAGTGGGGGATCGGATAGAGAGAGAGTGGGATTGGAGCGAGAGAGAGGGAGGGGATCGGAGAGAGAGAGAGTGGGATTGGAGAGAGAGAGAGGGAGGGGATCGGAGAGAGAGGTTGAAGGAGATCGGAGCGAGAGGGAGGGGATTGGAGAGAGAGAGTGGGGGATCGGATAGAGAGAGAGTGGGATTGGAGCGAGAGAGAGGGAGGGGATCGGAGAGAGAGAGAGTGGGATTGGAGAGAGAGAGAGGGAGGGGATCGGAGAGAGAGGTTGAGGGAGAGCAGAGAGAGGGAGTGGATCGGAGAGAGAGAGAATGGGATTGGAGAGAGAGAGGGAAGGTATCGGAGAGAGTGGTTGAGGGAGATCGGAGAGAGAGGGAGGGGATTGGAGAGAGAGGTTGATTGAGATCAGAGAGAAAGGGAGGGGATTGGAGAGAGAGAGTGGGGGATCGGAGAGAGAGAGAGTGGGATTGGAGAGAGAGAGGGAGTGGGATCAGAGTGAGAGATAGGGAGGGGATCGGAGAGAGAGGTTCAGGGAGATCGGAGAGAGAGGGAGGGGATTGGAGAGATAGAGAGGGGATTGGAGAGAAAGAGAGAGGGGATTGGAGAGAGAGAGAGAGGGGATTGGAGGGAGAGAAAGAGGGGATCGGGAGGAGAGAGAAAAGGGGGAGAGAGGGGAGAGGGTAGGTTGGGAAGTTGTGGGATGGGATGGGTTGAAGAGTACTGAAAGCACAGCCGAAGAACACCATCCAGGTCTAAAGGAGTGGGGTTGAGATCGAGAACGTGATCCTGGACCAAATCCGGAAGTCACGACATTGCCATTACTCACATCGTACCCAATAAACCTGTTAACAATCCTTGACCCACACACAATGCCCCAGGTCAGGGACTTGGTCTGGGGAGCAGGGCAGGGCGGGGGAGGAGATCAGGAACTTGGTCTGGGGAGCGGGGGGAGAAGGTCATGAACTTGGAATGGCGGGGGAGGTCAGGGACTTGGTCTGGGGAGTGGGGCGGGGCGGGGGAGGAGATCAGGAACTTGGTCTGGGGAGTGGGGGGAGAAGGTCATGAACTTGGAATGGCGGGGGGGAGGTCAGGGACTAGGTCTGGGGAGTGGGGCGGGGCGGGGGAGGAGATCAGGAACTTGGTCTGGGGAGCGGGGGGAGAAGGTCATGAACTTGGGTGCGGGGGGGAGGTCAGGGACTAGGTCTGGGGAGCGGGGCGGGGGGGCGGGGTGTGGAGGAGATCAGGAACTTGGGCTGGGGGGGTGGTGTTCGGGAACTTGTGGGGTGGGGGCAGGAACTTACCTGTGGGGGTGGGAGAAGGTATTAACCCTTGTGTGAACCCTGTCTGTTCCAAGTGAGCTCTGTTCTGTCTGGAGTCGGCAGTCAGAATGGCAAAGAGACAGAGCTGGGTGTGTCATCTCCTGCAAGGGGACCAATCAGCAATCAGGACTCGTCACCAAGGGGGCCCAATCAGAGCTTTAGGTGTTGCAAATTAACGCGTCCTATTTCTTACGTCCTTCTACAATGGGGCAAGGGAAGAAACATTGGGTCTAGAGCAGGGCTGGCCAATTCTTTGGGCTGGAGGGCCACTGAACAAGTTTTGGTGAGCCGTTGAGGGCCACCCACCAACCTTCCACCAATCACGTGGTCCCGCTCAGAACGCTGGAATTTGGCCGACCGCGCAGCAAAGTTAACGGGAACGCGCACGGAAAAAATGACAGGGAACGTTGAACGAACATAGACATGGCGGAAACCTAAATTCGGACAGTAGTCAGGTTACTATTTTACATGCACCACATGTATTGCTTAGAAATGAGTCAAAGATAAAAGTTGGAAAATGTGCTGGTACCTTCTGGTCCCTGTAAATCAGTGCTGTGAAATAGAACTGTAACCTCTTTAGAGCCTGTGTCAGTCTCAGTTCCCCACCTCAGCCATCCTTACGTCACTCTGCAAAGATTATTCACATCGGCAGCCCCTCGAAACCAGGATGACTTGCTTCCACGCCGAAAGCGGATGAGTTCACAGGTGTTTCAATGATATTCCGGGTCCCGAACTACATCCTGAAGGGTGGAAGATGCCTGTGGGTGGGTTTTTTTAACATGGGGTGACCATTACACACCAGACACCACACGGGGCTTGACAGAGCTGGGTCTTGGTCCAGTGGCAAGGGTTAACCAGGACCACTGGAGACCAGCTCTGCTGCACGGACCTAGTGCGCCCACATATCGCAGTGTGGGCTGGGCCCCTGCTGCCCCCTGGGCCCTCGGCTCTTCTGGGCCCCGAACTCAGGCCTTTCCTGGGCCCCGAACTCAGGCCTCTCCTGGGCCCCGAACTCAGGCCTCTCCTGGGCCCCGAACTCAGGCCTCTCCTGGGCCCCGAACTCAGGCCTTTCCTGGGCCCCGAACTCAGGCCTCTTCTGGGCCCCGAAATCAGGCCTCTCCTAGGCCCCGAACTCAGGCCTCTCCTGGGCACCGAACTCAGGCCTCTCCTGGGCCCCGATCACATCGCTCCACGATATCTCACCGCTCCTTCGCCCCGACCTCGCGGCTCCTGCTGTACCTGCCCGCGCTGCAGTTAGCCGTCGCCCTCCTGCAGCAGCAAGCGCTACTCCCTGCACTGGTATACCACCGCACGTTGCTCCCTCAAATGGCCCCGACCTGCTGATGGCGTCCCAATTGGTGCCTGATGAGAACTCCCCCGCTGCCGTACTCTGGGTACCGGGAGAGCAAAGACACAGCGCCCGTCACTTCCTGCAGTAAAAGAGTTGTGGACATGAGCAGCCATGACTCCACTAATGGATAGGGCTTATTCTAGCACGCAGTGCACTCTGGTAACAGATGTTCGCCATTAGGGCCCAAAATCACGGAATGGATCATTTTAAGATCGGGCCAGGGACAATCACTTTTGCAAATTATTTGAATGAAGTATTACTATGAAAGTGAAAGGGAAATCATGCTTGACAAATCTTCTGGAAATTTTTGAGGATGTTTCCAGTAGAGTGGACAAGGGAGAACCAGTTGATGTGGTATATTTGGACTTTCAGAA
Organism: Pristiophorus japonicus; assembly: GCF_044704955.1. Lineage (NCBI taxonomy): Eukaryota > Metazoa > Chordata > Chondrichthyes > Pristiophoridae > Pristiophorus > Pristiophorus japonicus. The sequence goes on from NC_091985.1 coordinate 192,223,313, forward strand.
GGCTTTCGACAAGGTCCCACACAAGAGATTAATGTGCAAAGTTAAAGCACATGGGATTGGGGGTAGTGTGCTGATGTGGATTGAGAACTGGTTGTCAGACAGGAAGCAAAGAGTAGGAGTAAATGGGTACTTTTCAGAATGGCAGGCAGTGACTAGTGGGGTACTGTAAGGTTCTGTGCTAGGGCCCCAGCTGTTTACATTGTACATTAATGATTTAGATGAGGGGATTAAATGTAGTATCTCTAAATTTGCTGATAACACTAAGTTGGGTGGCAGTGTGAGCTGTGAGGAGGATGCTATGAGGCTGCAGAGTGACTTGGATAGGTTAGGTGAGTGGGCAAATGCATGGCAGATGAAATATAATGTGGATAAATGTGAGGTTATCCACTTTGGTGGTAAAAACAGAGAGACAGACTATTATCTGAATGGTGACAGATTAGGAAAAGGGGAGGTGCAATGAGACCTGGGTGTCATGGTACATCAGTCATTGAAGGTTGGCATGCAGGTACAGCAGGCGGTTAAGAAAGCAAATGACATGTTGGCCTTCATAGCGAGGGGATTTGAGTACAGTGGCAGGGAGGTGTTGCTACAGTTGTACAGGGCCTTGGTGAGGCCACACCTGGAGTATTGTGTACAGTTTTGGTCTCCTAACTTGAGGAAGGACATTCTTGCTATTGAGGTAGTGCAGCGAAGGTTCACCAGACTGATTCCCGGGATGGCGGGACTGACATATCAAGAAAGACTGGATCAACTGGACTTGTATTCACTGGAGTTCAGAAGAATGAGAGGGGATCTCATAGAAACGATTAAAATTCTGATGAGTTTAGACAGGTTAGATGCAGGAAGAATGTTCCCAATGTTGGGGAAGTCCAGAACCAGGAGTCACAGTCCAAGGATAAGGGGTAAGCCATTTAGGACCGAGATGAGGAGAAACTTCTTCAGCCAGAGAGTGGTGAACCTGTGGAATTCTCTACCACAGAAAGTTGTTGAGACCAATTCACTAAATATATTCAAAAAGGAGTTAGATGTAGTCCTTACTACTAGGGGGATCAAGGAGTATGGCGAGAAAGCAGGAATGGGGTACTGAAGTTGCATGTTCAGCCATGAACTCATTGAATGGTGGTGCAGGCTCGAAGGACCGAATGGTCTACTCCGGCACCTATTTTCTATGTTTCTATGGTTTTTCCTTGGCAGCAGCTAGGGCCTGTCTCTGACCCATGAGAAGTGACATGGATAGAGGAATGTGACTGACGTTCTATTTCTTGTCCCATCCAGCAGGCCGGATAGAAAGGTCCGTATTTTGCCCACTACTGGTCTGGAAGAGGTGTAAATGGCAGCAACAGAATCATTACCAACAACTTCAATCCCAAACATGGGAGCAGTGGTTATGATCTGAAATTGTCAAACTCAGTGTTGATTTTGCAGAAACTCTGCCCCATTGTATTTTGTTCGCCTCGTTACTGAAGATTGGACCGTATCGTAGCTGCGATGTTTCGTTGTTAATAAGTAACGGAAAAGTCTAATTAATGGGGATGTTTTTCAGGCTCCTGGCTAAATCAGCAACTCGGGTATAAGAGTGCACTGGAAGAAATAATAACCATCTCTCTTACCGTACATGTCTCCGGCACGGAGGGAGATCATTGAACAAATATTTTGATTCGGTCTTCGTGGTAGAAGACACTAAAAACATCCCAATAGTGGATAATCAAGGGGCTATAGGGAGGGAGGAACGTAATACAATCACTGCCACTAATGAAGTAATACTCGGTAAAGTAATGGGACTAAAGATGGACAAGTCCCCTGGACCTAATGCCTTATATCCTCGGGCCTTCAAAGAAGTGACCGCAGAGATAGTGGATGCATTGGTTGTAATCTACCAAAATTTCCTGGATTGGAAAACCGCAAATGTAACGCCCCTATTTAAAAAAGGAGGCAGACAAAAAGCAAGAAACTATAGAACAGTTAGCCTAACATCTGTGGTTGGGAAAATGCTGGGGTCCATTATTAAGGAAGCAGTAGCAGGAAATTTGGAAAAGCATGTTTCAATCAAGCAGAGTCAGCATGGTTTTATGGAAAGGGAAATCACGTTTGACCAATTTGCTGGAGCTCTTTAAGGATGTAACGAGCAGGGTGGATAAGGGGGAACCAGTAGATGTAGTGCATTTAGATTTCCAGAAGGCATTTGATAAAGTGCCACATAAAAGGTTACCGCACAAGATAAAAGTTCATGGGGTTGGGGGTAATATATTAGCATGGATAGAGGATTGGCTGACAAACAGAAAACAGAGAGTGGGGATAAATGGGTCAATTTCTAGTGACTAGTGGGGTGCCGCAGGGATCAGTGCTGGGTCCTCAACTATTTACAATCTATATTAATGACTTGGATGAAGGGATCGAGTGTAATGTAGCCAAGTTTGCTGATGATACAAAGATGGGTGGGAAAGCAAGTTGTGAGGAGGACACAAAAAATCTGCAAAGGGATATAGACGGTATCAGTGAGTGTGCAAACATTTGACAGATGGAGTATAATGTGGGAAAATGTGAGGTTATCCATTTGGCAGAAATAATAGAAATGCAAATTATAATTTAAATGGAGAAAAATTGCAAAGTGCTGCAGTACAGAGGGACCTGGGGGTCCTTGTGCATGAAACACAAAAAGTTAGTATGCAGGTACAGCAAGTGATCAGGAAGGTAAATGGAATGTTGGCCTTTATTGCAAGGGGGATAGAGTATAAAAGCAGAGAAGTCCTGCTACAACTGTACAGGGTATTGGTGAGGCCACACCTGGAGTACTGCGTACAGTTTTGGTCTCCGTATTTAAGGAGGGATATACTTGCATTGGAGGCTGTTCAGAGAAGGTTCACTCGGTTGATTCCGGAGATGAAGGGGTTGACTTATGAAGAAAGGTTGAGTAGGTTGGGCCTATACTCATTGGAGTTTAGAAGAATGAGAGTTGATCTTATTGAAACGCAGAAGATACTGAGGGGACTTGACAGGATGGATGCAGAGAGGATGTTTCCCCTCGTGGGGGAATCTGGAACGAGGGGGCATAGTCTCAGAATAAGGGATCGCCCATTTAGAACTGAGATGAGGAGGAATTTCTTCTCTCAGAGCTACTCCTGGTCCTATTGCTTCTGTTTTTATCCCATCGCATCCCTGCCGGCTCATTCTGTCCAGTCTCTTTGCCGGGAACAAGCAGAAACCCAGCACAAACAGCGGAGGGAGCGCAATACAACCCAAGCACCTCACCCACCCGTCCATCAAACCAGCGACTGCCCCAGCTGTGACAGAGACTGTAGATCCTGCATTGATCTCATCAGTCACCTGAGAACTCATGTTAGTGTCGAGGCAAGTCATCCTCGACTCCGAGGGTGGTGGAAGAAGATGTGAAACACTTGGCGCTGGTTACTGGGAGACACACAGAAACACACACAGACTGTAATAGAGGTAACACTGCACGCTGGTTACTGGGAGACACACACACACACACACGGACTGTAATAGAGGTAACACTACACACTGGTTATTGGGAGACACGCACACACACACGGACTGTAATAGAGGTAACACTACACGCTGGTTACTGGGAGACACACACACACACACGGACTATAATAGAGGTAACACTACACACTGGTTACTGGGAGACACACACACACACACACACACACGGACTGTAATAGAGGTAACACGACACGCTAGTTACTGGGAGACACACACACACACACACACGGATTGTGACAGAGGTAACACTACACGCTGGTTACTGGGAGACACACACACACACGGACTGTAATAGAGGTAACACTACACGCTGGTTACTGGGAGACACACACACACACACACACACACACACGGACTGTGATAGAGGTAACACTACACGCTGGTTACTGGGAGACACACACACACACACGGACTGTAATAGAGGTAACACTACACGCTGGTTACTGGGAGACACACACACACACACGGACTGTAATAGAGGTAACACTACGCACTGGTTACTGGGAGACACACACACACACACACGGACTGTAATAGAGCTAACACTACACGCTGGTTACTGGGAGACACACACACACGGACTGTAATAGAGTTAACACTACACACTGGTTACTTGGAGACACACACACACACACACGGACTGTAATAGAGGTAACACTACACACTGGTTACTGGGAGACAAACACACACACACACGGACTGTAACAGAGGTAACACTACACACTGGTTACTGGGAGACACACACCAACACACGGACTGTAATGGAGGTAACACGACACACAGGTTACTGGGAGAAACAAACACACACATACGGACTGTGATAGAGGTAACACTACACGCTGGTTACTGGGAGACACACATACACACACAGACTGTAATAGAGGTAACACTACACACTGGTTACTGGGAGAAACACACACACACACACACACACACACACGGACTGTAATAGAGGTAACACTACACGCTGGTTGCTGGGAGACACACACACACACACACACACGGAGTGTAATAGAGGTAACACTACACGCTGGTTACTGGGAGACACATACACACACACGGACTGTAACACAGGTAACACTAAACACTGGTTACTGGGAGACTTACACACACACACGGACTGTAACAGAGGTAACACTACACACTGGTTACTGGGAGACACACACACACACACGGACTGCAACAGAGGTAAGACTACACACTGGTTACTGGGAGATACACACACACAGACACGGACTTTAATAGAGGTAACACTATACACTGATTACTGGGAGACACACACACACACACACGGACTGTAATAGAGGTAACACTACACGTTGGTTACTGGGAGACACACATACAGATACACGGACTGTAATAGAGGAAACACTACACACTGGTTACTGGGAGACACACACACACACACATGGACTGTAATAGAGGTAACACGAAACACTGGTTACTGGGAGACACACAAACACACACGGACTGTAATGGAGGTAACACTACACACTGGTTACTGGGAGACACACACACACACACACGGACTGTGATCGAGGTAACACTAAACGCTGGTTTCTGGGAGACACACACACACACACACGGACTGTAATAGAGGTAACACTACACGCTGGTTACTGGGAGACACACACACACACACGGACTGTAATAGAGGTATCACTACACACTGGTTACTGGGAGACACACACACACGGACTGTAATAGAGGTAACACTACACACTGGTTACTGGGAGACACACACACACACACGGACTGTAATAGGGGTCACACTACACACTGGTTACTGGGAGACACACACATACACACGGACTTAAACAGAGGTAACACTACACACTGGTTACTGGGAGACACACACGGACTGTAATAGAGGTAACACTACACGCTGGTTACTTGGAGACACACACAAACACACGGACTGTAATAGAGGTAACACTACACACTGGTTACGGGGAGACACACACACACACACGGACTGTAATAGAGGTAAAACTACACACTGGTTACTGGGAGACACACGCACACACACACACACATGACTGTAATAGTGGTAACACTACACGCTGGTGACTGGGAGACATACACACACACACGGACTATAATAGAGGTAACACTAAACCCTGGTTACTGGGAGACACACGCACACACACACACACGGACTGTAATAGTGTTAACACTACACAGTGGTTACTGGGAGACGCACACACACACACACGGACTGTAATAGAGGTAACACTACATGCTGGTTACTGGGAGACATGCACACACGGACTGTAATAGAGATAACACCACACGCTGATTACTGGGAGACATACACACACACACACGGAATGTAATAGAGGTAACACTACACGCTGGTTACTGGGAGACACACACACACACACACACATGGACTGTAATAGAGGTAACACTACACGCTGGTTACTGGGAGACACACACACACACACACACACACGGACTGTAATAGAGGTAACACTACACACTGGTTACTGGGAGACACACACACACACACAGACTGTAATGGAGGTAACACCACACACTGGTTACTGGGAGACACACACACACACGGACTGTAATAGAGGTAACACTACACGCTGGTTACTGGGAGACTCACACACACACGGACTGTGATAGAGGTAACACTACACGCTGGTTACTGGGAGACAAACACACACATACACGGACTGTAATAAAGGTAACACTACACACTGGTTACTTGGAGGCACACACACACACACACGGACTGTAATAGAGGTAACACTACACACTGGTTACTGGGAGACACACACACACACACACACGGACTGTAATAGAGGTAACACTACACACTGGTTACTGGGAGACACACACCAACACACGGACTGCAATGGAGGTACCACTACACACTGGTTACTGGGAGAAACACACACACATACGGACTGTGATAGAGGTAATACTACACGCTGGTTACTGGGAGACACACACACACACACAGACTGTAATGGAGGTAACACTACACACTGGTTACTGGGATACACACACACACACGGACTGTAATAGAGGTAACACTACACGCTGTTACTGGGAGACACACACACACACACGGACTGTAATAGAGGTAACACTACACACTGGTTACTGGGAGACACACACACACAAAAACACATGGACTGGAATAGAAGTAACACTAAACTCTGATTACTGGGAGACACACACACACACACAAACACACACGGACTGTAATAGAGGTAACACTACACACTGGTTACTGGGAGACACACACACACGGACTGTAATAGAGGTAACACTACACACTGGTTACTGGGAGACACACACACACACACACACGGACTGTAATAGAGGTAACACTAAACCCTGGTTATTGGGAGACACACACACACACACACGGACTGTAATAGAGGTAACACTACACGCTGGTTACTGGGAGACACACACACACACACACGGACTGTAATAGAGGTAACACTACACGCTGGTTACTGGGAGACACACACACACACACGGACTGTAATAGTGTTAACACTACACAGTGGTTACTGGGAGACGCACACACACACACACGGACTGTAATAGAGGTAACACTACACGCTGGTTACTGTGAGACACACACAGACTGTAATAGAGGTAACATTACATGCTGGTTACTGGGAGACACATACACACACAGACGGACTGTAATAGAGGTAACACTACACGCTGGTTACTGGGAGACACACACACACACACACACGGACTGTAATAGAGGTAACACTACACGCTGGTTACTGGGAGACACACACATACACACGGACTGTAATAGAGGTAACACAACACGCTGGTTACTGGGAGACAAACGCACACACACACGGACTGTAATAGATGTAACACTAAACGCTGGTTACTGGGAGACACACACACACAAACACACACGGACTGTAATAGAAGTAACACTAAACTCTGATTACTGGGAGACACACACACACACACACGGACTGTAATAGAGGTAACACTACACACTGGTTACTGGGAGACACACACACACACACACGGACTGTAATAGAGGTAACACTACACACTGGTTACTGGGAGACACACACACACACACACACGGACTGTAATAGAGGTAACACTAAACCCTGGTTATTGGGAGACACACACACACACACGGACTGTAATAGAGGTAACACTACACACTGGTTACTGGGAGACACACACGGACTGTAATAGAGGTAACACTACACACTGGTTACTGGGAGACACACACACACACACACGGACTGTAATAGAGGTCACACTACACACTGGTTACTGGGAGACACACACATACACACGGACTGTAATAGAGGTAACACTACACACTGGTTACTGGGAGACACACACACACGGACTGTAATAGAGGTAACACTACACACTGGTTACGGGGAGACACACACACACACACGGACTGTAATAGAGGTAACACTACACGCTGGTTACTGGGAGACACACACGGACTGTAATAGAGGTAACATTACATGCTGGTTACTGGGAGACACATATACACACACGGACGGACTGCAATAGAGGTAACACTACACGCTGGTTACTGGGAGACACAAACATACACACGGACTGTAATAGAGGTAACACAACACGCTGGTTACTGGGAGACAAACGCACACACACACGGACTGTAACAGATGTAACACTAAACGCTGGTTACTGGGAGACACACACACACAAACACACACGGACTGTAATAGAGGTAAAACTACACACTGGTTACTGGGAGACACACGCACACACACACACATGGACTGTAATAGTGGTAACACTACACGCTGGTGACTGGGAGACATACACACACACACGGACTGTAATAGAGGTAACACTAAACCCTGGTTACTGGGAGACACACACACACACACACACACGGACTGTAATAGTGTTAACACTACACAGTGGTTACTGGGAGACGCACACACACACACACGGACTGTAATAGAGGTAACACTACACGCTGGTTACTGGGAGACACACACACACGGACTGTAATAGAGATAACACCACACGCTGATTACTGGGAGTCACACACACACACACGGAATGTAATAGAGGTAACACTACACGCTGGTTACTGGGAGACACACACACACACACACACATGGACTGTAATAGAGGTAACACTACACGCTGGTTACTGGGAGACACACACACACACACACACACGGACTGTAATAGAGGTAATACTACACACTGGTTACAATGAGACACACACACACACACACAAACTCTAATGGAGGTAACACCACACACTGGTTACTGGGAGACACACACACACACGGACTGTAATAGAGGTAACACTACACGCTGGTTACTGGGAGACACACACACACACACGGACTGTAATAGAGGTAACACTACACGCTGGTTACTGGGAGACACACACACACACACGGACTGTAATAGAGGTAACACTACACGCTGGTTACTGGGAGACACACACGGACTGTAATAGAGGTAACATTACATGCTGGTTACTGGGAGACACACATACACACACAGACGGACTGTAATAGAGGTAACACTACACGCTGGTTACTGGGAGACACACACACACACACATGGACTGTAATAGAGGTAACACTACACGCTGGTTACTGGGAGACACACACATACACACGGACTGTAATAGAGGTAACACAACACGCTGGTTACTGGGAGACAAACGCACACACACACGGACTGTAATAGAAGTAACACTAAACTCTGATTACTGGGAGACACACACACACACACAAACACACACGGACTGTAATAGAGGTAACACTACACACTGGTTACTGGGAGACACACACACACACACACGGACTGTAATAGAGGTAACACTACACACTGGCTACTGGGAGACACACACACACACACACACGGACTGTAATAGAGGTAACACTAAACGCTGGTTACTGGGAGACACACACACACAAACACACACGGACTGTAATAGAAGTAACACTAAACTCTGATTACTGGGAGACACACACACACACACAAACACACACGGACTGTAATAGAGGTAACACGACACACTGGTTACTGGGAGACACACACACACACACACGGACTGTAATAGAGGTAACACTACACACTGGCTACTGGGAGACACACACACACACACACACGGACTGTAATAGAGGTAACACTAAACCCTGGTTATTGGGAGACACACACACACACATGGACTGTAATAGAGGGAACACTACACACTGGTTACTGGGAGACACACACACACACACGGACTGTAATAGAGGTAACACTACACGCTGGTTACTTGGAGACACACACACACACACGGACTGTAATAGAGGTAACACTACACACTGGTTACGGGGAGACACACACACACACACGGACTGTAATAGAGGTAAAACTACACACTGGTTACTGGGAGACACACGCACACACACACACACATGGATTGTAATGGTGGTAACACTACACGCTGGTGACTGGGAGACATACACACACACACGGACTGTAATAGAGGTAACACTAAACCCTGGTTACTGGAAGACACACACACACACACACACACACGGACTGTAATAGTGTTAACACTACACAGTGGTTACTGGGAGACGCACACACACACACACAGAATGTAATAGAGGTAACACTACACGCTGGTTACTGGGAGACACACACACACACACACACATGGACTGCAATAGAGGTAACACTACACGCTGGTTACTGGGAGACACACACACACACACACACGGACTGTAATAGAGGTAACACTACACACTGGTTACTGGGAGACACACACACACACACACAGACTGTAATGGAGGTAACACCACACACTGGTTACTGGGAGACACACACACACATGGACTGTAATAGAGGTAACACTACACGCTGGTTACTGGGAGACACACACACACACACGAGTGTAATAGAGGTAACACTGCACGCTGGTTACTGGGAGACACACACACACACACGGACTGTAATAGAGGTAACACTACACGCTGGTTACTGGGAGACACACACACACACACGGACTGTAATAGAGGTAACACTACACACTGGTTACTGGGAGACACACACACACACACACACAGACACACACACGGACTGTAATAGAGGTAACACTACACGCTGGTTACTGGGAGACTCACACACACACGGACTGTAAAAGAGGTAACACTACACGCTGGTTACTGGGAGACAAACACACACATACACGGACTGTAATAAAGGTAACACTACACACTGGTTACTTGGAGGCACACACACACACACACACGGACTGTAATAGAGGTAACACAACATGCTGGTTACTGGGAGACACACACACACACACACACGGACTGTAATAGAGGTAACACTACACACTGGTTACTGGGAGACACACACCAACACACGGACTGTAATGGAGGTATCACTGCACACTGGTTACTGGGAGAAACACACACACATACGGACTGTGATAGAGGTAATACTACACGCTGGTTACTGGGAGACACACACACACACACAGACTGTAATGGAGGTAACACTACACACTGGTTACTGGGTGACACACACACACACGGACTGTAATAGAGGTAACACTACACGCTGGTTACTGGGAGACACACACACACACACGGACTGTAATAGAGGTAACACTACACACTGGTTACTGGGAGACACACACACACACGGACTGTAATAGAGGTAACACTAAACGCTGATTACTGGGAGACACACACACACACACACACACACACACACACGGACTGTAATAGAGGTAACACTACACGCTGGTTACTGGGAGACACACACATACACACGGACTGTAATAGAGGTAACACAACACGCTGGTTACTGGGAGACAAACGCACACACACACGGACTGTAATAGATGTAACACGAAACGCTGGTTACTGGGAGACACACACACACAAACACACACGGACTGTAATAGAAGTAACACTAAACTCTGATTACTGGGAGACACACACACACACAAACACACACACGGACTGTAATAGAGGTAACACTACAAGCTGGTTACTGGGAGATACACACACACACAAACACACGGACTGCAATAGAGGTAACACTACACGCTGGTTACTGGGAGACACACACACACACGGACTGTGATAGAGGTAACACGAAACGCTGGTTACTGGGAGACACACACACACACATCGACTGTAATAGAGGTAACACTACACACTGGTTACTGGGAGACACACAAACACACACGGACAGTAATAGAGGTAAAACTACACGCTGGTTACTAGGAGACACACACACACACACACACACACACACACGGACTGTAATAGAGGTAACACTACACGCTGGTTACTGGGAGACATACACACACACATGGACTGTAATAGAGGTAACACTACACTCTGGTTACTGGGAGACACACAAACACACACGGACTGTAATAGAGGTAACACTAAACGCTGGCTACTGGGAGACACACACACACACGGACTGCAATCGAGGTAACACTACACGCTGGTTACTGGGAGACACACACACACACACGGACTGTAATAGAGGTAAAACTAAACGCTGGTTACTGGGAGACACACACACACACACACGGACTGTAATAGAGGTAACACTAAACGCTGGTTACTGGGAGACACACACACATACGGACTGTAATAGAGGTAACACTACACACTGGTTACTGGGAGACACACAAACACACACGGACTGTAATAGAGATAACACTACATGCTGGTTACTGGGAGACACACACACACACACACACGGACTGTAATTGAGTTGAAACGACACGCTGATTACTGGGAGACACACACACACACACACACACGGACTGTAATAGAGGTAACACTACACGCTGGTTGCTGGGAGACACACACACACGCGGAGTGTAATAGAGGTAACACTGCATGCTGTTTCCTGGGAGACAAACGCACACACACACGGACTGTAATAGAGGGAACACTAAACGCTGGTTACTAGGAGACACACACACACACACACACACGGACTGTGATAGAGGTAACACTACACACTGGTTACTGGGAGACACACACACACACACATGGACTGTAATAGAGGTAACACTACACGTTGGTTACTGTGAGACACACACACACACACACGGACTGTAATAGAGGTAAAACTACACGCTGGTTACTGGGAGACACACACACACACACGGACTGGAATAGAGGTAACACTACACGCTGGTTGCTGGGAGACACACACACACACACGGACTGTAATAGAGGTAACACTAAACGCTGATTACTGGGAGACACACACACACACACACACACACACGGACTGTAATAGAGGTAACACTCCACGCTGGTTACTGGGAGACACACACACACACACACACACACACGGACTGTAATAGAGGTAACACTACCTGCTGGTTACTGGGAGACACACATACACACACACACGGACTGTAATAGAGGTAACACTACACGCTGGTTACTGGGAGACACACACACACACACACACGGACTGTAATAGAGGTAACACTGCACGCTGGTTACTGGGAGACACACACATACACACGGACTGTAATAGAGGTATAACTACACGCTGGTTACTGGGAGACAAACGCACACACACACGGACTGTAATAGAGGTAACACTAAACGCTGGTTACTGGGAGACACACACACACAAACACACACGGACTGTAATAGAGGTAACACTAAACTCTGGATACTGGGAGACACACACACACAAACACACACGGACTGTAATAGAGGTAACACTACACACTGGTTACTGGGAGACACACACACACACACACGGACTGTAATAGAGGGAACACTACACACATGGTTACTGGGAGACACACACACACACACACGGACTGTAATAGAGGTAACACTAAACCCTGGTTACTGGGGGAGACACACACACACACACACGGATTGTAATCGAGGTAACACTACACGCTGGTTACTGGGAGACACACACACACACACACACACACACACGGACTGTAATAGAGGTTGCACTACACATTTGTTACTGGGAGACACACACACACACGGACTGTAACAGAGGTAACACTACATGTTGGTTACTGGGAGACACACACATACGGACTGTAATAGAGGTAACACTACACACTGGTTACTGGGAGACACACACACACACACGGATTGTAATAGAGGTAACACTACACGCTGGTTACTGGGAGACACACACAAACACATGGACTGTAATAGATGTAACACTACACACTGGTTACTGGGAGACACACAAACACACACGGACTGTAATGGAGGTAACACTAAACGCTGGTTACTGTGAGACACACACACACACACACAGACTGTAACAGAGGTAACACTACACACTGGTTACTGGGAGACACACACACATACACTCACGGACTGTAATAGAGTTAACACTACACGCTGGTTACTGGGAGACACACACACACACACACACACACACGGACTGTAATAGAGGTAACATTACATGCTGGTTACTGGGAGACACACACACATACACACGGACTGTAATAGAGGTAACACTACACGCTGGTTACTGGGAGACACACACAAACACATGGACTGTAATAGATGTAACACTACACACTGGTTACTGGGAGACACACAAACACACACGGACTGTAATAGAGGTAACACTACACGCTGGTTACTGGGAGACACACACACACACACACGGAATGTAATAAAGGTAACATTCCACACTGGTTAATGGAAGACAAACACACACACACGGACTGTAATAGAGGTAACACTAAACGCTGGTTACTGGGAGACACACACACACACACACACACACACGGACTGCAATAGGGGTAACACTATACGCTGGTTACTGGGAGACATACACACACACATGGACTGTAATAGAGGTAACATTACACGCTGGTTACTGGGAGACACACACACTCACACACGGACTGCAATAGAGGTAGCACTACACGCTGGTTACTGGTTGACACACACACACACACGGACTGTAATAGAGGTAACACTACACACTGGTTACAGGGAGACACACACACATACACACACGGACTGTAATAGAGGTAAAACTACACGCTGGTTACTGAGAGACATACACATACACACGGACTGTAATAGAGGCAACACTACACACTGGTTACTGGGAGACACACACACACACACAAACATGGACTGTAATAGAGGTAACACGAAACGCTGTTTACTGGGAGACACACACACACACGGACTGTAACAGAGGTAACACTACACGCTGGTTACTGGGAGACACACACGCACACACGGACTGTAATAGAGGTAACACTACACGCTGGTTACTGGGAGACACACATACAGACACACACATGGACTGTAATAGAGGTAACATGACACGCTCGTAATTGGGAGACATACACACACACAAGGACTGTAATAGAGGTAACACTAAACCCTGGTTCCTGGGAGACACACACGCACACACACACGGACTGTAATAGAGGTAACACTACACACTGGTTACTGGGAGACACACACACACACACGGACTGTAATAGAGGTAACACTACATGCTGGTTACTGGGAGACACACACACACACACGGACTGTAATAGAGGTAACACTACAGGCTGGTTACTGGGAGACACACACACACACATGGACTGTAATAGATGTAACACTACACACTGGTTACTGGGAGACACACAAACACACACGGACTGTAATGGAGGTAACACTAAACGCTGGTTACTGGGAGACACACACACACTCACGGACTGTAATAGAGGTAACACTACAAGCTGGTTACTGGGAGACACACACACACACACACACACACGGACTGTAATAGAGGTAACACTACACACTGGTTACTGGGAGACACACACACACACACGGACTGTAATAGAGGTAAAACTACACGCTGCTTACTGGGAGACACACACACACACACGGACTGTAATAGAGGTAACACGACACGCTGGTTCCTGGGAGACACACACACACACACGGACTGTAATAGAATAACACAAAACCCTGGTTACTGGGAGACACACACACAAACACCCGGACTGTAATTGAGGTAACACTAAATGCTGATTACTGGGAGACACACATACACACACACACGGACTTTAATAGAGGTAACACTACACGCTGGTTACTGGGAGACACACACACAAACAGACTGTAATAGAGGTAACACAGCACGCTGGTTACTGGGAGACAAACGCACACACACACACACACGGACTGTAATAGAGGTAACACTGCACTCTGGTTACTGGGAGACACACACTCACAAACACTCACGGAGTGTAATAGAGGTTACAATGCACACTGGTTACTGGGAGACACACACACACACGGACTGTAATAGAGGTAACACTACATGTTGGTTACTGGGAGACACACACACACACACGGACTGTAATAGAGGTAACACTACACGCTGGTTACTGGGAGACACACACACACACACGGACTGTAATAGAGGTAACACTACACGCTGGTTACTGGGAGACACACACACAGACATGGACTGTAATAGATGTAACACTACACACTGGTTACTGGGAGACACACAAACACACACGGACTGTAATGGAGGTAACACTAAACGCTGGTTACTGGGAGACACACACACACACACACAGACTGTAATAGAGGTAACACTACACACTGTTACTGGGAGACACACACACACACACTCACGGACTGTAATAGAGTTAACACTACACGCTGGTTACTGGGAGACACACACACACACACACACGGACTGTAATAGAGGTAACACTACACGCTGGTTACTGGGAGACACACACACACACACACGGACTGTAATAGAAGTAACACTACACACTGGTTACTGGGAGACACACACACACACACGGACTGTAATAGAGGTAACATTCCACACTGGTTACTGGGAGACACACACACACACACGGATTGTAATAGAGGTAAAACTAAACACTGGTTACTGGGAGACACACACACACACACGGACTGCAATAGAGGTAACACTACACACTGGTTACTGGGAGACATACACACACACATGGACTGTAATAGAGGTAACACTACACGCTGGTTACTGGGAGACACACACACAAACACGGACTGTAATAGAGGTAACACTACACGCTGGTTACTGAGAGACATACACACACACACGGACTGTAATAGAGGTAACACTAAACCCTGGTTACTGGGAGACACACACACACACACACAGACTGTAATAGATGTAACACTACACACTGGTTACTGGGAGACACACAAACACACACGGACTGTAATGGAGGTAACACTAAACGCTGGTTAATGGGAGACACACACACACACACAGACTGTAATAGAGGTAACACTACACACTGGTTACTGGGAGACACACACACACACGGACTGTAATAGAGGTAACACTACACACTGGTTACTGGGAGACACACACACACACACACACGGACTGTAATAGAGGTAACACTAAACCCTGGTTATTGGGAGACACACACACACACACGGACTGTAATAGAGGTAACACTACACACTGGTTACTGGGAGACACACACACGGACTGTAACAGAGTTAACACTACACACTGGTTACTGGGAGACACACACACACACACACGGACTGTAATAGAGGTAACACTACACACTGGTTACTGGGAGACACACACACACGCGGACTGTGATAGAGGTAACACTAAACGCTGGTTACTGGGGGACACACACACACACATACACACACACACGGACTGCAATAGAGGTAACACTACACGCTGGTTACTGGGAGACATACACACACACATGGACTGTAATAAAGGTAACACTACACGCTGGTTACTGGGAGACACACACACACACACGGACTGTAATAGAGGTAACACTACACGCTGGTTACTGGGAGACACACACACACACACGGACTGTAATAGAGGTAACACTACACACTGGTTACTGGGAGACACACACACACACACACGGACTGTAATAGAGGTAAAACTACACGCTGGTTACTGAGAGACATACACACACACACGGACTGTAATAGAGGTAACACTACACACTGGTTACTGGGAGACACACACACACACACATACATGGACTGTAATAGAGGTAACACGAAACGCTGTTCACTGGGAGACACACACACACACACGGACTGTAACAGAGGTAACACTACACGCTGGTTACTGGGAGACACACATACACACACACACATGGACTGTAATAGAGGTAACACGACACGTTGGTTACTGGGAGACATACACACACACACGGACTGTAATAGATGTGACACTAAACCCTGGTTCCTGGGAGACACATACACACACACACGGACTGTAATAGAGGTAAAACTACACGCTGCTTACTGGGAGACACACACACACACACGGACTGTAATAGAGGTAACACTACACGCTGGTTCCTGGGAGACACACACACACACACACGGACTGTAATAGAGGTAACAGTAAACCCTGGTTACTGGGAGACACACACTCACACACACGGACTGTAATTGAGGTAACACTAAACGCTGATTACTGGGAGACACACAAACACACACACACGGACTGTAATAGAGGTAACACTACACGCTGGTTACTGGGAGACACACACACACGGACTGTAATAGAGGTAACACTAATCCCTGGTTACTGGGAGACACACACGGACTGTAATTGAGGTAACACTAAACGCTGATTACTGGGAGACACACAAACACACACACACGGACTGTAATAGAGGTAACACTACACGCTGGTTACTGGGAGACACACATACACACACACACGGACTTTAATAGAGGTAACACTACACGCTGGTTACTGGGAGACACACACACACACACGGACTGTAATAGAGGTAACACATCACGCTGGTTACTGGGAGACAAACGCACACACACACACGGACTGTAATAGAGGTAACACTAAACGCTGGTTGCTGGGAGACACACACACACAAACACACATGGACTGTAATAGAGGTAACACTGTACTCTGGTTACTGGGAGACACACACACACAAACACTCACGGACTGCAATAGAGGTAACGCTACACACTGGTTACTGGGAGGCACACACACACACGGACTGTAATAGAGGTAACACTACACACTGGTTACTGGGAGACACACACACACACACACACGGACTGTAATAGAGGTAACACTACCTGCTGGTTACTGGGAGACACACATACACACACACACGGACTGTAATTGAGGTAACACTACCTGCTGGTTACTGGGAGACACACATACACACACACACGGACTGTAATAGAGGTAACACTGCACGCTGGTTACTGGGAGACACACACATACACACGGACTGTAATAGAGGTAAAACTACACGCTGGTTACTGGGAGACAAACGCATACACACACGGACTATAATAGAGGTAACACTAAACGCTGGTTACTGGGAGACACACACACACACATGGACTGTAATAGAGGAAACACTACACACTGGTTACTGGGAGACACACACACACACACACGGACTGTAATAGAGGTAACACTAAACCCTGGTTATTGGGAGACACACACACACACACGGACTGCAATAGAGGTAACACTACACGCTGGTTACTGGGAGACACACACACACACACACACGGACTGTATTCGAGGTAACACTACACGCTGGTTACTGGGAGACACACACACACACATGGACTGTAATAGATGTAACACTACACACTGATTACTGGGAGACACACACACACACACACACACGGACTGTAATAGAGGTAACACTACACATTGGTTACTGGGAGACACACACACACACACACACGGACTGTAATAGAGGTAACACTCCACACTGGTTACTGGGAGACACACACACACACACAGACTGTAATAGAGGTAACACTACACACTGGTTACTGGGAGACACACACACACACACACGGACTGTGATAGAGGTAACACTAAACGCTGGTTACTGGGAGACACACACACACACACACACACGGACTGCAATAGAGGGAACACTATACGCTGGTTACTGGGAGACATACACACACACATGGACTGTAATAGAGGTAACACTACACGCTGGTTACTGGGAGACACACATACACACACACACGGACTGTAATAGAGGTAACACTGCACGCTGGTTACTGGGAGACACACACACACACACGGACTGTAATAGAGGTAACACTACACACTGGTTACAGGGAGACACACACACACACACACACACGGACTGTAATAGAGGTAAAACTACACGCTGGTTACTGAGAGACATACACACACACACGGACTGTAATACAGGTAACACAACACACTGGTTACTGGGAGACACACACACACACACACATACATGGACTGTAATAGAGGTAACACGAAACGCTGTTTACTGGGAGACACACACACACACACGGACTGTAACAGATGTAACACTACACGCTGGTTACTGGGAGACACACACGCACACACGGACTGTAATAGAGGTAACACTACACGCTGGTTACTGGGAGACACACATACAGACACACACATGGACTGTAATAGAGGTAACACGACACGCTGGTTCCTGGGAGACATACACACACACACGGACTGTAATAGAGGTAACACTACACGCTGGTTACTGGGAGACACACACACACACACGGACTGTAATAGAGGTAACACTACACGCTGGTTACTGGGAGACACACACACACACATGGACTGTAATAGATGTAACACTACACACTGGTTACTGGGAGACACACACACACACACGGACTGTGATAGAGGTAACACTACACGCTGGTTACTGGGAGACACACATACAGACACACACATGGACTGTAATAGAGGTAACACGACACGCTGGTTACTCGGAGACATACACACACACACGGACTGTAATGGAGGTAACACTACACGCTGGTTACTGGGAGACACACACAGACACATTCACGGACTGTAATAGAGTTAACACTACACGCTGGTTACTGGGAGACACACACACACACACGGACTGTAATAGAGGTAACACTACACGCTGGTTACTGGGAGACACACACACACACATGGACTGTAATAGATGTAACACTACACACTGATTACTGGGAGACACACACACACACACACACGGACTGTAATAGAGGTAACACTACACATTGGTTACTGGGAGACACACACACACACACACACGGACTGTAATAGAGGTAACACTCCACACTGGTTACTGGGAGACACACACATACACACACAGACTGTAATAGAGGTAACACTACACACTGGTTACTGGGAGACACACACACACACACACGGACTGTGATAGAGGTAACACTAAACGCTGGTTACTGGGAGACACACACACACACACACACACACACGGACTGCAATAGAGGGAACACTATTTGCTGGTTACTGGGAGACATACACACACACATGGACTGTAATAGAGGTAACACTACACGCTGGTTACTGGGAGACACACATACACACACACACGGACTGTAATAGAGGTAACACTGCACGCTGGTTACTGGGAGACACACACACACACATGGACTGTAATAGAGGTAACACTACACACTGGTTACAGGGAGACACACACACACACACACACACGGACTGTAATAGAGGTAAAACTACACGCTGGTTACTGAGAGACATACACACACACACGGACTGTAATACAGGTAACACAACACACTGGTTACTGGGAGACACACACACACACACACATACATGGATTGTAATAGAGGTAACACGAAACGCTGTTTACTGGGAGACACACACACACACACGGACTGTAACAGATGTAACACTACACGCTGGTTACTGGGAGACACACACGCACACACGGACTGTAATAGAGGTAACACTACACGCTGGTTACTGGGAGACACACATACAGACAAACACATGGACTGTAATAGAGGTAACACGACACGCTGGTTACTGGGAGACATACACACACACACGGACTGTAATAGAGGTAACACTACACGCTGGTTACTGGGAGACACACACACACACACGGACTGTAATAGAGGTAACACTACACGCTGGTTACTGGGAGACACACACACACACATGGACTGTAATAGATGTAACACTACACACTGGTTACTGGGAGACACACACACACACACGGACTGTGATAGAGGTAACACTACACGCTGGTTACTGGGAGACACACATACAGACACACACATGGACTGTAATAGAGGTAACACGACACGCTGGTTACTCGGAGACATACACACACACACGGACTGTAATGGAGGTAACACTACACGCTGGTTACTGGGAGACACACACAGACACATTCACGGACTGTAATAGAGTTAACACTACACGCTGGTTACTGGGAGACACACACACACACACGGACTGTAATAGAGGTAACACTACACACTGGTTACTGGGAGACACACACACACACACGGACTGCAATAGAGGTAACACTACACGCTGGTTACTGGGAGACATACACACACACACGGACTGTAATGGAGGTAACACTACACGCTGGTTACTGGGAGACACACACAGACACATTCACGGACTGTAATAGAGTTAACACTACACGCTGGTTACTGGGAGACACACACACACACACACACACACACGGACTGTAATAGAGGTAACACTACACGCTGGTTACTGGGAGACACTCACACACACACACACACACGGAGTAATAGAGGTTATACTACACACTGGTTACTGGGAGACACACACACACACATGGACTGTAATAGAGGTAACACTACATGTTGGTTACTGGGAGACACACACACACACGGACTGTAATAGAGGTAACACTACACGCTGGTTACTGGGAGACACACACACACACACGGACTGTAATAGAGGTAACACTACACGCTGGTTACTGGGAGATACACACACACACATGGACTGTAATAGATGTAACACTACACACTGGTTACTGGGAGACACACAAACACACACGGACTGTAATGGAGGTAACACTAAACGCTGGTTACTGGGAGACACACACACACACACAGACTGTAATAGAGGTAACACTACACACTGGTTACTGGGAGACACACACACACACACTCACGGACTGTAATCGAGTTAACACTACACGCTGGTTACTGGGAGACACACACACACACACACACACACACGGACTGTAATAGAGGTAACACTACACGCTGGTTACTGGGAGACACACACACATACACACGGACTGTAATAGAGGTAACACTAAACGCTGGTTACTGGGAGACACACACACACAAACACACACGGACTGTAATAGAGGTAACACTGTACTCTGGATCCTGGGAGACACACACACACAAACACTCACGGACTGTAATAGAGGTAACGCTACACACTGGTTACTGGGAGACACACACACACACACACACGGACTGTAATAGAGGTAACACTACACACTGGTTGCTGGGAGACACACACACACACACACATGGACTGTAATAGAGGTAACACTACACACTGGTTACTGGGAGACACAAACACACACACCGACTGTAATAGAGGTAACACTACACGCTGTTTATTGGGAGACACACACACACACACGGACTGGAATAGAGGTAAAACGACACGCTGGTTACTGGGAGACATACACACACACACACGGACTGTGATAGAGGTAACACTACACACTGGTTACTGGGAGACACACACACACACGGACTGTGATAGAGGTAACACTACACACTGGTTACTGGGAGACACACACACACACATGGACTGTAATAGAGGCAACACTACATGCTGGTTACTGTGAGACACACACACACACACACGGACTGTAATAGAGGTAAAACTACACGCTGGTTACTGGGAGACACACACACACACACACGGACTGTAATAGAGGTAACACTACACACTGGTTCCTGGGAGACACACACACACACACGGACTGTAATAGAGGTAACACTAAACGCTGATTACTGGGAGACACACACACACACACACACACACACGGACTGTAATAGAGGTAACACTCCACGCTGGTTACTGGGAGACAAACGCACACACACACGGACTGTAATAGAGGTAACACTAAACGCTGGTTACTGGGAGACACACACACACAAACATACACGGACTGTAATAGAGCTAACACTACACACTGGTTACTGGGAGACACACACACACACACATGGACTGTAATAGAGGTAACACTACACACTGGTTACTGGGAGACACACACACACACACACGGACTGTAATAGAGGTAACACTAAACCCTGGTTATTGGGAGACACACACACACAAACACACACGGACTGTAATAGAGGTAACGCTACACACTGGTTACTGGGAGACACAAACACACACACCGACTATAATAGAGGTAACACTACACACTGGTTACTGGGAGACACACACACACACACACACACACACACGGACTGCAATACAGATAACACTGCACACTGGTTACTGGGAGACACACACACACACACACACGGACTGTAATAGAGGTAACACTCCACGCTGGTTACTGGGAGACACACACACACACACACACACACACACACGGACTGTAATAGAGGTAACACTACACGCTGGTTACTGGGAGACACACATACACACACACACGGACTGTAATAGAGGTAACACTACACGCTGGTTACTGGGAGACACACACACACGGACTGTAATAGAGATAACACTGCACGCTGGTTACTGGGAGACACACACATACACACGGACTGTAATAGAGGTAAAACTACTCGCTGGTTACTGGGAGACACACACACACACACGGACTGTGATAGAGGTAACACTAAACGCTGGTTACTGGGAGACACACACACACACACGGACTGTAATAGAGGTAACACTACACGCTGGTTACTGGGAGACACACACGGACTGTAATAGAGGTAACACTACACACTGGTTACTGGGAGACACACACACACACACGGACTGTGATAGAGGTAACACTAAACGCTGGTTACTGGGGGACACACTAACACACACACACACACACACACGGACTGCAATAGAGGTAACACTACACGCTGGTTACTGGGAGACATACACACACACATGGACTGTAATAAAGGTAACACTACACGCTGGTTACTGGGAGACACACACACACACACGGACTGTAATAGAGGTGACACTAAACCCTGGTTCCTGGGAGACACATACACACACACACGGACTGTAATAGAGGTAAAACTACACGCTGCTTACTGGGAGACACACACTCACACACACGGACTGTAATTGAGGTAACACTACACGCTGGTTCCTGGGAGACACACACACACACACACGGACTGTAATAGAGGTAACAGTAAACCCTGGTTACTGGGAGACACACACTCACACACACGGACTGTAATTGAGGTAACACTAAACGCTGATTACTGGGAGACACACAAACACACACACACGGACTGTAATAGAGGTAACACTACACGCTGGTTACTGGGAGACACACACACACGGACTGTAATAGAGGTAACACTAATCCCTGGTTACTGGGAGACACACACGGACTGTAATTGAGGTAACACTAAACGCTGATTACTGGGAGACACACAAACACACACACACGGACTGTAATAGAGGTAACACTACACGCTGGTTACTGGGAGACACACATACACACACACACGGACTTTAATAGAGGTAACACTACACGCTGGTTACTGGGAGACACACACACACACACGGACTGTAATAGAGGTAACACATCACGCTGGTTACTGGGAGACAAACGCACACACACACACGGACTGTAATAGAGGTAACACTAAACGCTGGTTGCTGGGAGACACACACACACAAACACACATGGACTGTAATAGAGGTAACACTGTACTCTGGTTACTGGGAGACACACACACACAAACACTCACGGACTGCAATAGAGGTAACGCTACACACTGGTTACTGGGAGGCACACACACACACGGACTGTAATAGAGGTAACACTACACACTGGTTACTGGGAGACACACACACACACACACACACGGACTGTAATAGAGGTAACACTACCTGCTGGTTACTGGGAGACACACATACACACACACACGGACTGTAATTGAGGTAACACTACCTGCTGGTTACTGGGAGACACACATACACACACACACGGACTGTAATAGAGGTAACACTGCACGCTGGTTACTGGGAGACACACACATACACACGGACTGTAATAGAGGTAAAACTACACGCTGGTTACTGGGAGACAAACGCATACACACACGGACTATAATAGAGGTAACACTAAACGCTGGTTACTGGGAGACACACACACACAAACACACACGGACTGTAATAGAGGTAACACTAAACTCTGGATACTGGGAGACACACACACACAAACACACACGGACTGTAATAGAGGTAACACTACACACTGGTTACTGGGAGACACACACACACACACGGACTGTAATAGAGGTAACACTACACACTGGTTACTGGGAGACACACACACACACACACGGACTGTAATAGAGGTAACACTAAACCCTGGTTATTGGGAGACACACACACACACACGGACTGTAATAGAGGTAACACTACACGCTGGTTACTGGGAGACACACACACACACACACACACGGACTGTAATAGAGGTAACACTACACGCTGGTTACTGGGAGACACACACACACACACGCACACGGACTGTAATAGAGGTTACACTACACACTGGTTACTGGGAGACACACACACACATGGACTGTAATAGAGGTAACACTACATGTTTGTTACTGGGAGACACACACACACACACGGACTGTAATAGAGGTAACACTACACGCTGGTTACTGGAAGACACACACACACACACGGACTGTAATAGAGTTAACACTACACGCTGGTTACTGGGAGACACACACACACACGGACTGTAATAGAGATAACACTACAGGCTGGTTACTGGGAGACACACACACATACACACGGACTGTAATAGAGGTAACACTACACGCTGGTTACTGGGAGACACACTGTTAGCGTTAGTGTTTTCTTAGAAGAATCACTCAACACTCAGAGTCGGTTCCAATGCTGATGCAGCTTTTATAACGCTCAGCGGGGAGGAAAAACTCAGGACCATATCCAGGTTTCTCTCCACAGAACAAAGAGTTACATGTCCCTTTATATGTTTCACAACAGTTACAAAACAGTTTACTACAGTTACACAGCCCATCACGGCTGGACACAAGCCAATCACAACGATTATAGATTACATATAGGTTCTTTTAACCCAATAGAATTCTCCTAGTATCCAGGGAACCATATGTTCGGTTATTGTCAGCTTGGGCTGATCAATGACTTTATAGGTTCTCTCCCTAGTTCTTTCATTTGGGAGAAATAATTGGTATATAGCCTTGTTTACAGCAAATGGTTTCCCTCTTATCTTTCTTCCTGGGGAATTAATTGGTTTATGGCCTTGTTCACAGGAGATGGTTTCCTTCTTATCTCTGTCTTCCCTCATCCCAGGCATTCCTACAGTGGGCCTCACAGGGTTATTGCTCGGTCAGTGAACGTTCAACAGTTCACAGCTTGACTACCTGATTTCCCATCATGCCTGGGCAGCCATTTTATGTGTGTGTCCATTTAAGCTTATGTGAGTTTTAAATATCCAGCAGGTGCCTAATGCCTAAGTCTATATATATATTTCTACTCTCTACAACAATTCCCCCTTTCGGTAAAGGGACTAGTCCTAGTCCCCTTTTAACCGAAATACTGCCTTTATCTGATATTTGTGCACGGCCCGGTATTCCTTGCCTCAACGTGCTGGCCAGTCACGCGGTTTCAGGAGTTCCGGTTGCTTAAATCAAATTAACAAAGGCTAGCTCCTCCCGTCCCCTTATCAAACAGGCCTGTTTAATATCCAGGGAACGGTGATTGGTCAGTTTCCGCCGTTTGTGGCGCCTGCATACCTGGCAGGCCATCACGCCCCATGTTATTGCTAAGATTAATTGTATACCGACCAGTGTGTGTGAAATAATTCGGATCCATGGGTGGATGTTCACATTTATTCCCCAGTCCCAGACCTTTCTCCACCAACTCTGACTTTGTAAGTCTACCTCGGTATCTTCTTCCAGTTCTTTGATTTTAGTTTGTAGCTGGTGATAGAGTTTTACGGATTGCCCCACTCTGAGCCTTAATTCCCGTAATACCTCGGTTAGATGTGGGATAGGGACCTGCTCTGGCTCGTCATAATCCTGCAAATGATCATGGAGCTGATCAGTTACTTCAATAACTTCGGACTTCCGGCGCCAAACCTGGGTGATATGCGCTTGCCCGATCGCGACAGGTCGTAGTGGTGTAAAGCAAAAGTTTGGCTGCGGTATAGGGCACTGCAGGTCATTATACTGGTATGAACGCTCTATGGTAGAGACGCAGTATCTTCCCCTCCCTCCGTAGCCTGCCCTCGCGAAGTGCATGTGTGCGGGCACTATTTCTAGTACACACCCGTTGGTTCGGTTAAACCCGCACTCGTCTAGTTCGCCTCGGCCCACCGGGTGAGGGCATACTGTGATTTCCCCCCTTTGCTTGCAATCTGCTAGGGAAATCCCAGTAAGTATGTTGTTTCGACGAACGGCAGAGGTGGTGGTTAGGTAGTAGCGTATGGAGACATTTTCCCGTATTACTCCGATATTCTCTAGTTGGTATAAGGGGAACGGCCCTGAGTCCGGCGTTGCTATAGGGATCAACAGGACTATCCCTATCCCGGTCGTCCTACCCATCTGGCAATCTGGAATTGCGGGGTATACTCGGGTCAGTCCCTTCAGAGTACAATTATCCAGTGTCCCCCTTTGGTTCGCCAACTGAACCAAATGTGAACTGTCTATCCAATCGGGTACTTCCCCGCGTTGGATCTGGTCGAGGTTGTGGCGGATCTGTCCCACCATCCACAGACCATAAGCATGACAGAGTTGCCCCTGTCTTTGCTTTATTGTATCTTCTTGTTCTCTATCAATGAGGTGATTGATGGTTTTGGCGTGAGCTTCCAGGACTGAGATGCCATCCAACTGGATTTCGGCACCCTCCTTTCCTAGGTTGGCCTGGTCTTCCTGGTTTTGCTCCACCCTCTCCAATAACCCCTTCATCACCCCTTTAAGCTGTTCTACCCTCTCATTTAGCCCTTGTATGTCTATCGAGTTCACTACGGAGGTTCCTGTATTGAAAACGGTAGCAACATCATTTACTATTTCCCTCTTCACCCTGGGTGCTAACCCCTGTCCCCGGAACATACTGGCACCCATGGCATCGGCAGCCTGCTGCATTACGACTTTACTTAATACATTGTACATCTTCCTTGACTGTTCGGTACAATATTCCGGCATCTGGATGCCTGAAATATTGATCAGAACAGGCACAATTTCATGTTTAACATTATCATACAATAATTCCCCTTCGTTGTACATTGCAATCCCATTTTCTGGTCCCTTAGTAGTTATGGGACAAGGCAGTTCTTCGGGCAATGTAGTGATTCTTATGGGGCGCGGTGTCGGAGGGGGTGAGAAACATACATACAATGATATTGCAGCCGCCCCCGCCTCCTCGTAATACCCACACAGCCCCATTCCCTTCTTGCGGATGACTGATTGCTGGGATTGTCCCGGAGGCGCGCAAATTATGCCGAAAGTACATTCATCAGGCCCTTTGACATCCCTCCGTTTAATGCATCTGCTCCTTATACCGTGGAGCACTGTACACATACTCTTATTCTTATTAGGATTCTTATTAGGATTCACTTGTAACCATGCATTAAAATAAGTCCTGTCCTTGCTCCAGTCCTTGGCTGCTGGGATGCACATTCCGTCCGTTAAATTAAACAAGACTCCATAGTTCATATAGTTGTTTATTTCCAGCGTGCTCTGCTGTCCGTCGGTGTTGCCCAGGGTACGTGCATGTCGCAGGGCTATCCATATTACGAGTAGCGCCTTTCGTATTCCCATTCCGGTAAGTATTATCTGTAATTTTAAACAGACGGCCTGGTCGTCACCAGGGGTTAAGTTTTTTGCTCTACGAGTGTCCCTGTCACCCTGCAAAATCAGAAGCATAAGGTTATAATCGAACCATTTCGAGCTGAATCTGTAGGGCGTGCGCCCGTGTCTTTACCCACTTAAATATTACCCAAACTCCTATGACCAAGGCCAAAGATATTCCTCCAAACATCGTTGTCTGCTTTACCGTTAGGTTGGGTTTGTGGACTACACCTACCCACCGTGGGGTACATTGGCTCTATTGCCAGAGGTGATGGTGCTATGGCTGCACACTGCACTATCCGTCTAGTCCCGTTATCTCTTCCAGCCTGTTTATCTTAGCTTTTAACTCTTCAATTTGTTTTATTGAATATCTATTTCTTTATTGTATCAGGCCAGTATTATTACATAAGCTAGTTCTGTTTTTATTTTTGTTTCCTCTGTTAGGTGAGTCTTTTTTTTCCTATTAAGAAATCCAAATTAATAATGTTCAGTATAAAACGGCTGTCAATGGAAAGGGTTAACTCCTTTCCAGGTTTGTAAGAAGACCTGATGTCATTACGTGACTTCACGTAATCATCTGAAAAAAAAAGTCTTTGTGCCTTCAAAACTGGCTTCGAAATTAGGAATCCGTTAAAAACAGCATAAATCATTAGAGTAAACTCCAATGTTTTCTTAACTTCTAATTCAAGTACTTGCCAAAGAATTTTTTTTTAAATTGTTTTAAAACAAGACCACACATACAATAGCAATTTTGTTTACTGAAATTCAATTCTGTTTTTTTTTATTTCTCTCTTTCTCCTCGTTATCTTCAAAACCCTCCTGCTTGTTTAGACTGTTCGGGACATTTTTGATAAACACTGTCCATTTTGGAAATCTTTTCAAACTGCATTGAAACTTTTTCATAATTGAAATTTCGAATCCATGTAGAGTGTTTTTTACTTATTCCAATTTTTTTTTCTCTTCTAATTAAACCAATATCTTTTTCACAGCAAACATCAACTAGTATTTAGTAAGTTATATCTTTTTCCATTTAGTCCGTTACATCTTTTTTTCCTTTCTTCAAATTAGGTTTTGTATTTTACACGGAGGGTTCGTAACTCCATAAAGTTGTTAATTTAAAATCATTTGTTTACTTTCAAAGTGGCATCTTTATCTTTTTCTTTTTCTCCATAATTGGAATGGAGTCCGGCTTTGAGAGTTTGAGTGCTGCCTTTCGTTATCTCAAAATGCTCCAGTTTCAAAGTCGTTACTAAAGCTTGCTGTTTTTTAACATTTTCCAAAAGTTCCTTTTACACCTTCGCAGATAGCTCGCCACTTGCCCAGGAGTTTGACCTGATCAGATTTAATTTCATCTTTTTCTTTTTTTTTTTAAATCCACCTCAGTATTTTCTGTGCCTTCTCTGAATATCTCAAAATCCCAATTCAAACTTTGTAATTTCAATCTTTATTTAAAACTTTTTTTTTTAGAAGCTCTTTTTTTTTAAAGCATTCTTTATCTCATTCCGAGACTAAATTTATGTCTTTCAACCCAATCAATCATTGCATGTTTTCTTTCGGCAAGTAAGTGAGCATGTCAAATAAATATTTTGCTCAACAAACCTATTCTTTATTTGTTTATTTTCCTAGCTCCGTAACTTATCATCCGAATAAATCCACACCTGCGTTTCTAACTTAAATGTCTTAAAACTTCCCACATACAGGACAACATTACAAAGGGTTAAAAAAAGACTTTCATTCTGTTTCTAAAATAAACAGACACTTGCATTCCTCTTCCAACCAGGCTTTCGGAACATGAAAACATAAAAAAATTCATTCTGCAGTCAAAAATCACACAGGCACTTCTCACTCAACGATCAGACATTTACAACAGTCTCTCTTCTTGTTTTGGCCGGCTCTATTTTTGGATCCATGACCTTTCAGGGAATTCGTAGTTTTATCTTAATAATTCCTCACATAACTAGTTCCTGAGGATTCCACCCTGCTTTAATCATTTTTTCAATTAGCTTCTTTTGTTTTTCCGCCAGGTGGCGGGTAAGCGACCCTTCTGGTCCCCACTCGAGTTTACTTGTTTTCATGGCCATTCCTGGGTAGGACTAGTACCGTTAGGAATCTACTCTCAGAGGTCCGCTTTCTTTCTAGCGCGACTTGTAGCAAACTGTCTCTTGGCTACTGTCAGGTCACAAGTTCTGCTGTTGCACAAACTTATACAATTCTTAAAAACGCGTTTAAGCAATTCCCGCAGTGCTCTACGTATCCTTAACGACTACCTACCACACTCAGCCAGTTGGTCCGACCCTGTTCACAGGTTTGGATTCCGTTAGCCGCTGTACACCACTTGGTTCTACCCCGGGGTATTTCAAATTACACTACTGGGTCCGGAAGATGTCTCTCGGTATCACGATCCCACGGTCTAAGTGTGTTCCCTACGCCTACTTGGTTCCTGGCCGTCACGTGGGACAAAAGTCCTCTTAATTCAGGCTCAGGCTAGGCGTTTGAGATATTAGACCGTCTCCTCATGTCGATCAACCAGCTTCCACCTTCCGCATCCTTTATACTTAAAAATTGTTTTTTATACTCACCCAGGTTTTTTCCAAGGGCGTCCAGCGACTCCGGGAAATCCTGCCGACTACGCCATTGTTAGCGTTAGTGTTTTCTCTGAAGAATCACTCAACACTCAGAGTCGGTTCCAATGCTGATGCAGCTTTTATAACACTCAGCGGGGAGGAAAAACTCAGGACCGTATCCAGGTTTCTCTCCACAGAACAAAGAGTTACATGTACCTTTATATGTTTCACAACAGTTACAAAACAGTTTACTACAGTTACACAGCCCATCACGGCTGGACACAAGCCAATCACAACGATTATAGATTACATATAGGTTCTTTTAACGCAATAGAATTCTCCGAGTATCCAGGGAACCATATGTTCGGTTATTGTCAGCTTGGGCTGATCGATGACTTTATAGGTTCTCTCCCTAGTTCTTTCATCTGGGAGAAATAATTGGTATATAGCCTTGTTTACAGCAAATGGTTTGCCTCTTATCACACACACACGGACTGTAATAGAGGTAACACTACACACTGGTTACTGGGAGACATACACACACACACACGGACTGTAATAGAGGTAACACTCCACACTGGTTACTGGGAGACACACACACACACACGGACTGTAATAGAGGTAACACTACACACTGGTTACTGGGAGACACACACACACACACGGACTGTGATAGAGGTAACACTACACACTGGTTACAGGGAGACACACACACACACACACGGACTGTAATAGAGGTAAAACTACACGCTGGTTACTGAGAGACATACACACACACACGGACTGTAATAGAGGTAACACTACACGCTGGTTACTGGGAGACACACACACACACACACACGGACTGCAATAGAGGTAACACTATACGCTGGTTACTGGGAGACATACACACACACATGGACTGTAATAGAGGTAACACTACACGCTG
The DNA here is from genome assembly GCF_044704955.1 of Pristiophorus japonicus. Taxonomy (NCBI): domain Eukaryota; kingdom Metazoa; phylum Chordata; class Chondrichthyes; family Pristiophoridae; genus Pristiophorus; species Pristiophorus japonicus. The sequence goes on from NC_091985.1 coordinate 192,256,228, forward strand.
GTTACTGGGAGACACACACACACACACGGACTGTAATAGAGGTAACACTACACGCTGGTTACTGGGAGACACACACACACACACGGACTGTAATAGAGGTAACACTGCACACTGGTTACAGGGAGACACACACACACGGACTGTCATAGAGGTAAAACTACACGCTGGTTACTGAGAGACATACACACACACACGGACTGTAATAGAGGTAACACTACACACTGGTTACTGGGAGACACACACACACACACATACATGGACTGTAATAGAGGTAACACGAAACGCTGTTTACTGGGAGACACACACACACACACGGACTGTAACAGAGGTAACACTACACGCTGGTTACTGGGAGACGCACACGCACACACGGACTGTAATAGAGGTAACACTACACGCTGGTTACTGGGAGACACACATACAGACACACACATGGACTGCAATAGAGGTAACACGACACGCTGGTTACTGGGAGACATACACACACACACGGACTGTAATAGAGGTAACACTAAACCCTGGTTCCTGGGAGACACATACACACACACACACACGGACTGTAATAGAGGTAACACTACACACTGGTTACTGGGAGATACACACACACACACGGACTGTAATAGAGGTAACACTACACGCTGGTTACTGGGAGACACACACACATACACACGGACTGTAATAGAGGTAACACTACACGCTGGTTACTGGGAGACACACACACACACACATGGACTGCAATAGAGGTAACACTACACGCTGGTTACTGGGAGACACACACACACACACGGACTGTAATAGATGTAACACTACACGCTGCTTACTGGGAGACACACACACACACACGGACTGTAATAGAGGTAACACTACACGCTGGTTACTGGGAGACACACACACACACACGGACTGTAATAGAGGTAACACTACACACTGGTTACTGGGAGACACACACACACACGGACTGTAATTGAGGTAACACTAAACGCTGATTACTGGGAGACACACAAACACACACACACGGACTGTAATAGAGGTAACACTACACGCTGGTTACTGGGAGACACACACACACACACACGGACTGTAATAGAGGTAACACTAAACCCTGGTTACTGGGAGACACACACACACACACACGGACTGTAATTGAGGTAACACTAAACGCTGATTACTGGGAGACACACAAACACACACACACGGACTGTAATAGAGGTAACACTACACGCTGGTTACTGGGAGACACACATACACACACACACGGACTTTAATAGAGGTAACACTACACGCTGGTTACTGGGAGAGACACACACACACACGGACTGTAATAGAGGTAACACTGCACGCTGGTTACTGGGAGACAAACGCACACACACACACGGACTGTAATAGAGGTAACACTAAACGCTGGTTACTGGGAGACATGCACACACACACGGACTGTAATAGAGGTAACACTACACACTGGTTACTGGGAGACACACACACACACACATGGACTGTAATAGAGGTAACACTACACGCTGGTTCCTGAGAGACATGCACACACACACGGACTGTAATAGAGGTAACACTACACACTGGTTACTGGGAGTCACACACACACACATACACCGAATGTAATAGAAGTTACACTAAACGCTGGTTACTGGGAGACACACACACACACACGGACTGTAATAGAGGTAACACTACACGCTGGTTACTGGGAGACACACACACACACACACACACGGACTGTAATAGAGGTAACACTGCACGCGGATAGTGGGAGACACACACACACACACACACACGGACTGTAATAGAGGTAACACTACACACTGGTTACTGGGAGACACACACACACACACACACGGACTGTAATAGAGGTAACACTACACGCTGGTTACTGGGAGACACACACACACACACGGACTGTAATAGAGGTAACTCTACACGCTGGTTACTGGGAGACACACACACACATACACAGACTGTAATAGAGGTAACACTACACACTGGTTACTGGGAGACACACACACACGCGGACTGTAATAGAGGTAATACTAAACGCTGGTTACTGGGAGACACACACACACACGGACTGTAACAGAGGTAACACTACACGCTGGTTACTGGGAGACACACACACACACACACGGACTGTAATAGAGGTAACACTACACACTGGTTACTGGGAGACACACACACACACACGGACTGTAATAGAGGTAACACTACACACTGGTTACTGGGAGACACACACACACACATACACGGACTGTAATAGAGGTAACACTACACACTGGTTACTGGGAGACACACACACGGACTGTAATAGAGGTAACACTACACGCTGGTTACTGAGAGACATGCACACACACACGGACTGTAATAGAGGTAACACTACACACTGGTTACTGGGAGACACACACACACACACATGGACTGTAATAGAGGTAACACTACACGCTGGTTACTGAGAGACATGCACACACACACGGACTGTAATAGAGGTAACACTACACACTGGTTACTGGGAGACACACACACACACACACATACACCGAATGTAATAGAGGTTACACTAAACGCTGGTTACTGGGAGACACACACACACACACGGACTGTAATAGAGGTAACACTACACGCTGGTTACTGGGAGACACACACACACACACACACGGACTGTAATAGAGGTAACACTGCACGCGGATAGTGGGAGACACACACACACACACACACACGGACTGTAATAGAGGTAACACTACACACTGGTTACTGGGAGACACACACACACACACACACGGACTGTAATAGAGGTAACACTACACGCTGGTTACTGGGAGACACACACACACACACGGACTGTAATAGAGGTAACTCTACACGCTGGTTACTGGGAAACACACACACACACACGGACTGTGATAGAGGTAACAATCAACCGTGGTTACTGGGACTCTATCCACTCTCTCTCACTCTCACTGTTCTCTCTCTCTCCCCTCCCCCCGACTCTCTCCCTCTCTGTCTCCCTCTGTGTCTGTGGCTCGCTCTCCCGTCCCTTCGATTCTCCCGCTGTTACTGTCTGTGTGTGTGTCTCTCTGTCTCTCTGACCCCCTCTATCTCTCTCTGTCTTCTCTATCCCTGTCTCTCTCTCTCTCTCTATCTCCCTCTCCCTCTATTTCTGTCTTCCCTCTGTCTCTATCTCTCTCTGTCTTCTCTATCCTTGTCTCGCTCTCTCTCTATCTCCCTCTCCCTCTATGTCTGTCTCTCCCTCTCTCTCTATCTCTCTCTGTCTTCTCTATCCCTGTCTCTCTCTCTCTCTCAGTATCTCCCTCTCCCTCTATGTCTGTCACTCCCTCTCTCTCTATCTCTCTCTGTCTTCTCTATCTCGCTCTCTCTATCTTCCTCTCCCTCTATGTCTCTCTCTCTCCCTCTCTCTGTCTTCCTCTATGTTTCTCTCTCCCTCTGTTTTTTTCTCCCTCTCTTTCTCCCTTACTCTCAGTCGAGCTTTGAAAGGGTTATTGCCTGTGCTAAAACAACATGCAGAGGCCCAGTAAATAGACACAGTAAGCATTCCTCCCCTAACATCACCAACAGGAACTTCTGGATAGTCTCTGTTCCTCTGCCAGTCTCTCTCTCGATTACTCTCCAGATGTCATCCACCCCCTACTCTGAACTCTGAACTCTGGACAGAGGCAGGACTCTCGCTCCTCACTACAGAAGGAATGCAGTTTGAAGTAACTTGTTGTGGCTTTACTGCCAGTCCCACACAAGCTGTGAGTCAGGCAGCTGCTCAGTTGTCAACATCTGGATCTGCTTCTCCACAACTGGGTTCTGAGAAGGGAACATCAGGCTGTTTATTATTTGTCCCCAGTGAACACCACATCCCATGGAAAGATCAATGCTATTCGAGAATCGTTGCTGCATCCTTGCAGCGAGGGAGGGAGGGAGGGAGGGAGAGTGGGGGGGGGGGAAGGGAGAGTGGAGGGGGGGAGGGAGAGTGGGGGGGAGGGATGGGAGAGTGGAGGGAGAGTGGGGGGGAGGGAAGGGAGAGTGGAGGGGGGAGGGAGAGTGGGGGGAGAGGGAGGGACGGAGGGAGGGAAGGGAGAGAGAGAAGGGAAGGAAGGAATGGAGAGAGGGAGGAAGGAGAACCATAGAAAAATTGCGACACAGAAGGAGGCCATTTGGACAATCGTGTCCGTGCTGGCCGACAAATAGCCACCCAGACTAATCCCACTTTCCAGCTCTGGGTCCGTAGCCCTGTAGGTTACAGCACTTCAGGTGCACATCCAAGTACTGTTTAAATGCGGTGAGGGTTTCTGCCTCTACCACCCTTTCAGGCAGTGAGTTCCACCCCAGACCCCCACCACCCTCTGGGTGAAGAAAATGTTCTCATCTCCCCATTACCAACTACTTTAAATCTATGACCTCTGGTTATTGATCCATCTGCTAAAGGAAATAGGTCCTTTCTATCCACTCTATTTAGGCCCCTCATTATTTTATACACCTCAATCAGGTCTCCCCTCAGCCTCCTCTGTTCCAAAGTAAACAACCCCAGCCTATCCAAACTTTCCTCGTAGCTAAAATTCTCCAGTCCCGGCAACATCCTCGTAAATCTCCTCTGTACCCTCTCCAGTGCAATCACATCCTTCCTGTAATGTGGTGACCAGAACTGCACGCAGTACTCCAGCTGTGGCCTAACTCGTGTTTTATACAGTTCAAGCATAACCTCTCTGCTCTTATGCTCTTTGCCTCGGCTAATACAGGCAACTATTGCATATGCCTTTTTAACTACCTTATCAACCTGCCCTACTACCTTTAAGGATCTGTGGACATACACTCCAAGGTCCCTCTGTTCCTTCACTCCTCTCAGTATCCTCCTGTTTATTGTGTATTCCCTTGCCTTGTTGCACCTTCCCAAATGCTTTCGCTCACACTTCGCTGGATTGAATTCCATTTGCCACTTTTCTGCCCACCTGACCAGTCCATCGATAGCTTCCTGCAGATTACAGCTTCCCTCCTCACTGACAACCACACGGCCAATGTTTGTATCATCTGCAAACTTCTTTTTCATGCTCCCTACATTTAAGTCTCAATCATTAATATATACGACAAAAAGCAAGGGGCTGAATCCTGTGGAACCCCACTGGAAACAGCCTTCCAGTTGCAAAAACACCCATCAACCATTACCCTTTGCTTCCTACCACTGAGCCAACTTTGAATCCAACTTGCCATTTTGCCCTGGATCCCATGGGCTTTTACGTTTTTGATCAACCTGCTATATGGGACCTTGTCAAAAGCCTTTTTAAAATCCATGTAGACTACCTCAAACGCACTGCCCTCATCGATCCTCCTGGTCACCTCCTCAAAGAACTCAATCACGTTAGTCAGGCGCAACCTTCCCGCAACAAATCCTTGCTGACTGTCCTTGATTAATCTGTGCCTTTCTAAATGAAGGTTTATACTGTCCCTCAGAATTGATTCCAACAATATGCCCACCACCGAGGTTCAACTAACTGGCCTGTAATTACTCGGTTTATCCCATCCTCCCTTTTTAAACAATGGTACAACGTTAGCAGTTGTCCAATCCTTTGCCACCACTCCTGTAGGCAGGGAGGATTGGAAAATGATGCTCAGAGCCTCTTCAATTTCCTCCCTTGCTTCTTTTAATCGCCTGGGATATATTTCATCCGGTCCTGGAGATTTGTCTATTTCCTAAGATGCTAAACCCCTTAATCCTTCTATTCTTACTATGTTTAAGAACATAAGAAATAGGAGCAGGAGTAGGCCATACGGCCCCTTGAGCCTGCTCCGCCATTCAATAAGATCATGACTGATCTGATCATGGACTCAGCTCCACTTCCCCGCCCGCTCCCCATAACCCCTTATCGCTCAAGAAACTGTCTATTTATGTCTTAAATTTATTCAATGTCTCAGCTTAAATGTAGGGAGCATGAAAAAGAAGTTTGCAGATGATACAAAAATTGGCCGTGTGGTTGTCAGTGAGGAGGGAAGCTGTAGACGGCAGGAAGCTATCGATGGGCTGGTCAGGTGGACGGAAAAGTGGAAAATGGAATTCAATGTCTCAGCGGTGCAGGCTCGAAGGGCCGAATGGCCTACTCCTGCACCTATTTTCTATGTTTCTTCCACAGCTCTCTGAGGCAGCGAATTCCACAGATTTACAACCCTCTGCGAGAAGAAATTTCTCCTCATCTCAGTTTTAAATGGGCGGCCCCTTATTCTAAGACCATGCCCTCTAGTTCTAGTCTCCCCCATCAGTGGAAACATCCTCTCTGCATCCACCTTGTCAAGCCCCCTCATAATCTTATACGTTTCGATAAGATCACCTCTCATTCTTCTGAACTCCATTGAGTAGAGGCCCAACCTCCTCAACCTTTCCTCATAAGTCAACCCCCTCATCCCCGGAATCAACCGAGTGAACCTTCTCTGAACTGCCTCCAAAGCAAGTACATCCTTTCGTAAATATGGAAGCCAAAACTGCACGCAGTATTCCAGGTGTGGCCTCACCAATACCCTGTATAACTGTAGCAAGACTTCCCTGCTTTTATACTCCATCCCCTTTGCAATAAAGGCCAAGATACCAATGGCCTTGCTGATCACTTTATCCCATCCAATATTTCACTCTCTTCCTCCTTAACTTCAACGTTGGCATCGTCTCCCTCTTTTGTGAAGATAGCTGCAAAGTATTCATTCAGTACCTAACCCACATCCTCCGCCTCCACACATAGGTGACCATTTTGGTCCTGAATAGGCCCCACTCTTTCCTTAGTTATCCTCTTGCTCTCCATGTAATTATAAAACATCTTTGGGCTTTCATTGATTCTACTTGCCAGTATTTTTTCATGCCCTCTCTTTACTGTCCTAATTTCCTGTTTAATTTCACCCCTACACTTTCTATACTCGTCTAGGCTTTCTGCAGGATTCAGCTCTCAATGTCTGATATAAGCCAAAAAAAGGAACATTATCTTACCCTGTCGGAAGGAGGGGAGGAAGGGAAGGAGAAAGGAAGGAAGGAGGGGACAGAGGGAGGGAGGGAGAAAGGGAGGAAGGAGGGGACAGAGGGAGGGAGGGAGAAAGGGAGGAAGGAGGGGACAGAGGGAAGGAGGGAGGGAGAAAGGGAGGAAGGAGGGGAAAGAGGAAGGGAGGGAGGGAGAAAGGGAGGAAGGAGGGAGGAAGGGAAGGAGAAAGGAAGGAAGGAGGGGACGGAGGGAGGGAGGGAAGGAGGGAGAAAGGAAGGAAGGAGCGGACAGAGGGATGGAGGGAGGGAGAAAGGAAGGAAGGAGGGGACGGAGGGATGGAGGGAGGGAGAAAGAGAGGAAGGAGGGGACAGAGGGATGGAGGGAGGGAGAAAGAGAGGAAGGAGGGGACAGAGGGAAGGAGGGAGGGATGGAAGGAATGGAGGGAGAGAGGACGGGTTGGAGGATTCTACATTTATGACTTTCTCGACCTGATGATGCAGCAAAGCCCTTCACAGCCAATGAAGTAGTTTTGAAACGCAGACACTGCTGTAATGTAGGAAATGTGTCGGCAGCCAATATGCGCGCAACAAGCTCCCACAAACAACAATATCATAAGTGAGCAGACCATCTGTTTTACTGATGCTGGTTGAAGGATAAACGTTGACCTGATCTTCCAATTGTGTCGTGGGACACAACACTTGGTGTCGTTTCCAACACTGCTGATCGTTATTGAAGATGACGGGACAAGATGATAAAAAAACGGATCCTTGTCTTTATAAACAGAGGCGTGCAGTACAAAAGCATGGAAGTTATTGCTAAACCCTTTATAAATCACTGCTCCGGCCCCAGCTGGTGTATTGTGTCCAATTCTGGGCACCACACTTTAGGAAGAACACAAAGGCCTTGGAGAGGATGCAGAGATTTACCAGAATGGTACCAGGGCTGAGGGAATTCAGTTACGTGAGGAGACTTCGAGAAACTGGGATTATTCTCCTGAGATCAGAGTAGTGATGGGACTCAAACCCACAACTTTCTGGCTCAGAGGGGAGACAGTGTTACCCACTGTTAGTATGTAGGTACAGCAAGTGATCAGGAAGGCAAATGCAATGTTGGCCTTTATTGCAAAGGGGGATGGAGTATAAAAGTAGAGAAGTTTTGGGAGCACTTGTTTTGGGAGTCTCGTGTCGGGCATGCAGGCGATGTGGCCCGCCCAGCGGAGCTGATCGAGGGTGATCAGTGCTTCGATGCTGGAGATGTTGGCCTGAGAGAGGACACTGACGTTGGTGTGCCTCTCCTGCCAATGGATTTGCAGAATCTTGTGGAGGCAGCGGTGGTGGTACTTCTCCACTGTTTGAGGTGCCTGCTGTACATGGTCCATGTCTCTGAGCCATACAGGATGGCGGGTATCACCACTGCTCTGTAGACATTGAGCTTGGTGCTGGGTTGGAGGTCCTGGTCTTCAAACACTCTCTTCCTCAGGCGACCGAAGGCTGCACTGGGACACTGAAGGCGATGTCTGCCCTTGTTGACAGTAGTTTCCCGAGGTATGGGAAATAGTCCACATTGTCCAAGGCCTCGATGTGGATTTTGATAACCGGGGGATAGTGCTGCGTGGCGGGGGTCTTTGTCTTACGGATGTTTAGTGTAAGGCCCGTGTTCTCGTACACCTCGGTGGAGGTGTTGACGATGGGTTGGAGTTCGTCCGCCGAGTGTACACAGACACAGGCGTCGTCCGCGTACTGTAGTTCAATGATGGAGGACGGGACGGCCTTGGATCTGGCCTGGAGGTGGCGGAGGCTGAACAGGTTCCCGTTTGTCCTGCAATTTAGCTCCGCTCCAGCGGGCAGCTTGCCGAGGGTGAGATGGAGCATTGAACCAAGGACGATCGAGAAGGGCGTTGGTGCGATGACACTGCCTTGCTTAAGCCCCGGTCCGAATGTGGAATGGGTGGATCAGTTGGTCAGGATCATGGCTTGCATGTTATCGTGGAGCAGGTGGAGAATGATGAACGACGAGTTCGGGGCGAAGGAGCTGTGAGAGACTGTGGAGGGAGCGGCCGAGGCCCGGGAGAGGCGCGGGTTCGGGGCCAGGGGACAGCACGGGCCCAGCCCACACTGCGATATGTGTGCGCGCACTAGGTCCGTGCAGCAGAGCTGGTCTCCAGTTAGTCCTGGTTAACCCTTGCCACTGGACCAAGACCTAGCTCTGTCAAGCCCGTGTGGTGGCTGGTGTGCAACGGTCACCCCACGTTAAAAAAATCCACACACAGGCATCTTCCACCATCGTTGGTTCGATGGTGTAATGGTGAGCACTCTGGATTTTGAATCTAGCGATCCGAGTTCAAAACTTGCAAAGGTTCACCAGACTGATTCCCGGGATGGCGGGACTGACCTATCAAGAAAGACTGGATCAACTGGGCTTGTATTCACTGGAGTTCAGAGAATGAGAGGGGACCTCATAGAAACGTTTAAAATTCTGACGGGTTTAGACAGGTTAGATGCAGGAAGAATGTTCCCAATGTTGGGGAAGTCCAGAACCAGGGGTCACAGTCTAAGGATAAGGGGTAAGCCATTTAGGACCGAGATGAGGAGAAACTTCTTCACCCAGAGAGTGGTGAACCTGTGGAATTCTCTACCACAGAAAGTAGTTGAGGCCAATTCACTAAATATATTCAAAAAGGAGTTAGATGAAGTCCTTACTGCTCGGGGGATCAAGGGGTATGGCGAGAAAACAGGAATGGGGTACTGAAGTTTCATGTTCAGCCATGAACTCATTGAATGGCGGTGCAGGCTAGAAGGGCCGAATGGCCTACTCCTGCACCTATTTTCTATGTTTCCACCCTTTGAGGATGTAGTTCGGGATCTTCTTCCAAAACTCCTGTGAACTCGTCTTTTTTTTTTGGCGTGGAAGCAAGTCATCCGCGTTTCGAGGGACCGCCTATGATGATGATGGAGAATGGTAACAAACTTTTGAGGGCAGCCGAATCTGAGGAGGACATAGAAACATAGAAAATAGGTGCAGGAGCAGGCCATTCAGCCCTTCTAGCCTGCACCGCCATTCAATGAGTTCATGGCTGAACATGAAACTTCAGTACCCCATTCCTGCTTTCTCGCCATAACCCTTGATCCCCCGAGTAGTAAGGACTACATCGAATCCTTCTTGAATATATTTAGTGAATTGGCCTCAACAACTTCCTGTGGTCGAGAATGCCACAGGTTCACCACTCTCTGGGTGAAGACGTTTCCAGGACGCCCCCTAGTCCCTCACGGTTGACGGTGACGAAGGCGTTTGTGAGGTGGAAGGGGCGCGGTGTCGGCAGGAGGGGAAAGCGAGCGGGCACGGGCTCGACGGGCCGAATGGCCGCCTTGTGGGCAATGACCGTTGTGTGATTGTCTGGGTCTAAACGGCCGGCGGGCCAAGGATCGGTGACAAATGTGCATTGTTCAGTCTGGCCAAGAGAGGGGGGATTGGAACAAAACCAATTCTTGCTGATTGACATCAGTCCTGCCCCTTTAACAACTCATCAAGTTCAAAACTATCAAAATGGCGCCTTCTCTCCAACCGCCCCCCGCCGTTCAAATCCCGCCGCGCGCCCGGTGACGCAGCGGGTGCAGAACGTCACTACGTCTGTGACGTAGGGAGGTGATTGATCATTGCCAACAGAGAGGGGGCGGGGACTGACGCTTTTCCCAGGCAGCGAGGGAGCGCGAAGGGAGGCGGGGTCAAAGTGCTGCTGCGCGCGCAGCGGCTGATTGGCAGCTCCAGGCCGGGCGGCGCCGTGACGTCAGCGCGTGTTCGGGGGCGGGCGCGCGGCGCGGTTTGAACAAAGTGTCGGCGGTTCGAGAGGGAAGCGCGAGAGCGGGTGAGTGATTGTCTGACGTAATGAGGGATTGTCTGACGTAGTGAGGGAGTGAGTGATTGTCTGACGTAATGAGGGAGTGAGTGATTGTCTGACGTAGTGAGGGATTGTCTGACGTAGTGAGGGATTGAGTGATTGACGTAGTGAGGGATTGTCTGACGTAGGGAGGGAGTGAGTGATTGTCTGACGTAATGAGGGATTGTCTGACGTAGTGAGGGAGTGAGTGATTGTCTGACGTAATGAGGGAGTGAGTGATTGTCTGACGTAGTGAGGGATTGTCTGACGTAGTGAGGGATTGAGTGATTGACGTAGTGAGGGATTGTCTGACGTAGGGAGGGAGTGAGTGATTGTCTGACGTAATGAGGGATTGTCTGACGTAGTGAGGGAGTGAGTGATTGTCTGACGTAATGAGGGAGTGAGTGATTGACGTAGTGAGGGAGTGAGTGATTGTCTGACGTAGTGAGGGATTGTCTGACGTAGGGAGGGAGTGAGTGATTGTCTGACGTAATGAGGGATTGTCTGACGTAGGGAGGGAGTGAGTGATTGTCTGACGTAATGAGAGTTTGTCTGACGTAGTGAGGGATTGTCTGACGTAGGGAGGGAGTGAGTGATTGTCTGACGTATGAGGGATTGTCTGACGTAGGGAGGGATTGTCTGACGTAGGGAGGGAGTGAGTGATTGTCTGACGTAGTGAGGGATTGTCTGACGTAGTGAGGGAGTGAGTGATTGTCTGACGTAATGAGTGATTGTCTGACGTACGGAGGGAGTGAGTGATTGTCTGACGTAATGAGGGATTGTCTGACGTAGGGAGGGAGTGAGTGATTGTCTGACGTAATGAGGGATTGTCTGACGTAGTGAGGGATTGTCTGACGTAGGGAGGGAGTGAGTGATTGTCTGACGTAGGGAGGGAGTGAGTGATTGTCTGACGTAGTGAGGGATTATCTGACGTAGTGAGGGAGTGAGTGATTGTCTGACGTAGTGAGGGATTGTCTGACGTAGGGAGGGAGTGAGTGATTGTCTGACGTAGTGAGGGATTGTCTGACGTAGAGAGGGAGTGAGTGACGTAGTGAGGGAGTGAGTGATTGTCTGACGTAGTGAGGGATTGTCTGACGTAGAGAGGGAGTGAGTGACGTAGTGAGGGAGTGAGTGATTGTCTGACGTAGTGAGGGATTGTCTGACGTAGAGAGGGAGTGAGTGACGTAGTGAGGGAGTGAGTGATTGTCTGACGTAGTGAGGGATTGTCTGATGTAGAGAGGGAGTGAGTGACGTAGTGAGGGAGTGAGTGATTGTCTGACGTAGTGAGGGATTGTCTGACGTAGGGAGGGAGTGAGTGATTGTCTGACGTAGTGAGGGATTGTCTGACGTAGAGAGGGAGTGAGTGACGTAGTGAGGGAGTGAGTGATTGTCTGACGTAGTGAGGGATTGTCTGACGTAGAGAGGGAGTGAGTGACGTAGTGAGGGAGTGAGTGATTGTCTGACGTAGTGAGGGATTGTCTGACGTAGGGAGGGAGTGAGTGATTGTCTGACGTAGGGAGGGAGTGAGTGACTGTAAGACGTAGTGAGGGAGTGAGTGACGTAGTGAGTGATTATCTGACATAGTGAGGGAGTGAGTGAGGTAGTGAGTGATTGTCTGACGTAGTGAGGGAGTGAGTGAGGTAGTGAGTGATTGTCTGACGTAGTGAGGGAGTGAGTGAGGTAGTGAGTGATTGTCTGACGTAGTGAGGGTGTGATTGTCTGACGTAGTGAGGTAGTGAGTGAGGTAGTGAGTGATTGTCTGACGTAGTGAGGGAGTGAGTGACGTAGTGAGTGATTGTCTGACGTAGTGAGGGAGTGAGTGACGTAGTGAGTGATTGTCTGACGTAATGAGGGATTGTCTGACGTAGTGAGGGAGTGAGTGATTGTCTGACGTAATGAGGGATTGTCTGACGTAGTGAGAGAGTGAGTGATTGTCTGACGTAGTGAGGGAGTGAGTGATTGTCTGACGTAATGAGGGATTGTCTGACGTAGTGAGGGATTGTCTGACGTAGTGAGTGATTGTCTGACGTAGTGAGGGAGTGAGTGATTGTCTGACGTAGGGAGGGAGTGAGTGATTGTCTGACGTAATGAGGGATTGTCTGACGTAGTGAGGGAGTGAGTGATTGTCTGACGTAGGGAGGGAGTGAGTGATTGTCTGACGTAGGGAGGGATTGTCTGACGTAGGGAGGGATTGTCTGACGTAGTGAGGGAGTGAGTGATTGTCTGACGTAGGGAGGGAGTGAGTGATTGTCTGACGTCGTGAGGGATTGTCTGACGTAGGGAGGGAGTGAGTGATTGTCTGACGTAGTGAGGGAGTGAGGGATTGTCTGACGTAGTGAGGGAGTGAGGGATTGTCTGACGTAGGGAGGGAGTAAGTGATTGTCTGACGTCGTGAGGGATTGTCTGACGTAGGGAGGGAGTGAGTGATTGTCTGACGTAGTGAGGGATTGTCTGACGTAGGGAGGGAGTGAGTGACGTAGTGAGTGATTATCTGACGTAGTGAGGGAGTGAGTGAGGGAGTGAGTGATTGTCTGACGTAGTGAGGGAGCGATTGTCTGAGGTAGTGAGGGAGTGAGTGACATAGTGAGTGATTGTCTGAGGTAGTGAGGGAGCGATTGTCTGAGGTAGTGATGGAGTGAGTGATTGTCTGACGTAGTGAGGGAGTGAGTGATTGTCTGACGTAGTGAGGGAGTGAGTGAGGTAGTGAGTGATTGTCTGACGTAGTGAGGGAGTGAGTGATTGTCTGACGTAGTGAGGGAGTGAGTGAGGTAGTGAGTGATTGTCTGACGTGGTGAGGGAGTGAGTGAGGTAGTGAGTGATTGTCTGACGTAGTGAGGGAGTGAGTGACGTAGTGAGTGATTGACGTAGTGAGGGAGTGAGTGAGGTAGTGAGTGATTGTCTGACGTAGTGAGGGAGTGAGTGACGTAGTGAGTGATTGTCTGACGTAGTGAGGGAGTGAGTGAGGTAGTGAGTGATTGTCTGACGTGGTGAGGGAGTGAGTGAGGTAGTGAGTGATTGTCTGACGTGGTGAGGGAGTGAGTGATTGTCTGACGTAGTGAGGGAGTGAGTGAGGTAGTGAGTGATTGTCTGACGTGATGAGGGAGTGAGTGATTGTCTGACGTAGTGAGGGAGTGAGTGAGGTAGTGAGTGATTGTCTGATGTAATGAGGGAGTGAGTGATTGTCTGACGTAGTGAGGGAGTGAGTGAGGTAGTGAGTGATTGTCTGATGTAATGAGGGAGTGAGTGATTGTCTGACGTAGTGAGGTAGTGAGTGACATAGTGAGTGATTGTCTAAGGTAGTGAGGGAGTGAGTGAGGGAGTGAGTGATTGTCTGACGTAGTGAGGGAGTGATTGTCTGAGGTAGTGAGGTAGTGAGTGAGTGATTTACGTAGTGAGGGAGTGAGTGACGTAGTGAGTGATTGTCTAAGGTAGTGAGGGAGTGAGTGAGGGAGTGAGGGATTGTCTGAGGTAGTGAGGGAGTGAGTGACGTAGTGAGTGATTGTCTGATGTAGTGAGGGAGTGAGTGAGGTAGTGAGTGATTGTCTGAGGTAGTGAGGGAGTGAGTGAGGGAGTGAGGGATTGTCTAAGGTAGTGAGGGAGTGAGTGAGGGAGTGAGGGATTGTCTGAGGTAGTGAGGGAGTGAGTGACGTAGTGAGTGATTGTCTGACGTAGTGAGGGAGTGAGTGAGGTAGTGAGTGAGTGATTGTCTGAGGGAGTGAGGTAGTGAATGAGTGATTCTCTGACGTAGTGAGAGAGTGAGTGACGTAGTGAGTGATTGTCTGACGTAGTGAGGGAGTGAGTGAGGGAGTGAGGGATTGTCTGAGGTAGTGAGGGAGTGAGTGATTGTCTGACGTAGTGAGGGAGTGAGTGACGTAGTGAGTGATTGTTTGACGTAGTGAGGGAGTGAGTGAGGGAGTGAGGGATTGTCTGAGGTAGTGAGGTAGTGAGTGATTGTTTGACGTAGTGAGTTAGTGAGTGAGGGAGTGAGTGATTGTCTGACGCAGTGAGGGAGTGAGTGAGGTAGTGAGTGATTGTTTGACGTAGTGAGGGAGTGAGTGAGGGAGTGAGGGATTGTCTGAGGTAGTGAGGGAGTGAGTGACGTAGTGAGGGATTGCCTGACGTAGTGAGGGAGTAAGTGACGTAGTGAGTGATTGTCTGAGGTAGTGAGGTAGTGAGTGAGGTAGTGAGTGATTGTCTGACGCAGTGAGGGAGTGAGTGAGGTAGTGAGTGATTGTCTGACGTAGTGAGGGAGTGATTGTCTGACGTAGTGAGGGAGTGAGTGATTGTCTGACGTAGTGAGGGAGTGAGTGATTGTCTGACGTGGTGAGGGAGTGAGTGAGGTAGTGAGTGAGTGATTGTCAGACTTGAGGTAGTGATTGTCTGAGGGAGTGAGTGAGTGATTATCTGACGTAGTGAGGGAGTGAGTGATTGTCTGACGTAGTGAGGGAGTGAGTGATTGTCTGACGTGGTGAGGGAGTGAGTGATTGTCTGACGTAGTGAGGGAGTGAGTGAGGTAGTGAGTGATTGTCTGATGTAGTGAGGGAGTGAGTGAGGTAGTGAGTGATTGTCTGACGTAGTGAGGGAGTGAGTGATTGTCTGACGTAGGGAGGGAGTGAGTGATTGTCTGACGTAGTGAGGGAGTGAGTGAGGTAGTGAGTGATTGTCTGACGTAGTGAGGGAGTGAGTGAGGTAGTGAGTGATTGTCTGACGTAGTGAGGGAGTGAGTGAGGTAGTGAGTGATTGTCTGACGTAGTGAGGGAGTGAGTGAGGTAGTGAGTGATTGTCTGACGTAGTGAGGGAGTGAGTGAGGTAGTGAGTGATTGTCTGACGTAGTGAGGGAGTGAGTGAGGTAGTGAGTGATTGTCTGACGTAGTGAGGGAGTGAGTGAGGTAGTGAGTGATTGTCTGACGTAGTGAGGGAGTGAGTGACGTAGTGAGTGATTGTCTTACGTAGGGAGGGAGTGAGTGATTGTCTGACGTAGTGAGGGATTGTCTGACGTAGGGAGGGAGTGAGTGATTGTCTGACGTAGTGAGGGATTGTCTGACGTAGGGAGGGAGTGAGTGATTGTCTGACGTAGTGAGGGAGTGAGTGATTGTCTGACGTAGGGAGGGAGTGAGGGATTGTCTGACGTAGTGAGGGATTGTCTGACGTAGTGAGGGAGTGAGTGATTGTCTGACGTAGTGAGGGATTGTCTGACGTAGGGAGGGAGTGAGTGATTGTCTGACGTAGTGAGGGATTGTCTGACGTAGGGAGGGAGTGAGTGACGTAGTGAGGGAGTGAGGGATTGTCTGACGTAGTGAGGGATTGTCTGACGTAGGGAGGGAGTGAGTGATTGTCTGACGTAGTGAGGGATTGTCTGACGTAGGGAGGGAGTGAGTGATTGTCTGACGTAGTGAGTGATTGTCTGACGTAGTGAGGGAGTGAGTGACGTAGTGAGGGAGTGAGTGATTGTCTGACGTAGTGAGGGATTGTCTGACGTAGGGAGGGAGTGAGTGATTGTCTGACGTAGGGAGGGAGTGAGTGATTGTCTGACGTAGTGAGGGAGTGAGTGATTGTCTGACGTAGGGAGGGAGTGAGTGATTGTCTGACGTAGGGAGGGAGTGAGGGATTGTCTGACGTAGTGAGGGATTGTCTGACGTACGGAGGGAGTGAGTGATTGTCTGACGTAATGAGTGATTGTCTGACGTACGGAGGGAGTGAGTGATTGTCTGACGTAATGAGGGATTGTCTGACGTAGTGAGGGATTGTCTGACGTAGGGAGGGAGTGAGTGATTGTCTGACGTAATGAGTGATTGTCTGACGTACGGAGGGAGTGAGTGATTGTCTGACGTAATGAGGGATTGTCTGACGTAGGGAGGGAGTGAGTGATTGTCTGACGTAGTGAGGGAGTGAGTGATTGTCTGACGTAATGAGGGATTGTCTGACGTAGTGAGGGAGTGAGTGATTGTCTGACGTAATGAGTGATTGTCTGACGTACGGAGGGAGTGAGTGATTGTCTGACGTAGTGAGGGAGTGAGTGATTGTCTGACGTAGGGAGGGAGTGAGTGATTGTCTGACGTAGGGAGGGAGTGAGGGATTGTCTGACGTAGTGAGGGATTGTCTGACGTAGGGAGGGAGTGAGTGATTGTCTGACGTAGTGAGGGATTGTCTGACGTAGGGAGGGAGTGAGTGATTGTCTGACGTAGTGAGGGAGTGAGTGATTGTCTGACGTAGTGAGGGATTGTCTGACGTAGGGAGGGAGTGAGTGATTGTCTGACGTAGTGAGGGATTGTCTGACGTAGGGAGGGAGTGAGTGATTGTCTGACGTAGGGAGGGAGTGAGTGATTGTCTGACGTAGTGAGGGATTGTCTGACGTAGAGAGGGAGTGAGTGACGTAGTGAGGGAGTGAGTGATTGTCTGACGTAGTGAGGGATTGTCTGACGTAGAGAGGGAGTGAGTGACGTAGTGAGGGAGTGAGTGATTGTCTGACGTAGTGAGGGATTGTCTGACGTAGGGAGGGAGTGAGTGATTGTCTGACGTAGTGAGGGATTGTCTGACGTAGGGAGGGAGTGATTGTCTGACGTAGTGAGGGATTGTCTGACGTAGGGAGGGAGTGATTGTCTGACGTAGTGAGGGATTGTCTGACGTAGGGAGGGAGTGAGTGATTGTCTGACGTAGTGAGGGATTGTCTGACGTAGGGAGGGAGTGAGTGATTGTCTGACGTAGGGAGGGATTATCTGACGTAGTGAGGGAGTGAGTGATTGTCTGACGTAGTGAGTGATTGTCTGATGTAATGAGGTAGTGAGCGGTTGTCTGACGTAGTGAGGGAGTGAGTGATTGTCTGACGTAATGAGGGATTGTCTGACGTAGTGAGGGAGTGAGTGATTGTCTGACGTAATGAGGGATTGTCTGACGTAGGGAGGGAGTGAGTGATTGTCTGACGTAGGGAGGGAGTGAGTGATTGTCTGACGTAGGGAGGGAGTGAGGGATTGTCTGACGTAGTGAGGGAGTGAGTGATTGTCTGACGTAGTGAGGGAGTGAGTGACGTAGTGAGTGATTGTCTGACGTAGTGAGGGAGTGAGTGACGTAGTGAGTGATTGTCTGACGTAGTGAGGGAGTGAGTGAGGTAGTGAGTGATTGTCTGATGTAATGAGGGAGTGAGTGATTGTCTGACGTAGTGAGGGAGTGAGTGAGGTAGTGAGTGATTGTCTGACGTAGTGAGGGAGTGAGTGATTGTCTGACGTAGTGAGGGAGTGATTGTCTGAGGTAGTGAGGTAGTGAGTGAGTGATTTACGTAGTGAGGGAGTGAGTGAGGTAGTGAGTGATTGTCTGACGTAGGGAGGGAGTGAGTGATTGTCTGACGTAGGGAGGGAGTGAGTGATTGTCTGACGTAGTGAGGGAGTGAGTGAGGTAGTGAATGATTGTCTGACGTGGTGAGGGAATGATTGTCTGAGGTAGTGAGGTAGCGATTGTCTGAGGTAGTGAGGGAGTGAGTGATTGTCTGACGTAGTGAGGGAGTGAGTGACATAGTGAGTGATTGTCTGAGGTAGTGAGGGAGCGATTGTCTGAGGTAGTGAGGGAGTGAGTGATTGTCTGACGTAGTGAGGGAGTGAGTGACGTAGTGAGTGATTGTCTGACGTAGTGAGGGAGTGAGTGAGGTAGTGAGTGATTGTCTGACGTAGTGAGGGAGTGAGTGAGGTAGTGAGTGATTGTCTAAGGTAGTGAGGGAGTGAGTGAGGGAGTGAGTGATTGTCTAAGGTAGTGAGGGAGTGAGTGAGGGAGTGAGTGATTGTCTGACGTAGTGAGGGAGTGAGTGAGGTAGTGAGTGATTGTCTAAGGTAGTGAGGGAGTGAGTGAGGGAGTGAGTGATTGTCTGACGTAGTGAGGGAGTGAGTGAGGTAGTGAGTGATTGTCTGACGTAGTGAGGGAGTGAGTGACGGAGTGAGTGATTGTCTGACGTAGTGAGGGAGTGAGTGAGGTAGTGAGTGATTGTCTGACGTAGTGAGGGAGTGATTGTCTGAGGTAGTGAGGTAGTGAGTGAGGTAGTGAGTGATTGTCTGACGTAGTGAGGGAGTGAGTGAGGTAGTGAGTGATTGTCTGACATAGTGAGGGAGTGAGTGAGGGAGTGAGTGATTGTCTGATGTAGTGAGGGAGTGAGTGAGGTAGTGAGTGATTGTCTGACGTAGTGAGGGAGTGAGTGAGGTAGTGAGTGATTGTCTGACGTAGTGAGGGAGTGAGTGACGTAGTGAGTGATTGTCTGACGTAGTGAGGGAGTGAGTGAGGTAGTGAGTGATTGTCTGATGTAATGAGGGAGTGAGTGATTGTCTGACGTAGTGAGGGAGTGAGTGAGGTAGTGAGTGATTGTCTGACGTAGTGAGGGAGTGAGTGATTGTCTGACGTAGTGAGGGAGTGATTGTCTGAGGTAGTGAGGTAGTGAGTGAGTGATTTACGTAGTGAGGGAGTGAGTGAGGTAGTGAGTGATTGTCTGACGTAGTGAGGGATTGTCTGACGTAGTGAGGGAGTGAGTGACGTAGTGAGTGATTGTCTGACGTAGTGAGGGAGTGATTGTCTGAGGTAGTGAGGTAGTGAGTGATTGTCTGACGTAGTGAGGGAGTGAGTGTCTGACGTAGTGAGGTAGTGATTGTCTGAGGTAGTGAGGGAGTGAGTGAGGTCACGAGAGTCTGAGGTAGTGAGGGAGTGATTGTCTGACGTAGTGAGGGAGTGAGTGAGGTAGTGAGTGAGTGATTGTCTGAGGGAGTGAGGTAGTGAATGAGTGATTCTCTGACGTAGTGAGAGAGTGAGTGACGTAGTGAGTGATTGTCTGACGTAGTGAGGGAGTGAGTGAGGGAGTGAGGGATTGTCTGAGGTAGTGAGGGAGTGAGTGAGGGAGTGAGGGATTGTCTGAGGTAGTGAGGGAGTGAGTGATTGTCTGACGTAGTGAGGTAGTGAGTGAGGGAGTGAGTGATTGTCTGACGTAGTGAGGGAGTGAGTGAGGTAGTGAGTGATTGTTTGACGTAGTGAGGGAGTGAGTGAGGGAGTGAGGGATTGTCTGAGGTAGTGAGGGAGTGAGTGATTGAGGTAGTGAGGGAGTGAGTGATTGTCTGACGTAGTGAGGGAGTGAGTGACGTAGTGAGGGATTGTCTGACGTAGTGAGGGAGTGAGTGATTGTCTGACGCAGTGAGGGAGTGAGTGATTGTCTGACGTGGTGAGGGAGTGAGTGATTGAGGTAGTGAGGTAGTGAGTGAGTGATTGTCAGACTTGAGGTAGTGATTGTCTGAGGGAGTGAGTGAGTGATTATCTGACGTAGTGAGGGAGTGAGTTACGTAGTGAGTGATTGTCTGACGTAGTGAGGGAGTGAGTGAGGTAGTGAGTGATTGTCTGACGTAGTGAGGGAGTGAGTGAGGTAGTGAGTGATTGTCTGACGTAGTGAGGGAGTGAGTGAGGTAGTGAGTGATTGTCTGACGTAGTGAGGGAGTGAGTGACGTAGTGAGTGATTGTCTGACGTAGTGATGGAGTGAGTGAGGTAGTGAGTGATTGTCTGACGTAGTGAGGGAGTGAGTGAGGTAGTGAGTGATTGTCTGACGTGATGAGGGAGTGAGTGACGTAGTGAGTGATTGTCTGACGTAGTGAGGGAGTGAGTGACGTAGTGAGGGATTGTCTGAGGTAGTGAGGGAGTGAGTGATTGTCTGACGTAGTGAGGGATTGTCTGACGTAGTGAGGGATTGTCTGACGTAGTGAGGGATTGTCTGACGTAGTGAGGTAGTGAGGGAGTGATTGTCCGACGTAGTGAGGTAGTGAGTGAGTGAGGTAGTGAGTGAGTGATTGACGTAGTGAGCGAGTGATTGTCTGACATAGTGAGGGAGTGAGTGATTGAGGTAGTGAGGTAGTGAGTGAGTGATTGTCAGACTTGAGGTAGTGATTGTCTGAGGGAGTGAGTGACGTAGTGAGTGATTGTCTGACGTAGTGAGGGAGTGAGTGAGGTAGTGAGTGATTGTCTGACGTAGTGAGGGAGTGAGTGAGGTAGTGAGTGATTGTCTGACATAGTGAGGGAGTGAGTGAGGTAGTGAGTGATTGTCTGACGTAGTGAGGGAGTGAGTGAGGGAGTGAGTGATTGTCTGACGTAGTGAGGGAGTGAGTGACGTAGTGAGTGATTGTCTGAGGGAGTGAGGTAGTGATTGTCTGACATAGTGAGGGAGTGAGTGATTGAGGTAGTGAGTGATTGTCTGACGTAGTGAGGGAGTGAGTGATTGTCTGACGTAGTGAGGGAGTGAGTGATTGAGGTAGTGAGGTAGTGAGTGAGTGATTGTCAGACTTGAGGTGGTGATTGTCTGAGAGAGTGAGTGAGTGATTGTCTGACGTAGTGAGTGATTGTCTGACGTAGTGAGGGAGTGAGTGAGGTAGTGAGTGATTGTCTGAGGGAGTGAGGTAGTGAGTGAGTGATTGTCTGAGGGAGTGAGGTAGTGAGTGAGTGATTGTCTGATGTAGTGAGGGAGTGAGTGAGGTAGTGAGTGATTGTCTGAGGGAGTGAGGTAGTGAGTGAGTGATTGTCTGAGGGAGTGAGGTAGTGAGTGAGTGATTGTCTGATGTAGTGAGGTAGTGAGTGATTGACGTAGTGAGGGAGTGAGTGACGTAGTGAGTGATTGTTTGACGTAGTGAGGGAGTGAGTGACGTAGTGAGTGATTGTTTGACGTAGTGAGGGAGTGAGTGAGGGAGTGAGGGATTGTCTGAGGTAGTGAGGGAGTGAGTGACGTAGTGAGGGATTGTCTGAGGTAGTGAGGGAGTGAGTGAGGTAGTGAGTGATTGTTTGACGTAGTGAGGGAGTGAGTGATTGTCTGAGGTAGTGAGAGAGTGAGTGACGTAGTGAGTGATTGTCTGAGGTAGTGAGGGAGTGAGTGAGGTAGTGAGGGATTGTCTGAGGTAGTGAGGGAGTGAGTGAGGTAGTGAGTGATTGTCTGATGTAGTGAGGGAGTGAGTGACGTAGTGAGGGATTGTCTGAGGTAGTGAGGGAGTGAGTGAGGTAGTGAGTGATTGTCTGATGTAGTGAGGGAGTGAGTGAGGTAGTGAGTGATTGTCTGACGTAGTGAGGGAGTGACTGAGGTAGTGAGTGATTGTCTGACGTAGTGAGGGAGTGAGTGAGGTAGTGAGGGATTGTCTGACGTAGTGAGGGAGTGAGTGAGGTAGTGAGGGATTGTCTGAGTAAGTGAGGGAGTGAGTGAGGTAGTGAGTGATTGTCTGACGTAGTGAGGGAGTGAGTGAGGTAGTGAGTGATTGTCTGATGTAGTGAGGGAGTGAGTGAGGTAGTGAGTGATTGTCTGACGTAGTGAGGGAGTGAGTGACGTAGTGAGGGATTGTCTGAGGTAGTGAGGGAGTGAGTGAGGTAGTGAGTGATTGTCTGAGGTAGTGAGGGAGTGAGTGACGTAGTGAGGGATTGTCTGAGGTAGTGAGGGAGTGAGTGAGGTAGTGAGTGATTGTCTGAGGTAGTGAGGGAGTGAGTGAGGTAGTGAGAGATTGTCTGACGTAGTGAGGTAGTGAGAGATTGTCTGATGTAGTGAGGGAGTGAGTGAGGTAGTGAGTGATTGTCTGACGTAGTGAGGGAGTGAGTGAGGTAGTGAGAGATTGTCTGATGTAGTGAGGGAGTGAGTGACGTAGTGAGTGATTGTCTGAGGTAGTGAGGGAGTGAGTGAGGTAGTGAGAGATTGTCTGACGTAGTGAGGTAGTGAGGGAGTGATTGTCTGACATAGTGAGGTAGTGAGTGACGTAGTGAGTGATTGTCTGAGGGAGTGAGGGAGTGAGTGATTGAGGTAGTGAGGTAGTGAGTGAGTGAGGTAGTGAGTGATTGTCAGACGTGAGGTAGTGAGTGAGTGATTGTCTGACGTAGTGAGGGAGTGAGGGTCTGAGGTAGTGAGTGAGTGAGGCAGTGAGGGAGTGACTGAGTGAGGGAGTGCAGTGAGGGTCTGAGAGAGTGAGGGTCTGAGGTAGTGAGTCAGTGAGGGAGTCAGGGTCTGAGGTAGTGAGGGAGTAACGGAGTCAGGGAGTGAGGTAGTGAGGGAGTCAGGGTCTGAGGTAGTGAGGGAGTGTAGTGAGGTAGTGAGGGACTTAGGGTCTGAGGGAGTGAGGCTCGAAGGGCTGAATGGTCTACTCCTGCACCTATTTTCTATGTTTCTTCCACAGCTCTCTGAGGCAGCGAATTCCACAGATTTACAACCCTCTGAGAGAAGAAATTTCTCCTCATCTCAGTTTTAAATGGGCGGCCCCTTATTCTAAGACCATGCCCTCTAGTTCTAGTCTCCCCCATCAGTGGAAACATCCTCTCTGCATCCACCTTGTCAAGCCCCCTCATAATCTTATACGTTTCGATAAGATCACCTCTCATTCTTCTGAATTCCATTGAGTAGAGGCCCAACCTCCTCAACCTTTCCTCATAAGTCAACCCCCTCATCCCCGGAATCAACCGAGTGAACCTTCTCTGAACTGCCTCCAAAGCAAGTATATCCTTTCGTAAATATGGAAACCAAAACTGCACGCAGTATTCCAGGTGTGGCCTCACCAATACCCTGTATAACTGTAGCAAGACTTCCCTGCTTTTATACTCCATCCCCTTTGCAATAAAGGCCAAGATACCATTGGCCTTCTTGATCACTTTATCCCATCCAATATTTCACTCTCTTCCTCCTTAACTTCAACGTTGGCATCGTCTCCCTCTTTTGTGAAGATAGCTGCAAAGTATTCATTCAGTACCTAACCCACATCCTCCGCCTCCACACATAGGTGACCATTTTGGTCCCGAATAGGCCCCACTCTTTCCTTAGTTATCCTCTTGCTCTCCATGTAATTATAAAACATCTTTGGGCTTTCATTGATTCTACTTGCCAGTATTTTTTCATGCCCTCTCTTTACTGTCCTAATTTCCTGTTTAATTTCACCCCTACACTTTCTATACTCGTCTAGGCTTTCTGCAGGATTCAGCTCTCAATGTCTGATATAAGCCAAAAAAATTAACATTACCTTACCCTGTCGGAAGGAGGGGAGGAAGGGAAGGAGAAAGGAAGGAAGGAGGGGACAGAGGAAGGGAGGGAGGGAGGAAGGAGGGGAGGGAGGGAGGAAGGACGGGAGGGAGAAAGGGAGGAAGGAGGGGACAGAGGGAGGGAGGGAGGAAAGAGGGGACAGAGGGAGGGAGGGAGAAAGGGAGGAAGGGGGGGACGGAGGGAGGGAGGGAGAAAGGAAGGAAGGAGGGAAGGAGGGAGGAAGGAGGGGACGGAGGGAGGGAGGGAGAAAGGAAGGAAGGAGGGGACGGAGGCATGGAGGGAGGGAGGGAGGAAGGAGGGGACAGAGGGAAGGAGGGAGGGATGGAAGGAATGGAGGGAGAGAGGACGGGTTGGAGGATTCTACATTTATGACTTTCTCGACCTGACGATGCAGCAAAGCCCTTCATAGCCAATGAAGTAGTTTTGAAACGCAGACACTGCTGTAATGTAGGAAATGCGTCGGCAGCCAATATGCGCGCAACAAGCTCCCACAAACAACAATATCATAAGTGAGCAGACCATCTGTTTTACTGATGCTGTTTGAAGGATAAACGTTGACCTGATCTTCCAATTGTGTCGTGGGACACAACACTTGGTGTCGTTTCCAACACTGCTGATCGTTATTGAAGGTGACGGGACAAGATGATAAAAAAACGGATCCTTGTCTTTATAAACAGAGGCGTGCAGTACAAAAGCATGGAAGTTATTGCTAAACCCTTTATAAATCACTGCTCCGGCCCCAGCTGGTGTATTGTGTCCAATTCTGGGCACCACACTTTAGGAAGAACACAAAGGCCTTGGAGAGGATGCAGAGATTTACCAGAATGGTACCAGGGCTGAGGGAATTCAGTTACGTGAGGAGACTTCGAGAAACTGGGATTATTCTCCTGAGATCAGAGTAGTGATGGGACTCAAACCCACAACTTTCTGGCTCAGAGGGGAGACAGTGTTACCCACTGTTAGTATGTAGGTACAGCAAGTGATCAGGAAGGCAAATGCAATGTTGGCCTTTATTGTAAAGGGGGATGGAGTATAAAAGTAGAGAAGTTTTGGGAGCAGGAGCAGGCCATTCGGCCCTTCGAGCCTGCACCGCCATTCAATGAGTTCATGGCTGAACATGAAACTTCAGTACCCCATTCCTGCTTTCTCGCCATAACCCTTGATCCCCCGAGTAGTAAGGACTACATCGAATCCTTCTTGAATATATTTAGTGAATTGGCCTCAACAACTTCCTGTGGTCGAGAATGCCACAGGTTCACCACTCTCTGGGTGAAGACGTTTCCAGGACGCCCCCTAGTCCCTCACGGTTGACGGTGACGAAGGCGTTTGTGAGGTGGAAGGGGCGCGGTGTCGGCAGGAGGGGAAAGCGAGCGGGCACGGGCTCGACGGGCCGAATGGCCGCCTTGTGGGCAATGACCGTTGTGTGATTGTCTGGGTCGAAACGGCCGGCGGGCCAAGGATCGGTGACAAATGTGCATTGTTCAGTCTGGCCAAGAGAGGGGGGATTGGAACAAAACCAATTCTTGCTGATTGACATCAGTCCTGCCCCTTTAACAACTCATCAAGTTCAAAACTATCAAAATGACGCCTTCTCTCCAACCGCCCCCCGCCGTTCAAATCCCGCCGCGCGCCCGGTGACGCAGCGGGTGCAGAACGTCACTACGTCTGTGACGTAGGGAGGTGATTGATCATTGCCAACAGAGAGGGGGCGGGGACTGACGCTTTTCCCAGGCAACGAGGGAACGCGAAGGGAGGAGGGGTTAAAGTGCTGCTGCGCGCGCAGCGGCTGATTGGCAGCTCCAGGCCGGGCGGCGCCGTGACGTCAGCGCGTGTTCGGGGGCGGGCGCGCGGGGCGGTTTGAACAAAGTGTCGGCGGTTCGAGAGGGAAGCGCGAGAGCGGGTGAGTGATTGTCTGACGTAGTGAGGGATTGTCTGACGTAATGAGGGATTGTCTGACGTAGTGAGGGATTGTCTGACGTAGTGAGGGAGTGAGTGATTGTCTGACGTAGTGAGTGATTGTCTGACGTAATGAGGGATTGTCTGACGTAGTGAGGGAGTGAGTGATTGTCTGACGTAGTGAGGGAGTGAGTGATTGTCTGACGTAATGAGGGATTGTCTGACGTAGTGAGGGAGTGAGTGATTGTCTGACGTAATGAGGGATTGTCTGACGTAGGGAGGCAGTGAGTGATTGTCTGACGTAATGAGGGATTGTCTGACGTAGGGAGGGAGTGAGTGATTGTCTGACGTAGTGAGGGAGTGAGTGATTGTCTGACGTAATGAGGGAGTGAGTGATTGTCTGACGTAGGGAGGGAGTGAGTGATTGTCTGACGTAGTGAGGGAGTGAGGGATTGTCTGACGTAGGGAGGGATTGTCTGACGTAGTGAGGGAGTGAGTGATTGTCTGACGTAGTGAGGGAGTGAGGGATTGTCTGACGTAGTGAGGGAGTGAGTGATTGTCTGACGTAGTGAGTGATTGTCTGACGTAGTGAGTGATTGTCTGACGTAGTGAGGGAGTGAGGGATTGTCTGACGTAGTGAGGTAGTGAGTGATTGTCTGACGTAGTGAGGGAGTGAGTGAGGGAGTGAGTGATTGTCTGACGTAGTGAGGGAGTGAGTGAGGGAGTGAGTGATTGTCTGACGTAGTGAGGGAGTGAGTGAGGGAGTGAGTGATTGTCTGACGTAGTGAGGTAGTGAGTGAGGTAGTGAGTGATTGTCTGACGTAGTGAGGTAGTGAGTGAGGTAGTGAGTGATTGTCTGACGTAGTGAGGTAGTGAGTGATTGTCTGACGTAGTAAGGGAGTGAGTGACGTAGTGAGTGATTGTCTGACGTAGTGAGGGAGTGAGTGAGGTAGTGAGTGATTGTCTGACGTAGTGAGGGAGTGAGTGACGTAGTGAGTGATTGTCTGACGTAGTGAGGGAGTGAGTGATTGTCTGACGTAGTGAGGGAGTGAGTGATTGTCTGACGTAGTGAGGGAGTGAGTGAGGGAGTGAGTGATTGTCTGACGTAGTGAGGGAGTGAGTGATTGTCTGACGTAGTGAGGGAGTGAGTGAGGGAGTGAGTGATTGTCTGACGTAGTGAGGGAGTGAGTGATTGTCTGACGTAGTGAGGGAGTGAGTGAGGGAGTGAGTGATTGTCTGACGTAGTGAGGGAGTGAGTGAGGGAGTGAGTGATTGTCTGACGTAGTGAGGGAGTGAGTGAGGTAGTGAGTGATTGTCTGACGTAGTGAGGGAGTGAGTGAGGTAGTGAGTGATTGTCTGAGGGAGTGAGTGACGTAGTGAGTGATTGTCTGACGTAGTGAGGGAGTGAGTGAGGTAGTGAGTGATTGTCTGACGTAGTGAGGGAGTGAGTGATTGTCTGACGTAGTGAGGGAGTGAGTGATTGTCTGACGTAGTGAGGGAGTGAGTGAGGGAGTGAGTGATTGTCTGACGTAGTGAGGGAGTGAGTGAGGGAGTGAATGATTGTCTGACGTAGTGAGGTAGTGAGTGAGGTAGTGAGTGATTGTCTGACGTAGTGAGGGAGTGAGTGACGTAGTGAGTGATTGTCTGACGTAGTGAGGGAGTGAGTGATTGTCTGACGTAGTGAGGGAGTGAGTGAGGTAGTGAGTGATTGTCTGACGTAGTGAGGGAGTGAGTGAGGGAGTGAGTGATTGTCTGACGTAGTGAGGGAGTGAGTGACGTAGTGAGTGATTGTCTGACGTAGTGAGGGAGTGAGTGAGGTAGTGAGTGATTGTCTGACGTAGTGAGGGAGTGAGTGAGGTAGTGAGTGATTGTCTGACGTAGTGAGGGAGTGAGTGATTGTCTGACGTAGTGAGGTAGTGAGTGATTGTCTGACGTAGTGAGGGAGTGATTGTCTGAGGTAGTGAGGTAGTGAGTGAGGTAGTGAGTGATTGTTTGATGTAGTGAGGGAGTGAGTGACGTAGTGAGTGATTGTCTGATGTAGTGAGGGAGTGAGTGACGTAGTGAGTGTCTGACGTAGTGAGGGAGTGATTGTCTGAGGTAGTGAGGTAGTGAGTGAGGTAGTGAGTGATTGTCTGACGTAGTGAGGGAGTGAGTGACGTAGTGAGTGATTGTCTGATGTAGTGAGGGAGTGAGTGACGTAGTGAGTGTCTGACGTAGTGAGGGTCTGAGGTAGTGAGTGAGTGAGGGAGTGACTGAGTGAGGGAGTGCAGTGAGGGTCTGAGAGAGTGAGGGTCTGAGGTAGTGAGTCAGTGAGGGAGTCAGGGTCTGAGGTAGTGAGGGAGTAACGGAGTCAGGTAGTGAGGGAGTCAGGGTCTGAGGTAGTGAGGGAGTGTAGTGAGGTAGTGAGGGACTTAGGGTCTGAGGGACTGAGGCTCGAAGGGCTGAATGGTCTACTCCTGCACCTATTTTCTATGTTTCTTCCACAGCTCTCTGAGGCAGCGAATTCCACAGATTTACAACCCTCTGAGAGAAGAAATTTCTCCTCATCTCAGTTTTAAATGGGCGGCCCCTTATTCTAAGATCATGCCCTCTAGTTCTAGTCTCCCCCATCAGTGGAAACATCCTCTCTGCATCCACCTTGTCAAGCCCCCTCATAATCTTATACGTTTCGATAAGATCACCTCTCATTCTTCTGAATTCCAATGAGTAGAGGCCCAACCTACTCAACCTTTCCTCATCAGTCAACCCCCTCATCCCCGGAATCAACCGAGTGAACCTTCTCTGAGCTGCCTCCAAAGCAAGTATATCCTTTCGTAAATATGGAAGCCAAAACTGCACGCAGTATTCCAGGTGTGGCCTCACCAATAACCTGTATAACTGTAGCAAGACTTCCCTGCTTTTATACTCCATCCCCTTTGCAATAAAGGCCAAGATACCATTGGCCTTGCTGATCACTTTATCCCATCCAATATTTCACTCTCTTCCTCCTTAACTTCAACGTTGGCATCGTCTCCCTCTTTTGTGAAGATAGCTGCAAAGTATTCATTAAGTACCTAACCCACATCCTCCGCCTCCACACAAATAGGCCCCACTCTTTCCTTAGTTCTCCTCTTGCTCTTCATGTAATTATAAAACATCTTTGGGCTTTCATTGATTCTACTTGCCAGTATTTTTTCATGCCCTCTCTTTACTGTCCTAATTTCCTGTTTAATTACACCCCTACACTTTCTATACTCGTCTAGGCTTTCTGCAGGATTCAGCTCTCAATGTCTGATATAAGCCAAAAAAAGTAACATTACCTTACCCTGTCGGAAGGAGGGGAGGAAGGAAGGAGAAAGGAAGGAAGGAGGGGACAGAGGAAGGGAGGGAGGGAGGAAGGAGGGGACAGAGGGAGGGAGGGAGGAAGGAGGGGACAGAGGGAGGGAGGGAGAAAGGAAGGAGGGGACAGAGGGAGGGATGAAGGAGGGGAGGGAGGGAGAAAGGAAGGAAGGAGCGGACAGAGGGATGGAGGGAGGGAGAAAGGAAGGAAGGAGGGGACGGAGGGAGGGAGGGAGGAAGGAGGGGACAGAGGGAAGGAGGGAGGGATGGAAGGAATGGAGGGAGAGAGGACGGGTCGGAGGATTCTACATTTATGACTTTCTCGACCTGACGATGCAGCAAAGCCCTTCACAGCCAATGAAGTAGTTTTGAAACGCAGACACTGCTGTAATGTAGGAAATGTGTCGGCAGCCAATATGCGCGCAACAAGCTCCCACAAACAACAATATCATAAGTGAGCAGACCATCTGTTTTACTGATGCTGGTTGAAGGATAAACGTTGACCTGATCTTCCAATTGTGTCGTGGGACACAACACTTGGTGTCGTTTCCAACACTGCTGATCGTTATTGAAGATGACGGGACAAGATGATAAAAAAACGGATCCTTGTCTTTATAAACAGAGGCGTGCAGTACAAAAGCATGGAAGTTATTGCTAAACCCTTTATAAATCACTGCTCCGGCCCCAGCTGGTGTATTGTGTCCAATTCTGGGCACCACACTTTAGGAAGAACACAAAGGCCTTGGAGAGGATGCAGAGATTTACCAGAATGGTACCAGGGCTGAGGGAATTCAGTTACGTGAGGAGACTTCGAGAAACTGGGATTATTCTCCTGAGATCAGAGTAGTGATGGGACTCAAACCCACAACTTTCTGGCTCAGAGGGGAGACAGTGTTACCCACTGTTAGTATGTAGGTACAGCAAGTGATCAGGAAGGCAAATGCAATGTTGGCCTTTATTGTAAAGGGGGATGGAGTATAAAAGTAGAGAAGTTTTGGGAGCAGGAGCAGGCCATTCGGCCCTTCGAGCCTGCACCGCCATTCAATGAGTTCATGGCTGAACATGAAACTTCAGTACCCCATTCCTGCTTTCTCGCCATAACCCTTGATCCCCCGAGTAGTAAGGACTACATCGAATCCTTCTTGAATATATTTAGTGAATTGGCCTCAACAACTTCCTGTGGTCGAGAATGCCACAGGTTCACCACTCTCTGGGTGAAGACGTTTCCAGGACGCCCCCTAGTCCCTCACGGTTGACGGTGACGAAGGCGTTTGTGAGGTGGAAGGGGCGCGGTGTCGGCAGGAGGGGAAAGCGAGCGGGCACGGGCTCGACGGGCCGAATGGCCGCCTTGTGGGCAATGACCGTTGTGTGATTGTCTGGGTCGAAACGGCCGGCGGGCCAAGGATCGGTGACAAATGTGCATTGTTCAGTCTGGCCAAGAGAGGGGGGATTGGAACAAAACCAATTCTTGCTGATTGACATCAGTCCTGCCCCTTTAACAACTCATCAAGTTCAAAACTATCAAAATGACGCCTTCTCTCCAACCGCCCCCCGCCGTTCAAATCCCGCCGCGCGCCCGGTGACGCAGCGGGTGCAGAACGTCACTACGTCTGTGACGTAGGGAGGTGATTGATCATTGCCAACAGAGAGGGGGCGGGGACTGACGCTTTTCCCAGGCAACGAGGGAGCGCGAAGGGAGGCGGGGTCAAAGTGCTGCTGCGCGCGCAGCGGCTGATTGGCAGCTCCAGGCCGGGCGGCGCCGTGACGTCAGCGCGTGTTCGGGGGCGGGCGCGCGGGGCGGTTTGAACAAAGTGTCGGCGGTTCGAGAGGGAAGCGCGAGAGCGGGTGAGTGATTGTCTGACGTAGTGAGGGATTGTCTGACGTAATGAGGGATTGTCTGACGTAGTGAGGGATTGTCTGACGTAGTGAGGGAGTGAGTGATTGTCTGACGTAGTGAGGGATTGTCTGACGTAGTGAGGGAGTGAGTGATTGACGTAATGAGGGATTGACGTAGTGAGGGAGTGAGTGATTGTCTGACGTAATGAGGGATTGTCTGACGTAGTGAGGGAGTGAGTGATTGACGTAGTGAGGGATTGTCTGACGTAGTGAGGGAGTGAGTGATTGACGTAGTGAGGGATTGTCTGACGTAGTGAGTGATTGTCTGACGTAGTGAGTGATTGTCTGACGTAGTGAGGGAGTGAGGGATTGTCTGACGTAGTGAGGGATTGTCTGACGTAGTGAGGGAGTGAGTGATTGTCTGACGTAGTGAGGGATTGTCTGACGTAGTGAGGGAGTGAGTGATTGTCTGACGTAGTGAGGGATTGTCTGACGTAGTGAGTGATTGTCTGACGTAGTGAGGGAGTGAGTGATTGTCTGACGTAGTGAGGGATTGTCTGACGTAGTGAGGGAGTGAGTGATTGTCTGACGTAGTGAGGGATTGTCTGAGGGAGTGAGTGATTGACGTAGTGAGGGAGTGAGTGATTGTCTGACGTAGTGAGGGATTGTCTGACGTAGTGAGGGAGTGAGAGATTGTCTGACGTAGGGAGGGAGTGAGTGACTGTCTGACGTAGGGAGGGAGTGAGTGATTGTCTGACGTAGTGAGTGATTGTCTGAGGGAGTGAGGGATTGTCTGACGCAGTGAGGGAGTGAGTGATTATCTGACGTAGTGAGGGATTGTCTGACGTAGTGAGGGAGTGAGAGATTGTCTGACGTAGGGAGGGAGTGAGTGACTGTCTGACGTAGGGAGGGAGTGAGTGATTGTCTGACGTAGTGAGTGATTGTCTGACGTAGTGAGTGATTGTCTGAGGGAGTGAGGGATTGTCTGACGCAGTGAGGGAGTGAGTGATTATCTGACGTAGTGAGGGATTGTCTGACGTAGTGAGGGAGTGAGAGATTGTCTGACGTAGGTAGGGAGTGAGTGACTGTCTGACGTAGGGAGGGAGTGAGTGATTGTCTGACGTAGTGAGTGATTGTCTGACGTAGTGAGTGATTGTCTGACGTAGTGAGGGAGTGAGTGATTGTCTGACGTAGTGAGGGAGTGAGGAATTGTCTGACGTAGTGAGGGAGTGAGTGAGGTAGTGAGTGAGTGATTGTCTGAGGTAGTGAGGGAGTGAGTGATTGTCTGACGTAGTGAGGGAGTGAATGAGTGATTGTCTGACGTAGTGAGTGATTGTCTGACGTAGTGAGTGATTATCTGACGTAGTGAGGGAGTGAGTGACGTAGTGAGTGAGTGATTGTCTGAGGTAGTGAGGGAGTGAGTGATTGTCTGACGTAGTGAGGGAGTGAATGAGGGATTGTCTGACGTAGTGAGGGAGTGAGGGATTGTCTGACGTAGTGAGTGATTGTCTGACGTAGTGAGGGAGTGAGTGATTGTCTGACGTAGTGAGGGATTGACGTAGTGAGGGAGTGAGTGACGTAGTGAGGGAGTGAGTGATTGTCTGACGTAATGAGGGAGTGAGTGATTGTCTGACGTAGTGAGGGAGTGAGTGATTGTCTGACGTAATGAGGGAGTGAGTGATTGTCTGACGTAGGGAGGGAGTGAGTGATTGTCTGATGTAGTGAGGGATTGTCTGACGTAGTGAGGGAGTGAGGGATTGTCTGACGTAGTGAGGGAGTGAGGGATTGTCTGACGTAGTGAGGGAGTGATTGTCTGAGGTAGTGAGGGAGTGATTGTCTGACGTAGTGAGTGATTGTCTGACGTAGTGAGGGAGTGATTGTCTGAGGTAGTGAGGGAGTGATTGTCTGACGTAGTGAGTGATTGTCTGACGTAATGAGGGAGTGAGTGACGTAGTGAGCGATTGTCTGACGTAGTGAGGGAGTGATTTTCTGAGGTAGTGAGTGATTGTCTGACGTAGTGAGGTAGTGAGTGAGTGATTGACGTAGTGAGGGAGGTAGTGAGTGAGTGATTGTCTGAGGTAGTGAGTGATTGTCTGAGGTAGTGAGTGAGTGAGGTAGTGAGTGAGTAATTGAGGGAGTGAGGGAGGGAGTGAGTGAGTGAGGTAGTGAGGGAGTGAGTGAAGTGAGTGAGGGAGTGATGTAGTGAGTGATTGTCTGAGGTAGTGAGGGAGTGAGTGATTGTCTGAGGTAGTGAGGGAGTGATTGACGTAGTGAGTGATTGTCTGACGTGAGGTAGTGAGTGATTGTCTAACGTAGTGAGGTAGTGAGTGATTGACGTAGTGAGGTAGTGAGTGATTGTCTGACGTAGTGAGGTAGTGAGTGATTGACGTAGTGAGGTAGTGAGTGATTGTCTGACGTAGTGAGGTAATGAGTGAGTGATTGTCTGATGTAGTGAGGGAGTGAGTGATGTAGTGAGTGAGTGATTGTCTGAGGGAGTGAGTGAGTGATTGTCTGAGGTAGTGAGTGAGTGATTGTCTGAGGGAGTGAGTGATTGTCTGAGGTAGTGAGCGAGTGATTGTCTGATGTAGTGAGTGAGTGAGGTAGTGAGTGAGTGATTGTCTGAGGGAGTGAGTGATTGAGGTAATGAGGTTGAGTGAGTGAGGGAGTGATTGTCTGAGGTAGTGAGTGAATGATTGTCTGAGGTAGTGAGGGAGTGAGTGAGGGAGTGATTGTCTGGGGTAGGGAGTGAGGGAGTGATTGTCTGAGGGAGTGAGGTAGTGAGTGATTGTCTGAGGGAGTGAGGTAGTGATTGAGGTAGTGAGGTAGTGAGTGATTGTCTGAGGTAGTGAGTGATTGTCTGAGGTAATGAGGTAGTGAGTGATTGGTTGAGGTGGTGAGTGAGTGATTGTGTGAGGGAGTGAGGTAGTGAGTGATTGTCTGAGGTAGAGTGAGTGAGGTAGTGAGTGAGTGAGGTTGAGAGGGAGTGAGTGAGGTGGGGAGTGAGTGAGTTGGCGAGTGAGTGAGGTAGTGCGTGAGTGGTTGAGGTAGTGAATGTAATCCTCAGGTAGTGAGGGAGTGAGGTAGTGAGTGACATCCTGAGGTAGTGAGGGGGGGACTGAGGTAGTGAGGGAATGAGGTAGTGAGTGAGGTAGTGATGGAGTGAGTGGGTGAGGGAGCGAGGTAGTGAGGAAGAGAGGTAGTGAGGGACTGAGGTAGTGAGGGAGAGAGGTAGTGAGGGACTGAGGTAGTGAGGGTCTGAGGTAGTGAGGGAGAGGGAGAGAGGTAGTGATGGAGTGAGGTAGTGAGTGACATCCTGAGGTAGTGAGGGTCTGAGGTAGTGAGGATCTGAGGGAGGGAGTGAGTGAGTGAGGTAGTGAGGGACTGAGGTAGTGAGTGAGGGAGTGAGTGAGAGAGCGAGGAAGTGAGGATCTGAGTAGTGAGGGTCTGAGGGAGTGAGGTAGTGATTGTCTGAGGGAGTGAGATAAGAATTAGGAACAGGAGTAGGCCATCGAGCCCCTCGAGCCTGCTCCGCCACTCAAAGATCATGGCTGATCTGGCTGTGGACTCAGCTCCACTTACCCGCCCGCTCCCCGTAACCCTTAATTCCCTTATTGGTTAAAAATCTATCTATCTGTGACTTGAATACATTCAATGAGCTAGCCTCAACTGCTTCCTTGGGCAGAGAATTCCACAGATTCACAACCCTCTGGGAGAAGAAATTCCTTCTCAACTCGGTTTTAAATTGGCTCCCCCGTATTTTGAGGCTGTGCCCCCTAGTTCTAGTCTCCCCGACCAGTGGAAACAACCTCTCTGCCTCTATCCTGTCTATCCCTTTCATTATTTTAAATGTTTCTATAAGATCACCCCTCATCCTTCTGAACTCCAACGAGTAAAGACCCAGTCTGCTCAATCTATCATCATAAGGTAACCCCCTCATCTCCGGAATCAGCCGAGTGAATCGTCTCTGTACCCCCTCCAAAGCTAGTATATCCTTCCTTAAGTAAGGTGACCAAAACTGCACGCAGTACTCCAGGTGCGGCCTCACCAATACCCCGTACAGTTGCAGCAGGACCTCCCTGCTTTTGTACTCCATCCCTCTCGCAATGAAGGCCAACATTCCATTGGCCTTCCTGATTACCTGCTGCACCTGCAAACTCACTTTTTGGGATTCATGCAGGTCTGTGATGCCCTTAGATGTCCGGGGCTGCACGCGCGCTACACTGAATGGATCAGCGTGTGTCTACCCTACGCCGCCAGGTGTGGGTAACCCGTTGAACCCCATTCGTGATAGGGATTGGAAATTGCGATTATTTCCCATGAACGAGGAATTCCCAGTAAGTGCGGGTCATAAGCTCGCGTTGATTAAGTCCCTGCCCTTTGTACACACCGCCCGTCGCTACTACCGATTGGATGGTTTAGTGAGGTCCTCGGATCGGCCCCGCCGGAGTCGGCAACGGCCCTGGCGGAGCGCCGAGAAGACGATCAAACTTGACTATCTAGAGGAAGTAAAAGTCGTAACAAGGTTTCCGTCGGTGAACCTGCGGAAGGATCATTATCGGCCGGGGGCCCGCACGTGGCGGCCCGTCACACCCGTTTGACACTTCAGCCTGAGGCGTGGTGGCCAGCAGGAGTGCTTCCCGGGATGCTGCAGGCCCGGAGCCTTGGTCGACCGCGTCCGGCGCCTCTTGCGCGGGCGAGAGGTTGGTTCCGGAAAAAAAAGCACAACGAAGAACCGAACTCGCACGAACAGGCACACGTCGCACCCAACCGGCTCGGCCCGGATGTGAAACGAGCGAGATGTGGGTCAGCAGATGAGAGTCGTGTTACAGAGAGAGAGCGAGAAGAGAGTTGAACGTTCGCGCACGCACACAGAAGACGTTTCGGTCGGCTTGAGACAGGGACGGCCCTGGCATGCTTGGTCTTTTCGGTCAGCTGGTCTGCGGTTGCACGACGGGCAGAGCAAGGTAGAGGTGTCCTGGCTTTTGATACAAATGCCTCGCCCTCGTCTTTCTGCTGCCTACTGCCGCTCCACACCGCACGACCCCCGCTGTTCGTTGGTCCTGTGTGTACCTTGGCCTGCGGCCCTTCTTTCGACTTCCGTCTCGTCCAGTCTTGTGCGTGTGGCTGTCTCTCTCTCTCTCGCTCTCTCGCCATTGCTCCCGCTGTTTTCCCCGCACCGCACACTGCTCGTCCGGACCGGCAATGGACTTGCCACCGTCTTGCAACATTACACCGCAGTCGAATTGAAGGGAGCTTCTGCGGGCTCGAATGTTGCCTGGCGGCTCGTCGTCGGGACCTCGGCGAACGGCCACTGTGAGCTCCGCAGGGACTGAACCGGTGATGCAGGCCCGGCTTTCTTTCCCCACGCGGTGACACTTTGGTCGCACTAGTCACTCTCCCTTTACTGGTACAGGGTACCTAAACGCTCCCCTGAGGTGGTGAGATAGTGAGGGGCATCGTGAGATAGTGAGAAACTGAGATAGTGAGGGACATCCTGAAATAGTGAGAGACTGAGATAGTGAGGGACTGAGATAGTGAGGGGCATCCTGAGATAGTGATTGACTGAGATAGTGAGGGACTGAGATAGTGAGGGACATCCTGAGATAGTGATTGACTGAGATAGTGAGGGACATCCTGAAATAGTGAGAGACTGAGATAGTGAGGGACTGAGATAGTGTGGGGCATCCTGAGATAGTGATTGACTGAGATAGTGAGGGACATCCTGAAATAGTGAGAGACTGAGATAGTGAGGGACTGAGATAGTGAGGGACATCCTGAGATAGTGATTGACTGAGATAGTGAGGGACATCCTGAAATAGTGAGAGACTGAGATAGTGAGGGACTGAGATAGTGAGGGACATCCTGAGATAGTGATTGACTGAGATAGTGAGGGACATCCTGAAATAGTGAGAGACTGAGATAGTGAGGGACATCCTGAGAAAGTGAGGGACATCCTGAGATAGTGAGAGACTGAGATAGTGAGGGACATCCTGAAATAGTGAGAGACTGAGATAGTGAGGGACTGAGATAGTGAAGGACATCCTGAGATAGTGATTGACTGAGATAGTGAGGGACATCCTGAAATAGTGAGAGACTGAGATAGTGAGGGACACCCTGAGATAGTGAGGGACATCCTGAGATAGTGAGAAACTGAGATAGTGAAGGGCATACTGAGATAGTGAGGGACACCCTGAGATAGTGAGGGACTGAGATAGTGTGGGAAATCCTGAGCTAATGAGGGACTGAGATAGTGAGGGGCATCCTGAGAAAATGAGGGGCACCCTGACGTGGTGAGATAGTGAGGGGCATCCTGAGATAGTGAGTGACACCCTGAAATAATGAGGGACTGAGATAGTGAGGGACTGAGACAGTGAGAAACATCCTGAGATAGTGAGGGACATCCTGCCGTAGTGAGGGACTGAGATAGTGAGGGGCATCCTGAGATAGTGAGGGACACTCTGAGGTAGTGAGCGACTGACATAGTGAGGGACATCCTGAGATAGTGAGGGACACCCTGAGATAGTGAGGGACTTCCTGAGATAGTGAGGGACATCCTGAGATAGTGAGGGACTGAGATAGTGTGGGACATCCTGAGATAGTGAGGGACATCCTGAGATAGTGAGGGACTGAGATAGTGTGGGACATCCTGAGATAGTGAGGGACATCCTGAGATAGTGAGGGACTGAGATAGTGAGGGACTGAGATAGTGTGGGACATCCTGAGATAGTGAGGGGCATCCTGAGATAATGAGGAACACCGTGAGGTGGTGAGATAGTGAGGGGCATCGTGAGATAGTGAGGGACATCCTGAGATAGTGATTAACTGAGATAGTGAGGAACATCTTGAAATAGTGAGAGACTGAGATAGTGAGGGACTGAGATAGTGAGGGGCATCCTGAGATAGTGAGCGGCACCCTGAGATAGTGAGAGACTGAGATAGTGAAGAGCATCCTGAGATAGTGAGGGACACCCTGAGATAGTGAGGGACTGAGATAGTGTGGGAAATCCTGAGATAGTGTGGGAAATCCTGAGCTAGTGAGGGACTGAGATAGTTAGGGACTGAGATAGTGAGGGGCATCCTGAGAAAATGAGGGGCACGCTGACGTGGTGAGATAGTGAGGGGCATCCTGAGATAGTGAGGGACATCCTGAGATAATGAGGGACTGAGATAGTGAGGGACTGAGACAATGAGAGACATCCTGAGAAAGTGAGGGACATCCTGACGTAGCGAGGGACTGAGATAGTGAGGGGCATCCTGAGATAGTGAGAGACACCCTGAGG
Source organism: Pristiophorus japonicus (assembly GCF_044704955.1). NCBI lineage: Eukaryota > Metazoa > Chordata > Chondrichthyes > Pristiophoridae > Pristiophorus > Pristiophorus japonicus. The sequence continues at coordinate 192,294,398 of NC_091985.1, forward strand.
TAGTGAGGGACTGACATAGTGAGGGACACCCTGAGGTAGTGAGGGACATCCTGAGATAGTGAGGGACATCCTGAGATAGTGACGGACATCCTGAGATAGTGACGGACATCCTGAGATAGTGAGGGACTGAGATTGTGTGGGACATCCTGAGATAGTGATTGACTGAGATAGTGAGGGACATCCTGAGATAGTGAGGGACTGAGATAGTGAGGGGCATCCTGAGATAGTGTGGGACACCCTGAGATAGTGATTGACTAAGATAGTGAGGGACATCCTGAGATAGTGAGGGACTGAGATAGTGAGGGGCATCCTGAGATAGTGAGGGACATCCTGAGATAGTGAGGGGCATCCTGAGATAGTGAGAGACGTCCTGAGATAGTGAGGGACATCCTGAGATAGTGAGGGGCATCCTGAGATAGTGAGTGACATCCTGAGATTGTGAGAGATTGATTAGTGAGGGACTGAGATAGTGAGGGGCATCCTGAGATAGTGAGGGACATCCTGAGATAGTGAGGGACTGAAATAATGAGGGGCATCCTGAGATAGTGAGGGACTGAGATAGTGAGCGGCAACCTGAAATAGTGAGGGACATCCTGAGTGAGGGACTGAGATAGTGAAGGGCATCCTGAGATAGTGAGGGACACCCTGAGATAGTGAGGGACTGAGATAGTGAGGGACTGAGATAGTGAGGGGCATCCTGAGAAAATGAGGGACAACCTGACGTGGTGAGATAGTGAGGGGCATCCTGAGATAGTGAGGGACACCCTGAGATAGTGAGCGACATCTTGAGGTATTGAAGGACTGAGATAGTGAGGGACATCCTGGGGTAGTGAGCGACATCTTGAGGTATTGAAGGACTGAGATAGTGAGGGACTGAGATAGTGAGGGGCATCCTGAGATAGTGAGGGACTGAGATAGTGAGGGACATCCTGAGATAGTGAGGGACAGAGATAGTGAGGGACTGAGATAGTGAGGGACATCCTGAGTTGTGAGGGACTGAGATAGTGAGGGACATCCTGAGATAGTGAGGGACTGAGATGGTGAGGGGCATCCTGAGGTAGTGAGGGACTGAGATAGTGAGGGACATCCTGAGGTGGTGAGGGACTGAGATAGTGAGGGACATCCTGAAATAGTGAGGGAGTGAGATAGTGAGGGACTGAGATAGTGAGGGGCATCCTGAGATAGTGAGGAACACCCTGAGATAATGAGGGACTGAGATAGTGAGGGACATCCTGATAGTGAGGGACACCCTGAAATAATGAGGGACTGAGGTAGTGAGAGACTGAGATAGTGAGAGACATCCTGAGATAGTGAGGGACTGAGATAATGAGGGACATCCTGAGATAGTGAATGACTGAGATAGTGAGGGACATCCTGAGATAGTGAGGGACTGAGATTGTGAGGGACATCCTGAGGTAGTGAGGGACTGAGATAATGAGGGACATCCTGAGTTAGTGAGGGACTGAGATAGTGATGGACCTCCTGAGATGGTGAGGGAAATCCTGAGATAGTGAGGGACTGAGACAGTAAGAGAAATCCTGAGATAGTGAGGGACACTCTGAGATAGTGAGGAACTGAGATAGTGAGGGACATCCTGAGATAGTGAGGGACTGAGATAGTGAGGGACATCCTGAGATAGTGAGGGACAGAGATAGTGAGGGACATCCTGAGATAGTGAGGGACTGAGATAGTGAGGGACATCCTGAGATAATGACGGACACCCTGAGATAGTGAGGGACTGAGATAGTGAGGGACATCCTGAGTTAGTGAGGGACTGAGATGGTGAGGGGCATCCTGAGGTAGTGAGGGACTGAGTTGGTGAGGGACATCCTGAGGTGGTGAGGGACTGAGATAGTGAGGGACATCCTGAAATAGTGAGGGAGTGAGATAGTGAGGGGCATCCTGAGATAGTGAGGAACACCCTGAGATAATGAGGGACTGAGATAGTGAGGAACATCCTGATAGTGAGGGACATCCTGAGATAGTGAGGGACTGAGATAGTGTGGGACACCCTGAGATAGTGATTGACTGAGATAGTGAGGGACATCCTGAGATAGTGAGGGGCATCCTGAGATAGTGAGGGACTGAGATAGTGTGGGACACCCTGAGATAGTGATTGACTGAGATAGTGAGGGACATCCTGAGATAGTGAGGGACTGAGATAGTGAGGGGCATCCTGAGATAGTGAGGGACATCCTGAGATAGTGAGAGACGTCCTGAGATAGTGAGGGACATCCTGAGATAGTGAGGGGCATCCTGAGATAGTGAGTGACATCCTGAGATAGTGAGAGATTAATTAGTGAGGGACTGGGATAGTGAGGGGCATCCTGAGATAGTGAGGGACTGAGATAGTGAGGGGCATCCTGAGATAGTGAGGGACTGAGATAGTGAGCGGCAACCTGAAATAGTGAGGGACATCCTGAGTGAGGGACTGAGATAGTGAAGGGCATCCTGAGATAGTGAGGGACACCCTGAGATAGTGAGGGACTGAGATAGTGAGGGACTGAGATAGTGAGGGGCATCCTGAGATAATGAGGGACAACCTGACGTGGTGAGATAGTGAGGGGCATCCTGAGATAGTGAGGGACACCCTGAGATAGTGAGCGACATCTTGAGGTATTGAAGGACTGAGATAGTGAGGGACATCCTGGGGTAGTGAGCGACATCTTGAGGTATTGAAGGACTGAGGTAGTGAGGGACTGAGATAATGAGGGACATCCTGAGTTAGTGAGGGACTGAGATAGTGATGGACCTCCTGAGATGGTGAGGGAAATCCTGAGATAGTGAGGGACTGAGACAGTAAGAGAAATCCTGAGATAGTGAGGGACACTCTGAGATAGTGAGGAACTGAGATAGTGAGGGACATCCTGAAATAGTGAGGGACTGAGATAGTGAGGGACATCCTGAGATAGTGAGGGACAGAGATAGTGAGGGACATCCTGAGATAGTGAGGGACTGAGATAGTGAGGGACATCCTGAGATAGTGACGGACACCCTGAGATAGTGAGGGACTGAGATAGTGAGGGACATCCTGAGATAGTGAGGGACTGAGATGGTGAGGGGCATCCTGAGGTAGTGAGGGACTGAGATAGTGAGGGACATCCTGAGGTGGTGAGGGACTGAGATAGTGAGGGACATCCTGAAATAGTGAGGGAGTGAGATAGTGAGGGGCATCCTGAGATAGTGAGGAACACCCTGAGATAATGAGGGACTGAGATAGTGAGGAACATCCTGATAGTGAGGGACATCCTGAGATAGTGAGGGACTGAGATAGTGTGGGACACCCTGAGATAGTGATTGACTGAGATAGTGAGGGACATCCTGAGATAGTGAGGGACTGAGATAGTGAGGGGCATCCTGAGATAGTGAGGGACATCCTGAGATAGTGAGAGACGTCCTGAGATAGTGAGGGACATCCTGAGATAGTGAGGGGCATCCTGAGATAGTGAGTGACATCCTGAGATAGTGAGAGATTGATTAGTGAGGGACTGAGATAGTGAGGGGCATCCTGAGATAGTGAGGGACATCCTGAGATAGTGAGGGACTGAGATAGTGAGGGGCATCCTGAGATAGTGAGGGACTGAGATAGTGAGCGGCAACCTGAAATAGTGAGGGACATCCTGAGTGAGGGACTGAGATAGTGAGGGACACCCTGAGATAGTGAGGGACTGAGATAGTGAGGGGCATCCTGAGATAATGAGGGACAACCTGACGTGGTGAGATAGTGAGGGGCATCCTGAGATAGTGAGGGACACCCTGAGATAGTGAGCGACATCTTGAGGTATTGAAGGACTGAGATAGTGAGGGACATCCTGGGGTAGTGAGCGACATCTTGAGGTATTGAAGGACTGAGATAGTGAGGGACTGAGATAGTGAGGGACATCCTGAGATAGTGAGGGACTGAGATAGTGAGGGACATCCTGAGATAGTGAGGGACTGAGATGGTGAGGGGCATCCTGAGGTAGTGAGGGACTGAGATAGTGAGGGACTACCTGAGGTGGTGAGGGACTGAGATAGTGAGGGACATCCTGAAATAGTGAGGGACTGAGATAGTGAGGGGCATCCTGAGATAGTGAGGAACACCCTGAGATAATGAGGGACTGAGATAGTGAGGGACATCCTGATAGTGAGAGACATCCTGAGATAGTGAGGGACTGAGATAATGAGGGACATCCTGAGATAGTGAATGACTGAGATAGTGAGGGACATCCTGAGATAGTGAGGGACTGAGATTGTGAGGGACATCCTGAGGTAGTGAGGGACTGAGATAATGAGGGACATCCTGAGTTAGTGAGGGACTGAGATAGTGATGGACCTCCTGAGATGGTGAGGGAAATCCTGAGATAGTGAGGGACTGAGACAGTAAGAGAAATCCTGAGATAGTGAGGGACACTCTGAGATAGTGAGGAACTGAGATATTGAGGGACATCCTGAGATAGTGAGGGACTGAGATAGTGAGGGACATCCTGAGATAGTGAGGGACATCCTGAGATAGTGAGGGACTGAGATAGTGTGGGACATCCTGAGATAGTGAGGGACATCCTGAGATAGTGAGGAACACCCTGAGATAATGAGGGACTGAGATAGTGATGGACATCCTGATAGTGAGGGACACCCTGAGATAATGAGGGACTGAGGTAGTGAGAGACATCCTGAGATAGTGAGGGACTGAGATAGTGAGGGAGTGAGATAGTGAGGGACATCCTGAGATAGTGACGGACACCCTGAGATAGTGAGGGACATCCTGAGATAGTGAGGGACTGAGATGGTGAGGGGCATCCTGAGGTAGTGAGGGACTGAGATAGTGAGGGACATCCTGAGGTGGTGAGGGACTGAGATAGTGAGGGACATCCTGAAATAGTGAGATAGTGAGGGACTGAGATAGTGAGGGGCATCCTGAGATAGTGAGGAATACCCTGAGATAATGAGGGACTGAGATAGTGAGGAACATCCTGATAGTGAGGGACATCCTGAGATAGTGAGGGACTGAGATAGTGTGGGACACCCTGAGATAGTGATTGACTGAGATAGTGAGGGACATCCTGAGATAGTGAGGGACTGAGATAGTGAGGGGCATCCTGAGATAGTGAGGGACATCCTGAGATAGTGAGAGACGTCCTGAGATAGTGAGGGACATCCTGAGATAGTGAGGGGCATCCTGAGATAGTGAGTGACATCCTGAGATAGTGAGAGATTGATTAGTGAGGGACTGAGATAGTGAGGGGCATCCTGAGATAGTGAGGGACATCCTGAGATAGTGAGGGACTGAGATAGTGAGGGGCATCCTGAGATAGTGAGGGACTGAGATAGTGAGCGGCAACCTGAAATAGTGAGGGACATCCTGAGTGAGGGACTGAGATAGTGAAGGGCATCCTGAGATAGTGAGGGACACCCTGAGATAGTGAGGGACTGAGATAGTGAGGGACAACCTGACGTGGTGAGATAGTGAGGGGCATCCTGAGATAGTGAGGGACACCCTGAGATAGTGAGCGACATCTTGAGGTATTGAAGGACTGAGATAGTGAGGGACATCCTGGGGTAGTGAGCGACATCTTGAGGTATTGAAGGACTGAGATAGTGAGGGACTGAGATAGTGAGGGGCATCCTGAGATAGTGAGGGACTGAGATAGTGAGGGACATCCTGAGATAGTGACGGACACCCTGAGATAGTGAGGGACTGAGATAGTGAGGGACATCCTGAGATAGTGAGGGACTGAGATGGTGAGGGGCATCCTGAGGTAGTGAGGGACTGAGATAGTGAGGGACATCCTGAGGTGGTGAGGGACTGAGATAGTGAGGGACATCCTGAAATAGTGAGGGAGTGAGATAGTGAGGGACTGAGATAGTGAGGAACACCCTGAGATAATGAGGGACTGATATAGTGAGGGACATCCTGATAGTGAGGGACATCCTGAGATAATGAGGGACTGAGGTAGTGAGGGACTGAGATAGTGAGAGACATCCTGAGATAGTGAGGGACTGAGATAATGATGGACATCCTGAGATAGTGAATGACTGAGATAGTGAGGGACATCCTGAGATAGTGAGGGACTGAGATTGTGAGGGACATCCTGAGGTAGTGAGGGACTGAGATAATGAGGGACATCCTGAGTTAGTGAGGGACTGAGATAGTGATGGACCTCCTGAGATGGTGAGGGAAATCCTGAGATAGTGAGGGACTGAGACAGTAAGAGAAATCCTGAGATAGTGAGGGACACTCTGAGATAGTGAGGAACTGAGATAGTGAGGGACATCCTGAGATAGTGAGGGACTGAGATAGTGAGGGACTGAGATAGTGAGGGACATCCTGAGATAGTGACGGACACCCTGAGATAGTGAGGGACTGAGATAGTGAGGGACATCCTGAGATAGTGAGGGACTGAGATGGTGAGGGGCATCCTGAGGTAGTGAGGGACATCCTGAGGTGGTGAGGGACTGAGATAGTGAGGGACATCCTGAAATAGTGAGGGAGTGAGATAGTGAGGGACTGAGATAGTGAGGGGTATCCTGAGATAGTGAGGAACACCCTGAGATAATGAGGGACTGAGATAGTGAGGGACATCCTGATAGTGAGGGACACCCTGAGATAATGAGGGACTGAAGTAGTGAGGGACTGAGATAGTGAGAGACATCCTTAGATAGTGAGGGACTGAGATAATGAGGGACATCCTGAGATAGTGAATGACTGAGATAGTGAGGGACATCCTGAGATAGTGAGGGACTGAGATAGTGAGGGACTGAAATTGTGAGGGACATCCTGAGGTAGTGAGGGACTGAGATAATGAGGGACATCCTGAGTTAGTGAGGGACTGAGATAGTGATGGAACTCCTGAGATGGTGAGGGAAATCCTGAGATAGTGAGGGACTGAGACAGTAAGAGAAATCCTGAGATAGTGAGGGACACTCTGAGATAGTGAGGGAATGAGATAGTGAGGGACATCCTGAGACAGTGAGGGACTGAGATAGTGAGGGACATCCTGAGATAGTGAGGGACTGAGATAGTGAGGGATATCCTGAGATAGTGAGGGACTGAGATAGTGAGGGACATCCTGAGGTAGTGAGGGACACCCTGAGATAGTGAGGGACTGAGATAGTGAGGGACATCCTGAGATAGTGAGGGACGTCCTGAGATAGTGAGGGACATCTTGAGACAGTGAGGGGCATCCTGAGGTAGTGAGGGGCATCCTGAGATAGTGAGGGGCATCCTGAGATAGTGAGGTAAATCCTGAGATAGTGAGGGACTGAGATAGTGAGGGACATCCTGAGGTGGTGAGGGACTGAGATAGTGAGGGACATCCTGAAATAGTGAGGGAGTGAGATAGTGAGGGACTGAGATAGTGAGGGGTATCCTGAGATAGTGAGGAACACCCTGAGATAATGAGGGACTGAGATAGTGAGGGACATCCTGATAGTGAGGGACACCCTGAGATAATGAGGGACTGAAGTAGTGAGGGACTGAGATAGTGAGAGACATCCTTAGATAGTGAGGGACTGAGATAATGAGGGACATCCTGAGATAGTGAATGACTGAGATAGTGAGGGACTGAAATTGTGAGGGACATCCTGAGGTAGTGAGGGACTGAGATAATGAGGGACATCCTGAGTTAGTGAGGGACTGAGATAGTGATGGAACTCCTGAGATGGTGAGGGAAATCCTGAGATAGTGAGGGACTGAGACAGTAAGAGAAATCCTGAGATAGTGAGGGACACTCTGAGATAGTGAGGGAATGAGATAGTGAGGGACATCCTGAGACAGTGAGGGACTGAGATAGTGAGGGACATCCTGAGATAGTGAGGGACTGAGATAGTGAGGGATATCCTGAGATAGTGAGGGACTGAGATAGTGAGGGACATCCTGAGATAGTGAGGGACACCCTGAGATAGTGAGGGACTGAGATAGTGAGGGACATCCTGAGATAGTGAGGGACGTCCTGAGATAGTGAGGGACATCTTGAGACAGTGAGGGGCATCCTGAGATAGTGAGGGGCATCCTGAGATAGTGAGGTAAATCCTGAGATAGTGAGGGACTGAGATAGTGAGGGACATCCTGAGATAGTGAGGGACACCCTGAGATAGTGAGGGGCTGAGATAGTGAGTGGCACCCTGAGATAGTGAGGGACTGAGATCGTGAGGGTCATCCTGAGATAGTGAGGGACTGAGATAGTGAGGGTCATCCTGAGGTAGTGAGGGACTCAGATAGTGAGGGACTGAGATAGTGAGGGACATCCTGAGATAGTGAGGGACTCAGATAGTGAGGGACTGAGATAGTGAGGGACATCCTGAGATAGTGAGGGACATCATGAGATAGTCAGGGACTGAGATAGTGAGCGACATCCTGCTATAGTGAATGACTGAGAAAGTGAGGGACATCCTGAGATAGTGAGGGACATCATGAGATAGTGAGGGACTGAGATAGTGAGCGACATCCTGAGATAGTGAGTGACTGATATAGTGAGGGACATCCTGAGATAGTGAGGGACATCCTGAGATAGTGAGGGACTGATAGTGAGGGACATCCTCCGGTAGTGAGGGACTGAGATAGTGAGCGACATCCTGAGTTAGTGAGTGACTGAGATAGTGAGGGACATCCTGAGATAGTGAGGGACTGAGATAGTGAGGGACATTCTGTGGTTGTGAGGGACATCTTGAGATAATGAGTGGCATTCTGAGATAGTGAGGGACACCCTGAGATGGTGAGGAACACCCTGAGATAGTGAGCGACTGAGATAGTGAGGGACATCCTGAGATAGTGAGAGTGAGGGACAGCCTGAGAAGTGAGGGACTGAGAAAGTGACGGACTGAGCTAGTGAGGGACATCCTGAGAAAGTGAGCGACATCTTGAGGTATTGAAGGACTGAGAAAGTGAGGGACATCCTGAGATAGTGAGTGACTGAGATAGTGAGGGACATCCTGAGATAGTGAGGGACTGAGATAGTGAAGGGCATCCAGAGATAGTGAGGGACACCCTGAGATAGTGAGGGACTGAGATAGTGAGGGACATCCTGAGGTGGTGAGGGACTGAGATAGTGAGGGACATCCTGAGATAGTGAGGGACATCCTGATATAGTGAGGGACTGAGATAGTGAAGGGCATCCTGAGATAGTGAGGGACTGAGATAGTGAGGGACTGAGATTATGAGGGACACCCTAAGATAATGAGGGACTGAAGTAGTGAGGGACATCCTGAGATAGTGAGGGACATCCTGATATAGTGACGGACCTCCTGAGATAGTGAGGGACTGAGATAGTGAGGTACATCATGAGATAGTGAGGGACTGAGATAGTGAGGGACACCCTGAGATAGTGAGGGACCTCCTGAGATAGTGAGGGACTGAGATAGTGAGGTACACAGATAGTGAGGGACATCCTGAGATAGTGAGGGACATAAGAGAGATAGAGGTGACAACACCTGAGAGAGAAGGAGGTGTCAACACCTGAGAGAGATAGAGGTACCAACACCTGAGAGAGATAGAGGTGACAACACCAGAGAGAGATAGAGGTGTGAACACCTGAGAGAGATAGAGGTACCAACACCTGAGAGAGATAGAGGTACCAACACCTGAGAGAGATAGAGGTGTGAACACCTGAGAGAGATAGAGGTACCAAAACCTGAGAGAGATAGAGATGTCAACACCTGAGAGAAATAGAGGTACCAACACCTGAGAGAGATAGAGGTGTCAACTTCTGAGAGAGATAGAGGTACCAACACCCCTGAGAGAGATAGAGGTGACAACACCAGAGAGAGATAGAGGTGACAACACCAGAGAGAGATAGACGTGTGAACACCTGAGAGAGATAGAGGTCTGAACACATGAGAGAGATAGAGGTACCAACACCTGAGAGAGATAGAGGTCTGAACACCTGAGAGAGATAGAGGTGTGAACACCTGAGAGAGATAGAGGTGTGAACACCTGAGAGAGATAGAGGTGTGAACACCTGAGAGAGATAGAGGTGACAACACCTGAGAGAGATAGAGGTGTGAACACCTGAGAGAGATAGAGGTACCAACACCTGAGAGAGATAGAGGTACCAACACCTGAGAGAGATAGAGGTACCAACACCTGAGAGAGATTGAGGTGACAACACCTGAGAGAGATAGAGGTACCAACACCTGAGAGAGATAGAGGTACCAACACCTGAGAGAGATAGAGGTACCAACACCTGAGAGAGATAGAGGTGACAACACCTGAGAGAGATAGAGGTACCAACACCTGAGAGAGATAGAGGTACCAACACCTGAGAGAGATAGAGGTACCAACACCAGAGAGAGATAGAGGTACCAACACCTGAGAGAGATAGAGGTACCAACACCTGAGAGAGATAGAGGTACCAACACCTGAGAGAGATAGAGGTACCAACACCTGAGAGAGATTGAGGTGACAACACCTGAGAGAGATAGAGGTACCAACACCTGAGAGAGATAGAGGTACCAACACCTGAGAGAGATAGAGGTACCAACACCTGAGAGAGATAGAGGTGACAACACCTGAGAGAGATAGAGGTACCAACACCTGAGAGAGATAGAGGTACCAACACCTGAGAGAGATAGAGGTACCAACACCTGAGAGAGATAGAGGTACCAACACCAGAGAGAGATAGAGGTACCAACACCTGAGAGAGATAGAGGTGTGAACACCTGAGAGATAGAGGTACCAATACCTGAGAGAGATAAAGATACCAACACCAGAGAGAGATAGAGGTGTGAACACCTGAGAGAGATAGAGGCACCAACACCTGAGAGAGATAGAGGTGTGAACACCTGAGAGAGATAGAGGTACCAACACCTGAGAGAGATAGAGGCACCAACACCTGAGAGAGATAGAGGCACCAACACCTGAGAGAGATAGAGGTGTGAACACCTGAGAGAGATAGAGCTGTGAACACCTGAGAGAGATAGAGGCACCAACACCTGAGAGAGATAGAGGCACCAACACCTGAGAGAGATAGAGGCACCAACACCTGAGAGAGATAGAGGTGTGAACACCTGAGAGAGATAGAGGTACCAACACCTGAGAGAGATAGAGGCACCAACACCTGAGAGAGATAGAGGCACCAACACCTGAGAGAGATAGAGGTACCAACACCTGAGAGAGATAAAGATACCAACACCTGAGAGAGATAGAGGTCTGAACACCTGAGAGAGATAGAGGTGTGAACACCTGAGAGAGATAGAGGTACCAACACCTGAGAGAGATAGAGGTGTGAACACCTGAGAGAGATAGAGGTGTGAACACCTGAGAGAGATAGAGGTACCAACACCTGAGAGAGATAGAGGTGTGAACACCTGAGAGAGATAGAGGCACCAACACCTGAGAGAGATAGAGGCACCAACACCTGAGAGAGATAGAGGCACCAACACCTGAGAGAGATAGAGGTGTGAACACCTGAGAGAGATAGAGGTACCAACACCTGAGAGAGATAGAGGCACCAACACCTGAGAGAGATAGAGGTACCAACACCTGAGAGAGATAAAGGTACCAACACCTGAGAGAGATAGAGGTCTGAACACCTGAGAGAGATAGAGGTGTGAACACCTGAGAGAGATAGAGGTACCAACACCTGAGAGAGATAGAGGTGTGAACACCTGAGAGAGATAGAGGTGTGAACACCTGAGAGAGATATAGGTACCAACACCTGAGAGAGATAGAGGTGTGAACACCTGAGAGAGATAGAGGTGTCAACACCTGAGAGAGATAGAGGTGCCAACACCTGAGAGTGATAGAGGTGTGAACACCTGAGAGAGATAGAGGTGTGAACACCTGAGAGAGATAGAGGTGTCAACACCTGAGAGAGATAGAGGTACCAACACCTGAGAGTGATAGAGGTGTCAACACCTGAGAGAGATAGAGGTACCAACACCTGAGAGTGATAGAGGTGTGAACACCTGAGAGAGATAGAGGTGTCAACACCTGAGAGAGATAGAGGTACCAACATCTGAGAGAGATAGAGGTACCAACACCTGAGAGAGATAGAGGCACCAACACCTGAGAGAGATAGAGGTGTGAACACCTGAGAGAGATAGAGGTACCAACACCTGAGAGAGATAGAGGCACCAACACCTGAGAGAGATAGAGGTACCAACACCTGAGACAATATACTTGAGAGAAGCATACTTGTGAGAGAGGAGCTTACACCTGAGGGAGTTGCTTATACCTGAGGGAGGAGCACATAACGAAGAAAGGTGCATATACCTGAGCCAGGATATCGAGTGGAGCAAACATCCCAGAGACGAGCTTACACCAAAAAAGGATACCCGAGAGAGATCGAAGAACATGCATCTGTGAGAGTGGTGGAAATACCTGCCTGGGAAATAAATAAAGACATGAACGAGATTTGAACAAATACAGGAATAAGAACATAAGAATTAGGAACAGGAGTAGGCCATCGAGCCCCTCGAGCCTGCTCCGCCATTCAACAAGATCATGGCTGATCTGGCCGTGGACTCAGCTCCACTTACCCGCCCGTTCCCCATAACCCTTAATTCCCTTATTGGTTAAAAATCTATCTATCTGTGACTTGAATACATTCAAATGAGCTAGCCTCAACTGCTTCCTTGGGCCGAGAATTCCACAGATTCACATCCCTCTGGGAGAAGAAATTCCTTCTCAACTCGGTTTTAAATTGGCTCCCCCGTAATTTGAGGCTGTGCCCCCTAGTTCTAGTCTCCCCAACCAGTGAAAACAACCTCTCTGCCTCGATCTTGTCTATCCCTTTCATTATTTTAAATGTTTCTATAAGATCACCCCTCATCCTTCTGAACTCCAACGAGTAAAGACCCAGTCTACTCAATCTATCATCATAAGGTAACCCCCTCATCTCCGGAATCAGCCGAGTGAATCGTCTCTGTACCCCCTCCAAAGCCAGTATATCCTTCCTTAAGTAAAGTGACCAAAACTGCACGCAGTACTCCAGGTGCGGCCTCACCAATACCCTGCACAGTTGCAGCAGGACCTCCCTGCTTTTGTACTCCATCCCTCTCGCAATGAAGGCCAACATTCCATTCGCCTTCCTGATTACCTGCTGCACCTGCAAACTAACTTTTTTTGGGATTCATGCACAAGGAAACTTGGGGGGTGTCAGGACCACCCTCCAGGAGCTGCCTGTCTTTTACAGGGACCTCATCAGGGTCTGGAACAAAGTCTCCACCAAGCGCAGCTCTCCGCCGGCTGGAGTGGCGGCTGTCCTGCAGGAGCCGCTGCTCGGGAATCCGTACCTCCACGGCCGAGGTTTTATGTGGCGGTCGGAAGAGAGGGCTGTGGCGGGTGAGGTGACCAGGGTCAGGGACCTGCTCGATGGCGGAGGAGCGGGCTGGATGGCGCCAGGCACGCTGGCGCGGCGCCTAAATTCAACCGACGTCCGCCACGCGGCCGAAGCCATCGAGTCGCTAAAAACAGCTCTGGGCCCTGACTCCGTTAGGTGCATCGAGGAGGCTCAAGCACGTGGGGAGATCCCGTCAGAACTGACCCCCGTCCGGACGGAATTCCTCATTGGCGCCAAATCCCGGAACCTCCCTCGGGGGCCGGCGCCTCACAACTTGAGCCGCCTCGGGGAAATCCCCTCCGTGCCTTTCAGTTCCGCGCGGAGGGGTTTCCTGTACGGGCTGCTCCTCCACACTCTCAACTTTGCCATCCTCGCCGGCCGTCCGGACACGCCATGGCGTACCATCTTGCCATCCGGAGGAGGCGGGGGTCCCCGATGGAGGGCACTCTACGCGGGGGTCCTCCCACTATTCATCGGGGACTTGGCCTGGAGGGTGGTGCACGGAGCAGTGCCGTGCAACAAATTTTTAAGCCGGTTCACGGACTCCCAGGCCGCCTGCAATTTCTGCGGTCTGGAGGAGTCCGTGTTCCATGTTTTTACTGAGTGCACGAGGTTGCAGCCCCTGTTTCATTATCTAAAGGGGCTGCTCCTGAAATTCTGGCTGCACTTCAGTCCCACTCTCCTGATCTTTGGGCACCCTGTGCGGAGGGGAGCGGGTAGGTCCGAGGGCCTCCTCGTAGGACTGCTCCTGGGCACGGCCAAGGGTGCCATCAGCCGGTCCAGGCAGCGGGCGGTCGAGGGGGTCGTTCAACCTGACTGCCTGCCTCTCTTCCGCGCGTACATCCGCGCCAGGGTGTCCCTGGAGATGGAGCACGCGGTGTCCACCGGTACGCTCGCGGCCTTCCGCGAGAGGTGGGCACCGGAGGGACTGGAGTGCATCATCACGCCCGGCAACCAAATTTTAATTTGATTTTACGTTTTAAAGTTTAATTTGTTTTAATTGCCGGTGCTTTTAGTGTCCCCCTCCCCTTTTATAGGGGGCACTGGAAAAAATTTGATTTTAGCGCCCAAAAAAAAAAACCAAAAAAAAGAAAACCACAAAAAAAAACCACAAAAAAGAAAAAAAAGGCCTTGTAAATGTCTGCTGTGTCATCCAGGGCGGGTGGCACGGTTTAATGTTTTATGTTTTACAGGTAGACTCTAAAAGAGTTTCATGCACAAGGACCCCCAGGTCCCTCTGCACTGCAGCATGTTGTAATTTCTCCCCATTCAAACAATATTCCCTTTTACTGTTTTTTTTCCAAGGTGGATGACCTCAAATTTTCCGACATTGTATTCCATCTGCCAAACCTTAGCCCATTCGCTTAACCTATCCAAATCTCTTTGCAGCAAACAACTCCGATTTGAGAAGGAGAATAGGGCACCTGAGAGAAGCGGGATGAGGATATACAACCTGAGAGTGGAGTAATCAACCCAAGGGAACGACTAGTGAGAGACAGAGCTTACAGCATCTATGAGAGGAACTTACACCTGAGAGAGGCAAAAACATTTGAGATAGAAGATTGCCTTACTTGAAGGGGAACGGGGTACAAATACTTGAGATTACAGCATCCGAGAGTGGGGAACAATACCTGAGGGAGAGGATTACAACATGTGAGAGAGATAGAGGGACACAACACTTGAGAGAGAGGGAACAGCTGAGAGCAAATACAGTAACTAAGAGAAGGTACTGTTCCTGAGAGAAGGGACTGTACCCGAGAGAGAGATTACAGCCAAAAGCATACAGCACCTGTGAGAGGTGATTATCTTTGAGGGAGGAGCATTCACCTGAAAGAAGCATATACTTCTTTGCAGAGCATTGCGATCGGGGCCCAGGAGAGGCGTGAGGACTGTACACTTCTGAGAGACGCATACAACACCTGACAGAGGAGTAGACAACACCTGGAAGGAGAGCATACATGTGAGAGAGGAGCATAGAGCACCTGAGAGTGGAGGGAACACCTCAGAAAGAGTGATATTCACCCGAGAGAGTGATATATACCTGAGAGTGATATACACCTGAGAGTGATATATCCGAGAGAGTGATATACATCTGCAAGAGTGATATACAACAATTGAGAGTGATTTCCACATGAGAGAGTGAT
Organism: Pristiophorus japonicus; assembly: GCF_044704955.1. Lineage (NCBI taxonomy): Eukaryota > Metazoa > Chordata > Chondrichthyes > Pristiophoridae > Pristiophorus > Pristiophorus japonicus. Next base: position 192,309,801 of record NC_091985.1, read on the forward strand.
ATACAACACCTGAGAGAGTGATATACACCTGCAAGAGTGATATACAACAATTGAGAGTGATTTCCACATGAGAGAGTGATATACACCTGAGAGAGTGATATACAACACCTGAGAGTGATAAACACATGAGAGAGTGATATACACCTGAGAGTAATATACAACTCCTGAGAGAGTGATATACACCTGCAAGAGTGATATACAACACCTGAGAGAGTGATATACATCTGAGAGTGATATACACCTGAGTGATACACCTAAGAGAGTGATCTACACCTGAGAGAGTGATATACACCTGCAAGAGTGATATACAACACCTGAGAGAGTGATATACACCTGAGAGAGTAATATACATCTGAGTGATACACCTGAGAGAGTGATATACAACACCTGAGAGAGTGATATACATCTGAGTGATACACCTGAGAGAGTGATATACAACACCTGAGAGAGTGATATACAACACCTGAGAGAGTGATATACATCTGAGTGATACACCTGAGAGAGTGATTATACACCTGAGAGAGAATCATATACCTGAGAAAGAGACTACAACGCCTGGGAAACGAGAAAATCAAACACCCAGAGCGTGAATTCACCTGAGCAAGCGTGATGAACCTGAGAGAGGATGCCACTGATAGAGAGGATTCAAGCTCCGAGTGAGTATTAATTGGAGATGACAAATATTTAACCTATTTGTGTGACATTACTCTGTGCACTATTTTAATGCAGGTCTGAAGACAAAGCCCCAACCTTTCTGATGGAGCCATTTTGGACTAATAGGGAGGTTCCCTGGCAGTGACATGTGTTGGGCTCTCGGAGGGGCAGTACTGAGGGAGCGCCACACTATCGGAGGGGCAGTACTGAGGGAGCGTTGCACTGTCGGAGGGGCAGTACTGAGGGAGCATCGCACTGTCGGAGGGGCAGTACTGAGGGAGTGCTTCACTGTCGGAGGGGCAGTGTTGAGGGAGTGCTGCACTGTCAGAGGGACAGTACTGAGAGAATGTTGCACTATCGGAGGGGCAGTACTGAGGGAGCAACTGTGGGAGGGGCAGTACTGAGCGACCAATCTGTTGAATCTTCTGATGCCAGCTGGGGAGGCATTAGGGGCTTACAACAGACCTCACCCTCTCCGGGGTAAGAGGAGTACAATTAGCCAGCTTTCTGTGAGCCATGATAGAAGTGCGGGCATTGGTCGAGGACAGTTTGTGTCATAGGAGCAGGAGTCGGCCATTTAGCCCCTCGAGCCTGTTCCCCATTCAGTGAGATCATGGCTGTTCTGTGACCTAACTCCATATTCCTGCCTTTGCCCCATATCCCTAAATACCTTTGGTTTACAAAAATCTATTCTTCTTCGATTTAAAATTAACAATTTACCTATTAATAAATGGCCATTTGTGGAAGAGATTGCCAAACTTCTGCTACGGTTTGCGTGTTGAACTGTTTCCTAATCTACATATAGATTGGGCTAACCTAACTGGTAGCAATGCGGTGGAGGAGGATTTCCTGGAGTGTATCAGGGATGGTTTTCTAGACCAATATGTCGAGGAACCAACCAGAAAGCTGGCCATCCTAGACTGGGTGATGTGTAATGAGAAGGGACTAATTCACAATCTTGTTGTGCGAGGCCCTTTGGGGAAAAGTGACCATAATATGGTGGAATTCCTTATTAAGATGGAGAGTGACAAAGTTAATTCGGAAACTAGGGTCCTGAACTTGAGGAGGGGTAGCTTCGACGGTATGAGGTGTGAATTGGCTAGAATGGACTGGCAGAGGATACTTAAAGGGTTGATGGTGGATAAGCAATGGCAAACCTTTAAAGATCACCTGGATGAACTTCAGCAATTGTTCATCCCTGTCTGGAGTAAAAATAAAACTGGGAAGGTTGCTCAACCATGGCTAACAAGGGAAATTAAGGATAGTGTTAAAACCAAGGAACAGGCATATAAATTGGCTAGAAAAAGCAACAAACCTGAGGACTGGGAGAAATTTAAAATTCAACAGAGGAGGGCTAAGGGTTTAATTAAGAAGGGGAAAATCGAGTACAAGAGGAAGCTTGCAGGAAACATAAAAACTGACGGTAAAAGCTTCTATAAATATGTGAAGAGAAAAAGATTAGTAAAGACAAACGTAGGTCCCTTGCAGTCGGATTCAGGTGAATTTATAATGGGGAACAAAGAAATGGCAGACCAATTGAACCAATACTTCGGTTCTGTCTTCACAAAGGAAGATACAAATAACCTTCCGAATGTACTAGGGGACAGTGGGTCTAGTGAGAATGAGGAACTGAAAGATATCCTTATTAGGCGGAAAATTGTGCTAGGGAAATTGATGGGATTAAAGGCCGATAAATCCCTGGGTCCTGATAGTCTGCATCCCAGAGTGGCCCTAGAAATAGTGGATGCATTGGTGATCATTTTCCAACAATCTATCGACTCTGGATCAGTTCCTATAGACTGGAGGGTAGCTAATGTAACGCCACTTTTTAAAAAAGGAGGGAGAGAGAAAGCGGTAATTATAGACCGGTTAGCCTGACATCAGTAGTGGGGAAAATGTTGGAATCAATCATTAAGGATGAAATAGCAGCACATTTGGAAAGCAGTGACAGGATCGGACCGAGTCAGCATGGATTTATGAAAGGGAAATCATGCTTGACGAATCTTCTGGAATTTTTTGAGGATGTAACTAGTCGAGTGGACAAGGGAGAACTAGTGGATGTGGTGTATTTGGACTTTCAAAAGGCTTTTGACAAGGTCCCACACAAGAGATTGGTGTACAAAATCAAAACGCATGGTATTGGGGGTAATGTACTGACGTGGAGAGAGAACTGGTTAGCAGACAGGAAGCAGAGAGTCGGGATAAACGGGTCCTTTTCAGAATGGCAGGCAGTGACTAGTGGGGTGCCGCAGGGCTCAGTGCTGGGACCCCAGCTCTTTACAATATACATTAACGATTTAGATGAAGGAATAGAGTGTAATATCTCCAAGTTTGCAGATGACACTAAACTGGGTGGCGGTGTGAGCTGTGAGGAGGACGCTAAGAGGTTGCAGTGTGACTTGGACAGATTAGGTGAGTGGGCAAATACATGGCAGTTGCAGTATAATGTGGATAAATGTGAGGTTATCCATTTTGGGGGAAAAAAACACAAAGGCAGAATATTATCTGAATGGCGGCACACTAGAAAAAGGGGATGTGCAACGAGACCTGGGTGTCATGGTACATCAGTCACTGAAAGTGGGCATGCAGATACAGCAGGCGGTAAAGTTGGCCTTCATAGCTAGGGGATTGGACTATAGGAGCAGGGAGGTCTTACTGCAGTTGTACAGGGCTTTAGTGAGGCCTCACCTGGAATATTGTGTTCAGTTTTGGTCTCCTAGTCTGAGGAAGGATGTTCTTGCTATTGAGGGAGTGCAGCGAAGGTTCACCAGACTGAATCCCGGGATGGCAGGACTGACATATGAGGAGAGACTGGATCAACTGACCCTTTATACACTGGCGTTTAGAAGGATGAGAGGGGATCTCATAGAAACATACAAGATCCTGACAGGACTGGACAGGTTAGATGCGGGAAGAATGTTGCCGATGTTGGGGAAGTCCAGAACCAGGGGACATAGTCTTAGGATAAGGGGTAGGCCATTTAGGACTGAGATGAGGAGAAACTTCTTCACTCAGAGAGTTGTTAACCTGTGGAATTCCCTGCCGCAGAGAGTTGTTGATGCCAGTTCATTGGACATATTCAAGAGGGAGTTAGATATGGCCCGTACGGTTCAGGGGATCAAGGGGTATGGAGAGAAAGCGGGAAAGGGGTACTGAAGGAATGATCAGCCATGATATTGAATGGTGATGCAGGGTCCTAGGGCCGAATGGCCTACTCCTGCACCTATTTTCTATGTTTCGATGTTTCTAACTTTACTCCCGAAGACATGGCTCGAATTTTTAGACTCTGTCCCCTAGTCCTAACTCCCTAAGCTGTGGAAATAGTTTTTCTCCACCCTATCCGTTCCCATTAATATTTTTAAAACTTTGATCAAATCACCCCTTAACCTTCTGATTTCCAGTGAATACAACCCTAGTTTGTGTAATCTCTCCTCGCAATTTAACCCTTGAAATCCAGGTATCATTCTGGTGAATCTACGCTGCACTGCCTCCAAGGCCACATCTACCTCTGGAACATCGCCCTGCCTCAGCCCATCTGCTGCTGAAACCCTCACCTGTGCCTTTGTTACATCCAGACTTGACTATTCCAAAGCTCACCTGGCTGGCATCCCATCTTCCACTCTCTGTAAACTTCAGTCATCCAAAACTCTGCTGCCCGTTTCCTAACTCGCACCAAATCCTGTGCACCCAGCAACACGCCCCGGTGATCACTGACCAACATCGGCTCCATTTTCAAATTCTCATCCTTGTATTCAAATCCCATCGTGGCCTCACCCCTCCATATCTCAGCAACCTCCTCCAACCCTACACCCCTCCCTATCTCTGTAACCTCCTCCAACCGTTCAACCCTCCCTATCTCAGCAACCTCCTCCAGCCCTACACCCCTCCCTATCTCTGTAACCTCCTCCAGCCCCTACAACACTCCCTATCTCTGTAACCTCCTCCAACCGTTCAACCCTCCCTATCTCTGTAACCTCCTCCAACCGTTCAACCCTCCCTATCTCTGTAACCTCCTCCAGCCCTACAACCCTCCCTATCTCTGTAACCTCCTCCAACCGTTCAACCCTCCCTATCTCTGTAACCTCCTCCAGCCCCTACAACCCTCCCTATCTCTGTAACCTCCTCCAACCGTTCAACCCTCCCTATCTCTGTAACCTCCTCCAACCGTTCAACCCTTCCTACCTCTGTAACCCCCTCCAACCGTTCAGCCCTCCCTATCTCTGGAACCTCCTCCAGCCCTACAATCCTCCCTATCTCTGTAACCTCCTCCAACCGTTCAACCCTTCCTACCTCTGTAACCCCCTCCAACCGTTCAACCCTCCCTATCTCTGTAACCTCCTCCAGCCCTACAATCCTCCCTATCTCTATAACCCCCTCCAACCGTTCAGCCCTCCCTATCTCTGGAACCTCCTCCAGCCCTACAATCCTCCCTATCTCTGTAACCTCCTCCAACCGTTCAACCCTTCCTACCTCTGTAACCCCCTCCAACCGTTCAACCCTCCCTATCTCTGTAACCTCCTCCAGCCCTAAAACCCTCCCTACCTCTGTAACCCCCTCCAACCGTTCAACCCTCCCTATCTATGTAACCTCCTCCAACCGTTCAACCCTCCCTATCTCTGTAACCCCCTCCAGCCCCTACAACCCTCCCTATCTCTGTAACTTCCTCCAGCCCCTACACCCCTCCCTATCTCTGTAACCCCCTCCAGCCCTGCACTCCTCCAATTCCAGCCTCTTGTGCATCCCCCGATTTCCATCGCTCCAACATTGGCGGCTGTGCCTTCAGCTGCCTGGGCCCCTGAGCTCTGGAATTCCCTCTCTAAACCGTCTGTCCACCTCTTCTCCTTTAAGTACGTTCCTCTTTGACCAAGCTTTTGGGTCCCCCGCCCTAATATCTCCTTATGTGGCTCGGTATGAACTTTTGTTTGATTTACGCTCCTGTGAAGTGCCTCGGAACATTTTTACTGCATTAAAGGTGCGGTATAAATGTTAAGTCGTTGAGTGTTCCGCGAGTTATGACGTACATATATCGTGTCAAGCTTGCACCTCACGTGATAGTTAAAAAAAAACGAATGGGACTAAAGGTGGACAAGTCCCCTGGACCTGATGGCCTGCATCCTCGGGTCTTAAAAGAAATGGCTGTTGAGATAGTGGATGCATTTGTTGCAATCTACCAAGATTCCCTGGACTCTGGAGAGGTCCCAGCGGATTGGAAAACCACAAATGTAATGCCCCTATTTAAGGGCTCAATTTTCCCCAGTGATTTGCGCCGTTTTATTGGAGCAGGCTGCTTTTTTTGGCCTAAGTTAAAAAGCCACAGTTTCCTCAATCAAGCGTAACTCAGTTAGTGACGATTTCTTTAGGTACGTTTTTCTTTCAGCCAAAGGGGACGTAAGGCAAGTTTGGCCAGCTGAGAGTTACTCCAGTTCTTCTTAGGCCAGCGTATGTGGCCTCGGCAGAAAAACCTTCTGGACAGTTAAAGGAATTGGCGCAGGTAAGTGCAGCAGATGCCCAGACAGCAGGAAAGGTGGGAGAGGGAGAGATCGGGACTGGGAGAAGCGGACCGGCAAGCCCTTCGACCAGGATGGGGGTAGCGGGACCGGCTTTAATAGATTGGAGGTAAGTTGCTGCAATATATTTTAATGCGGTTTTTAAATTGCTTTAATGTGTTGGGAGCTGGCTGTATGTTTCACTTTGCAGCCTTGGCTTGCAATGTGTCCCTGGTTCCCGTGGCAACCCCGATCTTTTTGGCGCCGATCAAGGCTCCACCTCCAAAACTAAAGAACAGGTTAGGCCAGGCTAAAATGAAGAAATACAACTTAGAGCTTTTTTTTTGGCGTACTTGGGGCCCCCAAAAACGGGCATAACTCTTCAAGTTCGCCACAAAAAAGCTTTGGTGAAAATTGAGCCCGAAGAAAGGAGGGAGACAGAAAGCAGGAAACTATAGGCCAGTTAGCCTAACATCTGTGGTTGGGAAAATGCTGGAGTCCATTATTAAGGAAGCAGTAGCAGGATCTTTAGAAAATTATAATGCAGTCAAGCAGAGTCAGCGTGGTTTTATGAGAATCCTGGGGTTGCGATTGGATTTGGAGGCGGCGAGCGCTTCCAGTTCACCGTCATGGTCGCGGGTTCTGGCCGGTTGTGGGCAGTGTGCAGCCCGCGCCTTGGCTCCGGGTCCCGGAGTTAGCGGGATCGTGACACGGCTTGAGGTTCATTTGAATAAATGGGAAGTGGGAGCAGGGGTGGGCCGTTCGGCCCCTCGAGCCTGCTCAGTGGAGATCGTGGCTGGTCATCTGCCTCGATTCCTGCACTATCCCCATAATATCTAAAGTCCTATCGACCTGTCTTGGGTGTGCTCGGTGACTGGGCCTCCGCGGTCCTCTGGGGTGAAGAGTCCCGGGACTTCGCCGCGCTCTGGGTGAGGGGGTGTCTCCTCGTCTCGGTCCTGGATGGCCGACCCCTTGTTCTGGGACTGTGTGATCCCTGGCTCTGGACTCTCCAGCCAGGGGAAACATCCTCCCTACATCTGCCCTGTCGGGCCCTGTGGGAGTTTTGTGAGTTTCAGTGCGAGCATCTCATTCAACTAAATTCTACAGAAACCCGGAGATCTTTGTGGGAAGCTTACTTCTGGGCCAGTGGCGAATGCCTTCATTTCGCTGCTGGCTGCAAATTCTGGGCAATATCTTCGTCCTTCCAATGAGCTGTCGATTGTGGAAGTGGTGATTTTGTAGTCTCAGATGTTTCCTTCTGCAGAACTTCTTAGCAATGAATTAAAACACGGGAGTGTCTTTTAATTAGGTTTATTGTCTAAACTGACCATTGCTTTAAGGTTACTTTATTTTGGGGAGGGCACCAGTAAATGGGGGGAATAGGGCAGGCGCACTAGTAAATGGGGGGAATAGGGGAGGGGCACCAGTAAATGGGGGAATAGGGGAGGGGCACCAGTAAATGGGGGGAATAGGGGAGGGGCACCAGTAAATGGGGGGAATAGGGGAGAGCACCAGTAAATGGGGGGAATAGGGGAGAGCACCAGTAAATGGGGGGAATAGGGGAGGGGCACCAGTAAATGTGGGGGAATAGGGGAGAGCACCAGTAAATGGGGGGAATAGGGGAGGGGCACCAGTAAATGGGGGGAATAGGGGAGAGCACCAGTAAATGGGGGGGAATAGGGGAGGGGCACCAGTAAATGGGGGGAATAGGGAGGGGCACCAGTAAATGGGGGGAATAGGGGAGAGCACCAGTAAATGGGGGAATAGGGGAGGGGCACCAGTAAATGGGGGGAATAGGGGAGGGACACCAGTAAATGGGGGGAATAGGGGAGGGGCACCAGTAAATGTGGGGGAATAGGGGAGAGCACCAGTAAATGGGGGGAATAGGGGAGAGCACCAGTAAATGGGGGGGAATAGGGAGGGGCACCAGTAAATGGGAATAGGGAGAGCACCAGTAAATGGGGGGAATAGGGAGGGGCACCAGTAAATGAGGGGAATGGGGAGAGCACCAGTAAATGGGGGGGAATAGGGAGGGGCACCAGTAAATGGGGGGAATAGGGGAGAGCACCAGTAAATGAGGGGAATAGGGGAGGGGCACCAGTAATGGGGGGAATAGGGGAGGGGCACCAGTAAATGAGGGGAATGGGGAGGGGCACCAGTAAATGGGGGAATAGGGGAGGGACACCAGTAAATGGGGGGAATAGGGGAGGGGCACCAGTAAATGGGGGGAATAGGGGAGAGCACCAGTAAATGTGAGGGGAATAGGGGAGAGCACCAGTAAATGGGGGGAATAGGGGAGAGCACCAGTAAATGGGGGAATAGGGGAGGGGGCACCAGTAAATGGGGGAATAGGGAGAGCACCAGTAAATGGGGGGGAATAGGGGAGAGCACCAGTAAATGGGGGGGAATAGGGGAGAGCACCAGTAAATGGGGGGGAATAGGGGAGAGCACCAGTAAATGGGGGGAATAGGGGAGAAGCACCAGTAAATGGGTGGGAATAGGGGAGAGCACCAGTAAATGGGGGGGAATAGGGGAGGGGCACCAGTAAATGGGGGGAATAGGGGAGGGGCACCAGTAAATGGGGGGAATAGCGGAGAGCACCAGTAAATGGGGGGAATAGGGGAGAGCACCAGTAAATGGGGGGAATAGGGGAGAGCACCAGTAAATGGGGAGAATAGGGGAGAGCACCAGTAAATGGGGGGAATAGGGGAGAGCACCAGTAAATGGGGGGAATAGGGGAGAGCACCAGTAATTGGGGGGAATAGGGGAGAGCACCAGTAAATGGGGGGAATAGGGGAGAGCACCAGTAAATGGGGGGAATAGGGGAGAGCACCAGTAAATGGGGGGAATAGGGGAGAGCACCAGTAAATGGGGGGGGAATAGGGGAGAGCACCAGTAAATGGGGGGGAATAGGGGAGAGCACCAGTAAATGGGGGGAATAGGGGAGAGCACCAGTAAATGGGGGGAATAGGGGAGAGCACCAGTAAATGGAGGGAATAGGGGAGGGGCACCAGTAAATGGGGGGGGAATAGGGGAGAGCACCAGTAAATGGGGGGGAATAGGGGAGAGCACCAGTAAATGGGGGGGAATAGGGGAGAGCACCAGTAAATGGGGGGGAATAGGGGAGAGCACCAGTAAATGGGGGGGAATAGGGGAGAGCACCAGTAAATGGGGGGGGAATAGGGGAGAGCACCAGTAAATGGGGGAATAGGGGAGGGGCACCAGTAAATGGGGGGGAATAGGGGAGAGCACCAGTAAATGGGGGGGAATAGGGAGGGGCACCAGTAAATGGGGGGGAATAGGGGAGAGCACCAGTAAATGGGGGGGAATAGGGGAGAGCACCAGTAAATGGGGGGGAATAGGGGAGAGCACCAGTAAATGGGGGGAATAGGGGAGAGCACCAGTAAATGGGGGGAATAGGGGAGAGCACCAGTAAATGGGGGGAATAGGGGAGGGGCACCAGTAAATGGGGGGGAATAGGGGAGAGCACCAGTAAATGGGGGGAATAGGGGAGAGCACCAGTAAATGGGGGGAATAGGGGAGGGGCACCAGTAAATGGGGGGGAATAGGGGAGAGCACCAGTAAATGGGGGGAATAGGGGAGAGCACCAGTAAATGGGGGGAATAGGGGAGAGCACCAGTAAATGGGGGGAATAGGGGAGAGCACCAGTAAATGAGGGGAATAGGGGAGAGCACCAGTAAATGGGGGGGGAATAGGGGAGAGCACCAGTAAATGAGGGGAATAGGGGAGAGCACCAGTAAATGGGGGGAATAGGGGAGAGCACCAGTAAATGGGGGGGAATAGGGGAGAGCACCAGTAAATGGGGGGGAATAGGGGAGAGCACCAGTAAATGGGGGGAAATAGGGGAGAGCACCAGTAAATGGGGGGGAATAGGGGAGAGCACCAGTAAATGGGGGGGAATAGGGGAGAGCACCAGTAAATGGGGGGAATAGGGGAGGGACCAGTAAATGGGGGGAATAGGGGAGAGCACCAGTAAATGGGGGGAATAGGGGAGGGGCACCAGTAAATGGGGGGAATAGGGACCAGTAAAATGGGGGGGAATAGGGAGGGGCACCAGTAAATGGGGGGAATAGGGGAGGGGCACCAGTAAATGGGGGGAATAGGGGAGAGCACCAGTAAATGGGGGAATAGGGGAGAGCACCAGTAAATGGGGGGGAATAGGGGAGAGCACCAGTAAATGGGGGGAATAGGGGAGAGCACCAGTAAATGGGGGGGAATAGGGGAGAGCACCAGTAAATGGGGGGGAATAGGGGAGGGGCACCAGTAAATGGGGGGGAATAGGGGAGAGCACCAGTAAATGGGGGGGAATAGGGGAGAGCACCAGTAAATGGGGGGGAATAGGGGAGAGCACCAGTAAATGGGGGGGAATAGGGGAGAGCACCAGTAAATGGGGGGGAATAGGGGAGAGCACCAGTAAATGGGGGGGAATAGGGGAGAGCACCAGTAAATGGGGGGAATAGGGGAGGGGCACCAGTAAATGGGGGGAATAGGGGAGGAGCACCAGTAAATGGGGGGAATAGGGGAGAGCACCAGTAAATGGGGGGAATAGGGGAGAGCACCAGTAAATGGGGGGAATAGGGGAGAGCACCAGTAAATGGGGGGAATAGGGGAGAGCACCAGTAAATGTGGGGGAATAGGGGAGAGCACCAGTAAATGGGGGGGAATAGGGGAGAGCACCAGTAAATGTGGGGAATAGGGGAGAGCACCAGTAAATGGGGGGGAATAGGGGAGAGCACCAGTAAATGGGGGGGAATAGGGGAGAGCACCAGTAAATGGGGGGAATAGGGGAGAGCACCAGTAAATGTGGGGAGATGAGGACGAAAAGAATCTGCAAAGGGTTATATATAGACAGGCTAAATGAGTGGGCAAACTTTTTGCAGAAGTATAATGTGGGAAAGTGTGAGATTATCCACTTTGGTAGGAAAAATAATAAAGCAAATTATTATATAAATGGGGAGAGATTACAAAGTGCTGCAGTACAGCGGGACCTGGGGGTCCTTGTGCATGAAACACAAAAAGTTAGTATGCAGGTAAAGCAAGTGATCAGGAAGGTAAATGGAATGTTGGCCTTTATTGCAAGGGGGGATAGAGTATAAAAGCAGAGAAGTCCTGCTACAACTGTACAGGGTATTGGTGAGGCCACACCTGGAGTACTGCGTACAGTTTTGGTCTCCGTATTTAAGGAGGGACACACTTGCATTGGAGGCAGTTCAGAGAAGGTTCACTAGGCTGATTCGGGAGATGAAAGGGTTGTCATGAAGAAAGGTTGAGCAGATTGGGCCTATACGCATTATGTTTAGAAGAATGAGAGTTGATCTTATTGAAATGTATAAGATACTGAGGGGGCTGGACAGGGTAGATGCAGAGAGGATGTTTCCCGTCGTGGGGGAATCTAGAACTAGGGGGCATAGTCTCAGAATAAGGGGCCGCCCATTTAAAACTGAGATGAGGAGGAATTTCTTCTCTCAGAGGGTTGTAAATCTGTGGAATTCTCTGCCCCAGAGAGCTGTGGAGGCTGGGTCATTGAATATATTTAAAGTGGAGATCGTCAGATTTTTTGATTTTTGAGCGATAAGGGAGTAAAAGGTTATGGGGAGCGGGCGGGGAAGTGGAGCTGAGTCCATGATCAGATCAGCCATGATCGTATTGAATGGCGGAGCAGGCTCGAGGGGCCGATTGGCCGACTCCTGTTCCTATTTCTTATGTTCTTAAAGTTCCGTTTTCTGCAGTATGCATTGCAGCTCCCTTCAGTGAGGATTCGCTTCAGTTAGAAACACTCCGGGTCAGAAAATGTTGTGAAATCTGTTGCTCTTTTTCTAATTTTGCAGCTTGGATGATCCGACTACAGGCAACTGGGCCAATGATCTGCCAGCAACAGCCCCAGAGAGTGGAATGGTAACGCCAGCCCCCAGTGCTGTCACCACACCACCAAATACACCCAAGCTGCAACACCCTAACACCCTAACGTTCAGTGTAAGCACACCCAATCTGTTCGCCAAGCGTGCCCTGTAATCTGCAGGCAGTCATTGTATCTCGCTGTCTGTCTTTGCGCCCGCTGGGCATGTGCTCGCCGTTTCTCCGTCCTGTTTGTGTCCCTCTGCCCCATCCCAGCCCCTTCTCTCTCGCTGAGTGTATGTCAAGAGCGACTATGTGCTGCCCCGTGTCCTAACTCGCACCAAGTCCCATCACCCCCCCCATCTGTGCTCGCTGACCTACATTGGCTCCCAGTCCGGGCAGCATCTCCATTTTTAAGTTGTTATCCTTGTTTTCAAATCCCTCTATCACCTCGCACCCCTCCTTGTGATGTCTTTAATACTCTTATAAATGACGCCACGAGGTCTAGTATTGTACTTGAGCTGTTGTGACCTTAGTCCCATTTATTGTAACTCCAGAGTGAGGCACAAGCACAGTGGGCAGCCTTTTATACTGGGCCCTGCACACCTACGCAGGTGACCCTCAGGTCTCCCACTGCAATGCCCTCTGGTGGCACACCTTATGTGACTACAGTTAGTATACATGGTCTACACACATGACATTCCTTATGTCTGTAACCTCCTCTAATTTTGAAGTTAAAGCTGCTCTAGAGGGGAGCCTTTGAATGTTTATTTTATTGTTAAAGCTTACCGAGAAATTCTCCGCGATCCTCAGGGCTTCTAAATGTGCGTCGTTGTTGGAATAATGAATCCAGTTCCACTCAATTCCTGCAGCAAAAATCGCTGCTGAAGGAAGATGGATAAACCCAGAAACAAGAGTCGGCCATTCAGCCCCTCGAGCCTGCGATTTAAAAGAACCTCACCCACTTCTTGGAATAGTGACTATGGGCCCAAGTTTGCCCAGGAGTTGCTCCTATTTTTTTGGAGCAACTAGATTTTTTTTTGGAGTATCTTAAAAATTGCAATTCTGCCCATTTAATCTGCTCCATTCTAAGTGAGTTAGTTAAGTTTTTTTTTTAAGTTTAGTTTTTTTTTTCAAAAGGGGGCGTTACCAGCCACTTACGCCTGTTTTGGCCATTTAAGCAAGTTTAGACAGCTAAAAGTTACTCCAAACTAACTTAGGCCAGCGTATGTGGCCACTTGTGACCGCACAGAAAAACCTTGCTGTGAGCTAAGAAATCAGCGCAGGTAGCCAGAGATGGCGAAGCGGAGGGGGGGGGCGGGGGGGGGGTGAAGGGAAGTGAGAGGACCTTGCAAAGCACTAAACACCTTCACAACAACATTGAAGAAGCATAAGTACATTTAAAGCACCAAGCACTAAACAAAGCACAAAAATAAGCATTCAATAACAAATAAAAAATACAAGGAAGCTGGGAGGACCTGCTCCTAGCACCCAGACTTACAAAGCACAAAAAGCAACAAGCAATTAATTAACAAATAAAAAGTAGAAGGAACCCTGCACCAAACGCACCGAGACCAAAGTAATAAGCAATCAATCAATCAATAAATAACAAATAAAAAATACAAGTCCTACCTTAGGGCAGGCAGCGGGTCACCGATGAGGGAGCCCATTCGGCCAGGGCGAGGGGCCCCTCCCACACAGCCTGCAGAGCGTCACAGAGATTCGCACTGCCAGGAGCTACTGCACATGCGCGCACACTCTAGCGCGCATGTGCAGAGCTCCCGGCACTGTTTTCAACGTTGGGACCTGGCTCCGCCCCCCCTCCCCCCCCCCCCCCCTCTGGATTTGGTGCGCTACGCCGAAAGTCGAAGAAGCCCTGAGGAGTGCGGAGAATTCCTCGGTAAGTTTTAGGCGCGGTTTATCTTCTACAGAGTCGGCGCACCTCACGGAGGTGCTCCGTTCGAAGCGGGGGGGGCGGGGGCGGGGCCAAACTTGGGCCCATAGGATCTTTAACTTTAACAGCTCAATTTTAAAATTCTCCTCCTTGTGCTCAAATCCTTCGTGGCCTCGCTCCTCCCTATCTCTGTAACCTCCTCCAGCCCCACAATCCTCCATAATCTCTGCGCTCCTCCAATTCTAGCCACCTGGGCATCGCCGATTTTAAGCGCTCCACCATTGGTGGCCGTGCCTTCAGCAGCCCAGGCTTTTTAAGCTCTGGACTTCCCTCCCTAGACCTCGCTACCTTTCTACTCCTTTGAGACACTCCTTAAAACCTACCTCTACGATCCAGCCTTTGTCATCTGTCCTAACAGCTCCTTACGTCTCTCGGTGTCAAATCTTGTTTGTTCAGCGTTCCTGTGAAGCATCTTGGGACATTTTACGATGTATAAATACAATGTAGGGAGCAGGGTCGCCGGGGGGGAGGGGGGAGGCCACGGAGGGCTTTGAACACCAGGATGAGAATTTTAAAATCATGGCTTTGCCGGACTGAGAGCCAGTGTAGGCCAGCGAGCACGGGGTGGGGTGGGGTTTTGGTGGGTGGGGTGGGGGGGGTTTGATGGGTGGAGTGGGGGGGGGGTTTGATGGGTGGGGTGGGGTGGGGGGGTTTGATGGGTGGGGTGGGGAGGGTTTGATGGGTGGGGTGGGGTGGGGGTTTTGATGGGTGGGGTGGGGGGGTTTGATGGGTGGGGTGGGGGGGTTTGATGGGTGGGGTGGGGGGTTTGATGGGTGGGGTGGGGGGGGTTTGATGGGTGGGTGGGGGGGGTTGATAGGTGGGGTGGGGGGGGGGTTTGATGGGTGGGGTGGGGTGGGGGGGTTTGATGGGTGGGGTGGGGGGGTTTGATAGGTGGGGTGGGGGGGGGGTTTGATGGGTGGGGTGGGGTGGGGGGGTTTGATGGGTAGGGTGGGGGGGTTTGATGGGTGGGGTGGGGAGGTTTGATGGGTGGGGTGGGGTGGGGGGTTTGATAGATGGGGTGGGGGAGGGGTTTGATGGGTGGGGTGGGGTGGGGGGGTTTGATGGGTGGGGTGGGGGGGTTTGAGGGCTGGGGTGAGGTCGGGGGTTTTGATGGGTGGGGTGGGGTGGGGGGTTTTGGTGGGTAGGGCGGAGTGAGGGGGGAGGTTTAGGGGGGTTGGTGAGTGGGACTGGGGGGGGCGTTGGGGGTGTTTGGTGGGTAGGGCGGAGTGGGGGGTGGGGAGAGGTTTAGGGGGGTTGGTGAGTGGGGCTGGGGGGGGGTTTGGTGGGTAGGGCGGAGTGGGGGGGGAGAGGTTTAGGGGGGTTGGTGAGTGGGGCTGGGGGGGGGGGTTTGGTGGGTAGGGCGGAGTGGGGGGGGAGAGGTTTAGGGGGGTTGATGAGTGGGGCTGGGGAGGGCGTTGGGGGTGTTTGGTGGGTAGGGCGGAGTGGGGGGTGGGGAGAGGTTTAGGGGGTTGGTGAGTGGGGCTGGGGAGGGCGTTGGGGGTGTTTGGTGGGTAGGGCGGAGTGGGGGGTGGGGAGAGGTTTAGGGGGGTTGGTGAGTGGGGCTGGGGGGGGTGTTTGGTGGGTAGGGCAGAGTGAGGGGGGAGGTTTATGGAGGATGGTGAGTGGGGCTGGGGGGGGGGTGGTTTGGGGTTGTTTGGTGGGTAGGGCGGAGTGGGTGGGTTGGGGCTTTGGTGGGGGTTTGAAGGTTGAACGGGACTTGGTGCTCGTTAGGATACGGGGCCAGCAGAGTTTGGGATGTTGTGAGTTTTGTTTCTGTCAGAGACACTGTATTAAAAGAAAGTATGCATTCCCTCTTCTAGCCCAGTGCCCAGGAACAGCCAGTGGATACCAGTGCCTTTGAGATGCAACCACCACCACCATCTCCCCATTTCACCAGGTTGGCACCAAGTACACCTCAACAAAGTCCGCAGCAGTTTAATGTAAGACTATCCTTCCATCCAAGTGCTTGAACTGTTTGTCACGCAATTTATAAACGCTCCTGATCGTCATAAGAAATAGGAGCAGGAGTCGGCCATTCGGCCCCTCGAGCCTGCTTTGCCATTTAATGAGATCACGGCTGATCTGATCATGGACTCAGCTCCACTTCCCTGCCCGCTCCCCATATCATTCAAAATTCTGTCAACCTTCGCCAATGACCCAGCCTCCATAGCTCTCTGGGCCAGAGAATTCCACAGATTTACAACTCTCTGAGAGTTCTAAATGGGCGGCCCCTTATTCTGAGACTATGCCCCCTAGTTCTAGATTCCCCCATGAGGGGAAACATCCTCTCTGCATCTACCCTGTCCAGCCTCCTCAGAATCTTATACATTTCAATAAGATCACCTCTCATTCTTCTAAACTCCAATGAGTATAGGCCCAACCTGCTCAACCTATCTTCATAAGTCAGCCCCTTCATCTCCGGAATCAATGTGGTGAACCTTCACTGAACAGCCTCCAATGCAAGTATATCCCTCCTTAAATACGGAGACCAAAACTGTACGCAGTACTCCAGGTGTGACCTCACCAATACCCTGTACAGGTGTAGCAGGACTTCTCTGCTTTTATACTCTATCCCCCTTGCAATAAAGGACAACATTCCATTTACCTTCCTGATCACTTGCTGTACGTGTTTCATGCACAAGGACCCCCAGGTCCCTCTGTACTGCAGCATTTTGTAATCTCCATTTAAATATTAATTTGCTTTTTAATTTTTCCTGTCACAGTGGATAACCTCACACTTTCCCACATTATACTCCATCTGCCAAATGTTTGCCCACTCACTTATCCTGCCAATATCCCTTTGCAGATTCTTTGTGTCCTCCTCACAACTTGCTTTCCCACCTATCTTTGTATCATCAGTAAACTTGGCTACATTACACTCAGTCCCTTCATCCAAGTCATTAATATAGATTGTAAATAGTTGGGGCCCCAGCACCGATCCCTGTGGCACCCCACTAGTCACTTTGCCAACTGGAAAATGACCCATTTATCCCGACTCTCTGTTTTCTGTTAGTTAGCCAATCCTCTATCCATGCTAATGTGGAAAGAAACCACCCAGAGTCATGCGTAAGCTATGATGTGAGAAACTTTATTACAAGCATGCAGGGGGAAAGAACTTTAGCAAAGACTCTCTCCGATCGAACAATTACATCAGATTTTATATATGATTGGGCAGAAGCGTAAACTTGACAATTTACAAAGATAAGAAATGTCCATATATGTCTGTGACTGACAGCTGCTCGACCATTGGCTCTGTCCATGTGACAGGTTAATGTCGATGTCCATGTCTCTTCCACAACTAGAACAGAGTCTAGCACGTAGGCTTTGAAAGATGCTTTCCGTTATCGCAAATGTTTCAGTTTCAAGGCCTTTACATCTCACTTTCTGTGGTTCTTCAACCACCATATCTGAAGTCACAAGTTCAACATAATGTCCTTTGTTCTAAACTGTTGAAGCCTGCAGTTTTAACATTGTTAGCTTACAAATGGCCAAGTTACCCATCAAGCCTTGCGATTACAATGGCTTGTTACTAACATAGCCATGGCATCCATTAAAAGGTCATCCTGACTTACACGTGATGGAATAATCACAGGTTCTCATCACATCAGCACATTAGATCTTATGATCAGCCATGATCTTATTGAATGGTGGTGCAGGCTCAAAGGGCCGAATGGCCTACTCCTGCACCTATTTTCTAAGTTTCTATTAAGCAATGCTACTATGCTATTAGCCCCTTAAGCCAGCTCCAGACCCTCCAGGTCGCCACATCAGCCCCTCCTGTTAGCCCCCCCCTGATCGGACCTTGTCTGATCCAGGTAGGACACACCAAACCCCGAACTCTCTACCCGTGAGTTTGTCCAGGGATCCTACTGGACTCCCGCGAGTGTCTAATTCATAAATTTCAAGGTTCTCTCAGAGCTTCACCGATGTCCTGGTGACATTGGCTGGACTTGGAACCATAGAAAGGCCAGTCCTAAATGACAGACTGATTCATTGGTACCTCCTTCTCTGGGAGCGGTTCTGTGACTATGGACACTGGGGCGTACCCTTTGTTTGGCATCGCTACCATCTGCACCGCTTGTGACAGCATGAGTGTTTGGTAGCACAGACTGACAATCAGGACAAGCACTGAGGCGATTGCGGCTGCCATTCTCCCTATTTCCAACCAATGATACTGCATTCGGCCTGTTCAGCGGTGCAATTTCGGCCTCCTCCAGTGCCTTGGCCATTCCTTTGACCAACTCTCGCTGAACCTGCCCCCTAGCGATGATCTGCCAACGTTGACGGATGTATTGTGGTCAGGGCCTTTGCTACCGCTGCCCGAGCGACCTTCCCTGGTATGTCATCCACCTCCAGCTCAACATCCCACCGTGGGCTAAAGACCGGGCCTGTGAGGGCTCCACCTGCCAGGTGGAAGTCTCCCAAGGTGAAGGAGGCTGAGATTCGGAGACAGGAAGTATAATTATTCTCACATATCAATCCTCCGTTAGAGGTAGTTCTTTTTGTCAGACAGAAGACACCACAGGGTCAGAGATGCTTGTACTGCCCTGGAAGCACCTTCTAGAGGCTCGACTGCAGAGTTATTATCTATTGGTTTCAGGGTATTGCACTATGTAGTGCTACGATTCGGTGCAGCACTTGCCCGTAGTCATAAGGAGTGTGTTACTGGTGCCTGGTACAGTACACCCTCTGGTCCCTACTCGGTAAAACCAACTTGTCTGTGACCACTCCCCAGAAATTCAAATTTATATCCCTCTGGATACATCCCATTCTTGTGTGCCTGCGGTATCATCATTAACAATTAAACATGTCTGTTGAAACCCCCACCCCATTTGCGGGTCGTGTTACCAACAGCTCCTGTTTATTTTCCTCTACATTCGTCAGATCTGAACTCCTGACCGCCCCGTATGCATGCCGGGATACTGTCCCAAACCTGAAGTGTTCGATGTCTGATTCCACACTATCAATCAGGTCCCGAGCCAGCATGCCACATGGACTGTAAATCCGTTGGCCACCATTAGGGCTTTCCCTCGGTCTTCTGTGCCTCGGTGTAACCCTGTTCCCTGCACTCCTACTGCGCCACCCAGGAGGCGTAGCTAGCCAGGCCCGTGATTTGCCACGAACTTAGGACCGAGTTGGCACTTCCAAACAAGCCCCCCTACTTCCCCCAAAATACCCGGCCTCAGCCGCCCCTTGCGAGTCCCTACTTCGGGGGCTGTGCAGTCCTTATAATCACTAAGTAATTGCTGCAATTTATGTTTCGCCCAGGTAATTAATGCTGGGTGATCATTACAATGCCGGCACTATACTGCTCAGGTTATCTGTAAAGTGAGTACAGTTACATCATATAATAGTGCCTTCGGGCCCCCGACTCTGATCATGCCATCCGCTGGAGGCGACACCGTGGTGGGACACCGCGACGGCTTTCGATATCCACATGTTGTTAAGTCACAGCATCAAAGTACGTCCCAACCGCTTCATGACATCGCTGCACAATTCTTGCCGATATTGTCCCTCAAGTCCTGGTCCCCACATGAATGGGGGCAATTCAGTCCACCCTGCGACAATATTATCACACCCGTCTCATTTCCGCTCAGCCCCGGATGTGGCGAGCAGCAGTACTACCAATGTCGCAGTCCCGTGACCGTTCTATCTCCAACCGAATCCACGCTAGTTTGCAGTTGTGTATAGAAACATAGAAAATAGGTGCAGGAGCAGGCCATTCGGCCCTTCAAGCCTGCACCGCCATTCAATAAGATCATGGCTGATCATTCACCTCAGTACCCCTTTCCTGCTTTCTCTCCATAACCCTTGATCCCTTTAACCATAAGGGCCATCTCTCACTCCCTCTTGAACTTTCTCTCCATACACCTTGATTCCTTTAACCGTAAGGACCATATCTAACTCCCTCTTGAACTTTCTCTCCATACCCCTTGATCCCTTTAGCTGTAAGGGCCATATCTAACTCCCTCTTGAATATATCCAATGAACTGGCCTCAACAACTTTCTGTGGTAGAGAATTCCACAGGTTCACAACTCTCTGGGTGAAGAAGTTTTTCCTCATCCTGGGCCTAAATGGCTTACCCCTTATCCTTAGACTGTGTCCCCTGGTTCTGGACTTCCCCAACATCGGGAACATTCTTCCTGCATCTAACCTGCCCAGTCCCGTCAGAATGATCACTTCTGGATCTGGTGACAGGGACCCAGACCTGATTGACGGCGCCTCCTTGCGTGGTGCTGGGACGAACCTCGAGTTCACATGACCAGCCGCCTGGGGCCTTTGTGATGAGCAAAGAGGTCGTTCCAGTCGGGCTGGTTGTCTGGGTGCGGACAGTTCATAGTCGCTGGAACTGATAGAGTCCCAATATGCTTGTCCCGTATTACACTCAGGATTTGTTTTCCATACCTTCGTCTTATGGGTATGTGAGGTGACTGGATCCGTGATCCATATATTGGGTTACTTCAATCACTCCCCTTGTCCTTCCTGTGGCAGTTGCACATTTTGTCCAAAGTGCAAACAAGTGCTCTTATCAATGTGCACGGTGGACACCTCCCACACTGTTGCAGTTGTCAGGAGGGTGATCACTGCTGTTGCTGTCCAACAGGCCGCCATTGAGCTATGGATTTATCTGAAATAAAGTCATGTTGGTAGAAACAGAATGTGAATTATATGTCTTAACATAGAAACATAGGAACATAGAAAATAGGTGCAGGAGTAGGCCATTCGGCCCTTCGAGCCCGCACCACCATTCAATGAGTTCATGGCTGAACATGCAACTTCAGTACCCCATTCCTGCTTTCTCGCCATACCCCTTGATCCCCCGAGTAGTAAGGACTACATCTAACTCCTTTTTGAATATATTTAGTGAATTGGCCTCAACTACTTTCTGTGGTAGAGAATTCCACAGGTTCACCACTCTCTGGGTGAAGAAGTTTCTCCTCATCTCGGTCCTAAATGGCTTACCCCTTATCCTTAGACTGTGACCCCTGGTTCTGGACTTCCCCAACATTGGGAACATTCTTCCTGCATCTAACCTGTCTAAACCCGTCAGAATTTTAAACGTTTCTATGAGATCCCCTCTCATTCTTCTGAACTCCAGTGAATACAAGCCCAGTTGATCCAGTCTTTCTTGATATGTCAGTCCCGCCATCCCGGGGATCAGTCTGGTGAACCTTCGCTGCACTCCCTCAATAGCAAGAATGTCCTTCCTCAGGTTAGGAGACCAAAACTGTACCCAATACTCCAGGTGTGGCCTCACCAAGGCCCTGTACAACTGTAGCAACACCTCCCTGCCCCTGTACTCAAATCCGCTCGCTATGAAGGCCAACATGCCATTTGCTTTCTTAACCACCTGCTGTACCTGCATGCCAACCTTCAATGACTGATGTACCATGACACCCAGGTCTCGTTGCACCTCCCTTTTTCCTAATCTGTCACCATTCAGATAATAGTCTGTCTCTCTGTTTTTACCACCAAAGTGGATAACCTCACATTTATCCACATTATACTTCATCTGCCATGCATTTTCCCACTCACCTAACCTATCCAAGTCATTCTGCAGCCTCATAGCATCCTCCTCGCAGCTCACACTGCCACCCAACTTAGTGTCATCCTCAAATTTGGAGACACTACATTTAATCCCCTCGTCTAAATCATTAATGTACAATGTAAACAGCTGGGGCCCCAGCACAGAACCTTGCGGTACCCCACTAGTCACTGCCTGCCATTCTGAAAAGTACCCATTTACTCTTACTCTTTGCTTCCTGTCTGACAACCAGTTCTCAATCCACGTCAGCACACTACCCCCAATCCCATGTGCTTTAACTTTGCACATTAATCTCTTGTGTGGGACCTTGTCGAAAGCCTTCTGAAAGTCCAAATACACCACATCAACTGGTTCTCCCTTGTCCACTCTACTGGAAACATCCCCAAAAAATTCCAGAAGATTTGTCAAGCATGATTAACCTGGGACCAAAGTTTCCATCCACTTCCTCCTGGCGTACGTATCCAAGTATACGCACGTAATACCCTGTATCTAACCTCAGGCAGTCCCGATGGCTTGGGTTTGGATTCTTGCCTATCCTGATCCGCTGCTTCTTGCTGCTGTTTTACTTCCACACTCCTGAAGTTGTTTGCACGGTTCTGTTCCATACCGCGTAATCCTATCCCTCAGCGGCCCTGTTTCACTATTCCCCCTTCTATCACACCTTCCGGTAGTCTCACAGCCCTCCCAGTCATCAATTCGTAGTAGGCAGGCCTATCGTCCGGCTGGGGTTTGCCCGCAGACTCATTAATACGGTCGGGAGCACCTATCCAGTTTTTACCCGTGCTTGCAATCGCTTTGGCTACAGCTGTTTTCAAGGTTCTTACTCATACGTTCTACCATTCCGGAACTTTGAGGGTGGTAAGGGATGTGGAACCTCTGTTTTACCCCCCCAATAACTGACATGTCCTGTTTATGACTCTACCCGTAAAGTGGCTCCCCCTCTCCCCCATCGAGGTATCACTTCCTCCGCTACAATTCTTGCAGCAGTATCGGCGGTTCAATTTCACGTTGGAAAGGCCTCCACCCAATGGGTGAAATGGTCCATTATCACCAGACAGTCAGTTTTGCTTCTCTTTGGAAGGGGGAACCGGTGAGGTCAATTTGTAGATTCTCCCACGGTCCCTTCGGCCTTGGCCGATTTCCCAAATGGCCCTTTATTTCCTTCCCTGGGTTATACTGCGCCCGGATCAAGCAGCTCTGGCAGCACTTTGCCACATCTCTGCCCAATCCCGACCACCACCAGTACCTCCTCAGTGAGTGTAGCATCCCATGCTTTCCCTGATGTATATTCCCATGATAGATTCCCAGTCGATTCTGCCTGATACACTCAGGGGGGGCTACCACCTGTTCTGTCCCTTCCAACTTCCACACTCCAGTCACATCTTCCTTCGCCCCGTCTCAACTTCCATACCTCTCTCTTCCTCTGACGTATCTTTGAGTAGCTGCACCATATTTACTTCCTCTGGTCTGAGCGGCCCCCAAGGCCGGAGAAGGGGGCGTATTTTCGGTGGCCTCTTTATCCGCCATGCCAGCCCATTCGTTTCCTTTCTGTATCCAATCGCCGCCCCTCTGATACACCTCTACCTTAAATACTGTCACCTCCACTGATAATTAGAACATAAGAATTAGGAACAGGAGTAGGCCATCTAGCCCCTCGAGCCTGCTCCGCCATTCAACAAAATCATGGCTGATCTGGCCGTGGACTCAGCTCCACTTACCCGCCCGCTCCCCGTAACCCTTAATTCCCTTATTGGTTAAAAATCTATCTATCTGTGACTTGAATACATTCAATGAGCTAGCCTCAACTGCTTCCCTGGGCAGAGAATTCCACAGATTCACAACCCTCTGGGAGAAGAAATTCCTTCTCAACTCGGTTTTAAATTGGCTCCCCCGTATTTTGAGGCTGTGCCCCCTAGTTCTAGTCTCCCCGACCAGTGGAAACAACCTCTCTGCCTCGATCTTGTCTATCCCTTTCATTATTTTAAATGTTTCTATAAGATCACCCCTCATCCTTCTGAACTCCAACGAGTAAAGACCCAGTCTACTCAATCTATCATCATAAGGTAACCCCCTCATCTCCAGAATCAGCCGAGTGAATCGTCTCTGTACCCCCTCCAAAGCCAGTATATCCTTCCTTAAGTAAGGTGACCAAAACTGCACGCAGTACTCCAGGTGCGGCCTCACCAATACCCTGTACAGTTGCAGCAGGACCTCCCTGCTTTTGTACTCCATCCCTGATGCCTTCACTAATGCTTCATGTTTAATGTGGCCCTCCCTGAGAATGTTACAAACCTCCTGTGGCCCCATGAGGCCACATAGACATGGATGATGCCAAACGCATGCCGACTATCGCTGTAAATATTCACTCGTTTCCCTCGGCAAGCCTGTAACCCTTCAACGAGGGCTACCAGTTTGGCTAGAAGGGCCGAATGGCCTACTCCTGCACCTATTTTCTATGTTCTATGTTTCTGTGCTACCTGGACGGAATCCCCTCCTTCCAGTGCCCCTTATCGGACCCACCCGACCATCCTTCCTCACGACTGCCCACCCTGTGTAAATTTCCTGGGAACCATCGACAAACATTACTTCACATTCCCCTTCAAGTGGGCTATCTTTTACCCCACAACTATCCTCATCCGCTACTGCTCGCTCACATTGATGACCCTCGCCTTCCGTTAGTATGGCGCCTGCGGGGTTTAATCCAACTATATGGACTTATCCTTTGGGATAAGCACTGCTTCCCACGTGGCTCTTCGGCTATCCGACACTGCTCTTAACCTTCCGGTCCGGGGAAGTGTGAGGTTATCCGTTTTGGCAGGAAAAATGAAAAAGCAAATTGCAAAATGCTGCAGTACAGAGGGACCTGGGAGGTCCTTGTGCAGTTAGTATGCAGGTGTAATGTTGGCCTTTATTGCAAGGGGGGATGGAGTATCAAAGTAGGGACGTCCTGCTACAACTGTACAGGGTATTGGTGGGACCACACCCGGAGTACTGCGCGCAGTTTTGGTCTCTTTATTTTAGGAAGGATATACTTGCACTGGAGGTTCACGAGGTTGATGCCTGAGATGAGGGGGTTGACTTATGAAGAAAGGTTGACCTGGTTGGGCCTCTACTCACTAAGTTTAGAAGAATGAGAGGTGATCTTATGGCGGGGGGGGGGGGTTCCACATGGTAGATGCAGAGAGGATGTTTCCCCTCGTGGGGGAATCTGGAACTAGGGGGCATAGTTTCAGAATCAGTGGTAACTGACGAGGAGGAATTTCTTCTCTCAGAGGGTTGTAAATCTGTGGAATTCTGTGCCCCAGAGAGCTGTGGGGGCTGGGTCATTGAATATATTTAAGGTGGAGATAGACAGATTTTTGAGCGATTTTGTTATGTACTGAAGCACTGTACTCCCATACGGGGTCAAGTTCACGCCGGCCAAGGCTTAGATCATCGCTTGGTGGAATATAGCGGGACTATTGTAGAATCCCTGTGGCAGCCGAGTCCAAGAGTACTGCTGGTCTGCCACAGTGACCACAAGCTTGCTTTGTGACTCCGGAGCCAAGACAGGCTCCAAAATCCACTGGAGACATCTAATACTGTAAAAATGTTATGTTCTGGGCTTAGACCATTGAGAATTGTGGCCGGGCTCGCTACAATTGGGCGCAGTCTCGGGATGCATTTATTTAACGCCGGATAATCTATCGTAAGGCGCCCAAGAGTCGTCCGGTTTCCTAACCGGCCATACCGGGGAGTTGGTTGTTGAAATGGTCTTTTTTAATAGACCTGCCTTCGGTAATTCCTGAACGATTGACCTCACCGCTGATCTTGCCTCTGGTTTAATAGGATACTGTTTATGTGGTTTCTGGGTTTCCACCCTCGACCGCGGCGGGTGTCATATTGACCCTCCCGCAATCCTGTTTGTGTCGAGCCCATAGCTCCGAAACTTGGGAACGCACAAGCCCAAAGACTCCCTCAGCCGTCCAGTCCCGGGGTCACAGGGGTAGCGGAAGCCCACCCAGGCCGTATGTTGGGCGACGCCTCCCGGCCCGTGACTGTGCTTTCTGGTTCCTCGGCCAGTTCCGCCACACGACCTCCCCCTGCCCTGGGTCAGTTGTAGCTCCCGCTTCTCGTAAAATATGTCCGTCCCCAATATTGTTCCCTCGTTATTCAGACAAACCCAGAAGTTAGAATTCTTCCCAATTCCAACAATTGTGACTCACTCCTTCTTGCCTGAAATGGTTTGCTTCCTACCCCAGTTCTGTACGTTGTCTTATTCGTAAAGGTTGGTCGGCTATCGACACAGCCGTTCCCGCATCCACATCACATCTCACACTGCCGGCCCCCTAACAGTGCTATGGTGTACATCCAGAGGTGGCCTGAGCCGGCTGAGGTGCCGAGGCGACCTATTTATCGACCTTGGAGGCCGGTTTAATTATCTCCAGGATCTGATCTAGGGTGAGCGTGGTTATTGAGGGTGCAGGTGACGCTGTTCCTATCTGCTGCCAGGGAGCCTCTCCTTGGCTCCCCCCGCCCTTCGCATAACATTGTTGTTATTCTTCTTGAGGCGTCGCCCAACATACGGCCCGGGCGGGCTTCCGCTACCCCTGTGACCCCGGGACTGAGGGCGTCTTTGGGCTTGTGTGTTCCCAATTTTCGGAGGTATGGGCTCGACACGAACGGGATTGCGGGAGGGTCAATTCGGAATTTCTTCTCCCAGAGGGTTGTGAATCTGGAATTCTCTGCCCAGGGAAGCAGTTGAGGCTAGCTCATCGAATGTGTTCAAGTCACAGATAGATAGATTTTTAACCAATAAGGGAATTAATAAGGGTTACGGGGAACGGGCGGGTAAGTGGAGCTGAGTCCACGGCCAGATCAGCCATGATCTTGTTGAATGGTGGAGCAGGCTCGAGGGGCTAGATGGCCTACTCCTGTTCCTAATTCTTACGTTCTTATGTTCTTATGTTTGGTGTGTCCCACTTTCCCGCAGTTATCACATTCCATCGTGAACCTTTCCTTTCTCCGCTCTGTTTTACCTCTTCCATGCGGACATTCCCGTGCCATGTGGCCTGGCTTCCCGCAGTTAAACCAATCGTCTATTCCTCCTCCAGTAGCAGCCCCTACAGTGTCTGTTCTCCTGGAAGGCTTTTTCTCTTTCCTTCTATCTACCAACCCGCCACCATGGCATACGTATTCCCGACCGGAATTCCCATTTCTAAAATTTCTTGATGCGCAGCGCTCAATCCCCCCCTTTAAAATTTTTTTAATATACCACATCGTCCCTCCCGGGATCTGGCAACCCCGAAAATTCCTCATATGCCTTAAACTTCCTTTTCTGTGACTTCTGCTCGCAGGGCGGGAGATTGGCGGAGCGCGCTTTGATGACGCGCTTAGGAAGGTTCGGCAGGAGTGGGGCAGGAGTGGGGGCCACCGGGAAAAAAACCATCGAGGAGAATTTCCCGAGCGGCAGTCATTCGACAGAAAATTGTCAGCCGTTCGACACCGCTGTGTGGCCGCCACTCTCCGGCAGTAACAGGCCTTATCGGGGGGGGGGGGGGGGCTGGATTTCGGCCCCTCTGGCTCTCTGCGCAATGATTTTAACCTAATCCACCCGCCTTGGGGCTTGGCGACTATTTTCCCCACCTGGTCCGTGTTGCCTTTTTTCAGTTCAATGTGGAAATACCAGCAAGGGCTTCCTTGTCCTGTGGTGGGTGGGTACTCACAATGTCCCTCCTGCTTCCAAATGGTCGCCTCGTGTAGCAATCGTGCTCCATTTCCATGAACCCTTGTCCTTGGTTCCAAAGGGAACGTCAGCATTGTTGGGATCTGGTGCTCCCCACAGTGCAAACCAAGTGGACCAAGAAACATAGAAACATAGGAAATAGGTGCAGGAGTGGGCCATTCGGCCCTTCGAGCCTGCACCGCCATTCAATATGATCATGGCTGATCATGCAACTTCAGTACCCCATTCCTGCTTTCTCTCCATACCCCTTGATCCCTTTCGCCGCAAGGGCCACATCTAACTCCCTTTTGAATATATCTAACGCCCTGGCCTCAACAACTCTCTGTGGTCAAGAATTCCACAGGTTCACCACTCTCTGAGTGAAGAAGTTTCTCCTCATCTCGGTCCTAAATGGCTTACCCCTGATCCTTAGACTGTGACCCCTGGTTCTGGACTTCCCCAAGGCTGAGAGTGAACCGATAAGTCATTGGGGCCAGTCTTGGTCGGTGACTTGACGTTGGGATCTTGTAGACTGGCAGTTCCATGACTCATGTTGAGTTAATTATCTATTACTTCCATCCGTCAGCCCCTGTATTGGTCGTGCATGGTCAGATACTGTGCTGAGAATCGGCAACTCAATGCTACCATGTACAGAGGCCTTCTTGTCCTCAAAACTCACAGAACCAACCACACCAAATAGAAATGCTTGAAGCTAACCATGTTGTTGAGTATATTCTCTGGAGCTTAGAAGAATGAGAGGCGATCTCATTGAATCGTATCAAATTCTTAAAGGGTTTGACAGGGGAGATGCTGAGAGGATATTTTCTCCCTGGCTGGAGAGTCTAGAACTAGAACCAGGGTTCACAGTATCAGGAGAAGGGGTCGGCCATTTAGGACTGAGATGAGGAGACATTTTTTCACTCAGAGGGTGGTGAATCTTTGGACTTCTCTACTCCAGAGGGCTGTGGATGCACAATCGTCGAGTACATTCAAGACAGTGATCGAGCGCTGTTTGGATACTAAGGAAATCGAGGGATTATGGAGATCGGGCAGGAAGCTGGAGTTGAGGTAGAAGATCAGCTATGATCGAGTGAATGGCGGTAGCAGGCTCGAGGGGCCGTGTGGCCTATTCCTGCTCCTGTTTCTTACGTTCTTAAATGCTTTCTCTTATCAAGACTGACAAAATTCCCAACAGGGTGATGACTGATGTTGTTCTCTCTGCAGAAACCGTCTGTCTCCAAACCGGCAGATACTCGAGAAGTTGACAAGGAAGCTCACCACGAAGCGCCGGAGCCTACAGCAGTCCCAGTGGCGATCCAGGTCACCTCCAGTGCATCTGCAGCCTCGGCTGAGCTGTGGGTTCTTCGGAGAGAACTGAAAGCTTTGGGAGTAAACATCAAATCTCTTTTCTTTCCTAAGTTTGAAATGATGGCAGTACTTGGTGTGCACCCGCCCCCTTTCTCTGCTCGCGATGCAAGCATCACGAGGGTTCATTAAAGAACCGCTTTCCCAGAATTGTGTACATTAAGTGGGGCTGTGAGACATTCTGAACCCTGGTTACGCACGGAATCAAAGTGCCCCTACCCACTTTATATTCTCGTCCTGTGGCATTGCTCACAGGCAGAGTTTTTTTTTTTAAATAGGTAGGTGTGACGAGCTGACGCCTCTCCATGGGCTAGGTCATAAATTGAGTCCCAGGGGCCCAGGGTCTTGACCAGGCCTTTATTTTCAACATGGTTAAAATTTCAGTTCCGATGTTGAAGTTTTCATTGTTTACATTTATTTCAACTTCTTTCGTTCAGCCAAATGGTGTCGATTTATTTCAACTTTCTCAAAAGTTCAGTTTCTGGAGGTTTAAATTGGCTTTCTTCTGTTTTTGTTGCACCAAGTTACTCTTGGAGCACTGTGCACAGTTTCGATCTCCATATCACACTGGAAGTTACTGTGTACAGTTCTGGTCTCCATATCACACTGGGAGTTACTGTGCACAGTTCTGGTCTCCATATAACACTGGGAGTTACTGTGTACAGTTCTGGTCATATCACACTGGGAGTTACTGTGCAGAGTTCTGGTCATATCACACTGGGAGTTACTGTGCACAGTTCTGGTCATATCACACTGGGAGTTACTGTGCACAGTTGTGGTCTCCATATCACACTGAGAGTTACTGTGTACAGTTCTGGCCATATCACACTGGGAGTTACTGTGTACAGTTCTGGTCTCCATATCACACTGGGAGTTACTGTGCACAGTTCTGGTCTCCATATCACACTGGGAGTTACTGTGCACAGTTCCAATCTCCGTATCACACTGGGAGTACTGTGTACAGTTCTATTCTCCATATCACACTGGGAGTTACTGTGCACAGTTCTGGGCTCCATATCACACTGGGAGTTACTGTGCACAGTACTGGTCATATCATACTGGGAGCACTGTGCACAGTTCTGGCCATATCACACTGGGAGTTACTGTGCACAGTTCTGGTCTCCATATCACACTGGGAGCTACTGTGTACAGTTCTGGCCATATCACACTGGGAGCATTGTGCACAGTTCTGGTCATATCACACTGGGAGTTACTGTGCACAGTTCTGGTCTCCATATCACACTGGGAGCATTGTTCACAGTTCTGGTCATATCACACTGGGAGTTACTGTGCACAGTTCCGATCTCCATATCACTCTGGAGTTACTGTGCACAGTTTTGGTCTCCATATCACACTGGGAGTTACTGTGCACAGTTCTGGTCTCCATATCACACTGGGAGTTACTGTGCACAGTTCTGGTCTCCATATTACACTGGGAGTTACTGTGCACAGTTCTGGTCTCCATATCACACTGGGAGTTACTGTGTACAGTTCTGGTCTCCATAATCACACTGGGAGTTACTGTGCACAGTTCTGGTCTCCATATCACACTGGGAGTTACTGTGCATAGTTCTGGTCTCCATATCACACTGTGAGTTACTGTGCACAGTTCTGGTCTCCATATCACACTGGGAGTTACTGTGCATAGTTCTGGTTTCCATATCACACTGGGAGTTACTGTGTACAGTTCTGGTCTCCATATCACACTGGGAGTTACTGTGTACAGTTCTGTTCTCCATATCACACTGGGAGTTACTGTGCATAGTTCTGGTTTCCATATCACACTGGGAGTTACTGTGTACAGTTCTGGTCTCCATATCACATTGGGAGTTACTGTGTACAGTTCTGGTCATATCACACTGGGAGTTACTGTGTACAGTTCTGGTCTCCATATCACATTGGGAGTTACTGTGTACAGTTCTGGTCTCCATATTATAGACCAATCTTACCCCCAAGGCATCAACCAGCAAGCAGTAGAGCGAGGTAGCGCAGTCTATACTGATGTACGATCATCTGTTGAGGTTTCCTCCAAATATCTAAAACGTTTCAGTAATTAATTGCTTTATCTTTGCCTTGTAAAATTATCCTTTTTCTGTTTTTCATCGTTCCCTTCTATTCAGGCCACCCAGATATTGATTGGCTTTATCCAGCTTGTCTTCGGTGTCCCTCTCTCCATGTCTATGATCTATTCAGTAGCAGGAAAATCTGGAGTCTCGTTCTGGACCGGAATTTGGGTCAGTTTGCCCCTTGACCTCCTGGTCAAACCGCGGCGGTCTTGTTTACATAAGAACATAAGAATTAGGAACAGGAGTAGGCCATCTAGCCCCTTGAGCCTGCTCCGCCATTCAACAAGATCATGGCTGATCTGGCCGTGGACTCAGCTCCACTTACCCGCCCGCTCCCCGTAACCCTTAATTCCCTTATTGGTTAAAAATCTATCTATCTGTGACTTGAATACATTCAATGAGCTAGCCTCAACTGCTTCCCTGGGCAGAGAATTCCACAGATTCACAACCCTCTGGGAGAAGAAATTCCTTCTCAACTCAGTTTTAAATTGGCTCCCCCGTATTTTGAGGCTGTGCCCCCTAGTTCTAGTCTCCCCGACCAGTGGAAACAACCTCTCCGCCTCTATCTTGTCTATCCCTTTCATTATTTTAAATGTTTCTATAAGATCACCCCTCATCCTTCTGAACTCCAACGAGTAAAGACCCAGTCTACTGTTGAAGGCAGCGGCGGCCATTGTTACAGTACCACACAGAGGACCTTTACAGAGAGCGCTAATCGAAACTCCCGGAGAGAGCTCCTGAAGAGATTGGGTAGATTTTATCGAATTAGGAATTAGCAGACACTTCTGCACCCAAAGGGTGGTAGAAGTGTGGAACCCTCTCCCACAGGGTTTTGAGAAACAAGGGTAAGGGATATGGAGCCAACGGTGGCTTGGATGGAGTTAGGATACAGACAATCTCACTGAATGGCGGACCAGGCTCGAGGAGCTGAATGGCCTCCTCCTGTTCTTATTGGCTGCAGAGTGCAAAGCTCAGTGGCCACTGGGTGGGTGGAGGGTGACCCGAGGCAGGCCGACCTCCCAACAAATTCTGGCCGTGGGCACTCCGATCTACCCCAGTCTGTCAACTCCTCTTTGTATGACCAAGATGAGTTGGCCGCAGTTGTACAAAAGCTGCTCTGGTAATGCTCCAGCTTCCTGCGCCAGCTTTATACTCATCCCCACGTGGCCCAGAGGAAGAGACCTTTCCACACCAGGGATCGTTTCTGTATAAAGTCCTTGCATCCTGTCAACCTATCAAAACCGTTTAAGGTCCCTCATGTCCGCAGGGCCGAGTCCCTCTGGTCGCTGCACCCAGCGGCGTTGCAAACATATCTGGAGAGATTTTGGGGATGAAGTCAGACATGGGTGTTGCTGGTGGGGGTGACAGGAGAAACAGACAGAATCGCCCATTGTAGGACACGGCCCGGTATTCAGTCCTATTGAAGCCAGCAGAGCTCAGTATCGGGCTGAGTATGTCATGGGCGAGCGATGCAATAGCGCCAGTTTTGTGTCACCCTTCCTGCCCAAAAGCCAATTTCAGCCCCTTTATCCAATCAGAATCACTGGGGTCCATGGATGCTGGTGACCTCAGGGTGACCCTAACCTTTGAGTGTTTGGTTGCGGAAGATACCACAAGCCGAACTCGATCCTGTGCTCGCCTGAGGTCCAAACACACGCACTTTCCAGCGGGGATCACTGGATCGTGTGATCAGGAGCAGGATCGCTGGATGATTTTTTTTTAAAATTCATTCGCGGAATTTGGGCTGCACTGGCAAGGCCGGGGCATTTATTGCCCATCTCTAATTGCCCCTTGAGAAGGTGGTGGTGAGCTGCCTTGTGGAATGGCTACAGTCTGTGTGGCGAAGGTTATTCCCACAGTGCTGTTCGGGAGGGAGTTCCAGCATTTTGATCCAGCGACGATGACGGAACGGCCGATATATTTCCAAGTCAGTGACTCGGAGGGGAACGTGGAGGTGGTGATGTTCCCATGCGCCTGCTGCCCTTGTCCTTCTAGGTGGTAGAGGTCACGGGTTTGGGAGGTGCTGCAGAAGAAGCCTTGGCGAGTTGCTGCAGTGCATCTTGATAGTACGCACTGCATGTTATGGTCTTCCCTAATCCAGGGACGCTAAGGTCAGTTACAGGATCCCTGCTTAGCAAACCTCAGTGAATGAATCCTGGGTTCGGACCGGTCAATAAAATACATTCCACAACATACAGCACACTTAGCTCCGTTTGAACCCCTTTCACTCACCATCCTGAGACGCGTTGACAGGGGCAGGGAGTTCCTGTCATGGCCGTATTGATAGCAGCGGGTAGAGATTCTACTTTACCGCAATCGGCAATCCGGGAGCAAACTGCATTCAAAATAGTGCCAGTTTTCCAAATTGAATTTTTGGCTCAAATTTCCACTCAAACTCATTTGCCGATCACCACATGCAAAATCCTCCACCAACCAGCACAATCGGGCAGCACGTAATTGTTCTTTGGTTTTTTTTTTGCATTAAAAAATATTCCTTGATGCAAGTTTGTGGTAACCTGTTGTAGTTGATCAATGGGTTTATCACCAAAAATAAGCATTTTTAATCTAGAACGTCTGCTCCACCACCTGTGAGTAACCCAATTTTAAATAACTTCAAATGAATTTTAAAAAACTGCACAGAACCATTCACTGGTTACATTAATATTTTTTAATAATTGGAAACTTTTAAAGGTTCCCATTAGTGCCCTTGAGCCTAAAAAAAATCACCTTCATTTTACGAGCCGCCTCGAAGGCCCGCAAACGGCCACAATTTAGCGGAAACTTGCCACGGCGATTAGTTTGATCTGGGGCACGGCCAGGTTTGTGGGCTGGGATGGCGTTTGGCACAATGCTTTTTTAAACCGACATCACAGATCGCGCAAACTCGATTTGCGTCGGCTGAAACTTGTGCTTGAAATGCCTCGATCTTTGGCTTGTGCTTCGCCAGATTTCGGGCGTATTGCCCTGGAAGAAACGAGCGGAAAGTCTACTCCCCAGATTTGGGGAAAGAATCGGGTGTCAACAGATTGAGGGGTTGAGGTTCCACTGTGCTATATTTGTATCGCGTTCATTGATGCGTTCATCTGGAACTACGGTGTAAACGGCGATGAACAGAGGAACAAATGTATAACAAATATATTGCACGTTAACCCCAGCATGTGTTTGAGTGACTTTGAAGGGCAGCTAATTCTAACCAATTCCAAACCAGCGCTAACATTTTGCCTTCTGACTGGTTTCTCTTGCAGTATATTATTTCAGGATCCTTAACAGTTGAGCTGAAGAGGAAGCCGACCAGATGGATTGTAAGTAGCAGTGAGCTTGTGTCGAAAGTCTAGCGGGCCCCAAATTGCCTCTTTCCGAGAGGCCCACTCTGGCCTCCGGGAGGCGCTAACGCTGCGATAAGTACTGTCCGCCCGGAAGCGACCGGCCTGGAATTTCCCTCCCCGGGGATTGCCCCGCGGGCGAAAACGTTTTTGTGCCGCGCCCCGGTAGTTTTCACCCTGGGCGGCAGCGCACACGGCGATGATGTCATCACCTTGCGCGCCGACCCCTTTGCCCCCTGCGAGAGCGAGGTTGGCGTGGGGGGCGATGCCACTGAAAGATTTGCGGCTCACAAAGCTGTGGTGGTTGGGGCGTCCCGGCCGTCCTTAAAGGGGAGGGCCTTGCACCGCGGCCGCCATCTTAACTTTATTGGCGGCCGACTTTGGAGACAGCCCAACAATGGCGGCCTTTGGTTTGGCCGGGCCCCCAACAGCCGAAACCCTCCCTGGTGACCCAGTGGGTGTCATGGAGCTGGCTCCAGGGTTCGCAGCGTCCTTCCCTTTTAAGAGAAGGGGACTGACTCACAGCGCCCCGCTCCCGCCTCCCTCCCGGCCCAAGAGCGCCCGGATGATTTTTTTAAATCACAGTGCCCAATTCCAGGGCTCTTATATCCGCCTGGCCGCCTACTGCTGGGTGAAAAAAAAATCACTTAATTCGAATGAAACGCCCCGAACCGAATGCGGGGCAACTTTGTCCCCTTGGTGTTATAAGCAAGACTGTGCAATTGCTGTTTCCACTTGGAACCTGTGCGTGCAATTTTACAAAGTATTGACAGCACAGAAAAGGGCCATTCAGCCCAACAGGTCAATGCCGGTGTTTCTGCTCCACAAAGCCTCCTCCCACCCTTCGTCATCTCAGCCGTCAACATATCCTATTCCTTTCTCCCTCGTGTGCTTATCCAGCTTCCCCTTAAATGCATCTACTCTATTCACCTCAACCACTCCCTGTGATAACGAGTTCCACATTCTCACCACTCTCTGGGTAAAGAAGTTTCTCCTCCACCTATAAGACTGTGTTTTTTGTATCTACCATCTGGGGAGTGCACCCCAGCAACACCCACCCAGCACTGTGACGGGAGACCTGCCCTCACAGCTTCCCTCTTTCCCACCCCCCTCTCTGTCTCTCCGAAAAGAAAAAAGAAAAAGAGAAAGAAGTTTCTCCTGAACTCCCCATTGGATTTATTAGTGACTATCTCATAGTTATGGTTCTGGTTTCGCCCGCAAGTGGAGACATCCTCTCCACATCTACCCGATCAAAGATCTTTATCAAGTTAGCCCACAGTCTTCTCCTTTCTAGAGCAAAGAGCCCCATCCAGTCTGTTCATTATCATCAAATCATAGGCAATCCCTCGGAATCGAGGAAGACTTGCTTCCACTCTAAAAGTGAGTCCTTAGGTGGCTGAACAGTCCAATACGAGAGCCACAGTCCCTGTCACAGGCGGGACAGATAGTCGTTGAGGGAAGGGGTGGGTGGGACTGGTTGGCCGCACGCTCTTTCCGCTGCCTGCGCTTGATTTCCACACCACTCGGCGAAATCTGTTCAATTTGTTAAATCTTTGCTGATAGGTCCACCTCTCAGTTCTGGTACCATTCTAGTCAATCTTTTTTCAATCTTCGCCAATGTTTTTTCTTGGCTAAAATTATCAACAGGAGGAATATTAGCCTCCAAGGTTGCGGGTTGATGCCTTGAAAAATTCTGGCTCCATGTGTTTGTGATCATTTATTTTGAAGGGTTTTATGGATTGTGCCCAGTACACTGCATTGTGCAGTGGTACAACACATGTTTGCACCTCGATTGCACATGCCTGTCATTCTCCAGTGATACGGAAGGCGGGGGGGGCAATTCTTCCCCCACAGAACAAACACCCACAGCAATGGCTTGGAAGGATCCAGCGGCATAAAGACCGAGGGGAGTTTTCTGTATTCTTGTCTCGGCATTTCTGCCGTGAAATTTGCACGTGCTCATCCCAACAATTTTCCAGCCATCCGTTTTAATGGATGCAAGATCAATATTCGAGAAATTTAACATTTTTCCCATCTCAATTTTTAACACTTTTATATCGGCCGTTTCTTCCCCAGCTATTTTAATGAAGGGGTTAACCTGTTTATAAAGCATAGGGGATCCTTGGCCTTATTAATAGAGGGATAGAGTACAACAGCACGTAAGTTATTGCTAAGCCTTTATAAAACACTGGTTAGCCCTCAGCTGGTGAACCGTGTCCCATTCTAGGCACCACACTTTAGGGAGGATGTGAAGGCCTGGGAGATTGCCCAGAATGGTACCAGGGATGTGGGACTTCAGTTACATGGAGAGACTGGAGAAGCTGGGATTGTTCTCCTTAGAGCAGAGAAGGTTAAGGGGAGATTGACCAGAATGGTACCGGGGATGTGGGACTTCAGTTACATGGAGAGACTGGAGAAGCTGGGATTGTTCTCCTTAGAGCAGAGAAGGTTAAGGGGAGATTGACCAGAATGGTACCAGGGATGTGGGACCTCAGTTACATGGAGAGACTGGAGAAGCTGGGATTGTTCTCCTTAGAGCAGAGAAGGTTAAGGGGAGATTGGCCAGAATGGTACCGGGGATGTGGGACCTCAGTTACATGGGGAGACTGGAGAAGCTGGGGTTGTTCTCCTTAGAGCAGAGAAGGTTAAGGGGAGATTGACCAGAATGGTACCAGGGATGTGGGACCTCAGTTACAGGGAGAGACTGGAGAAGCTGGGATTGTTCTCCTTAGAGCAGAGAAGGTTAAGGGGAGATTGACCAGAATGGTACCAGGGATGAGGGACTTCAGTTACATGGAGAGACTGGAGAAGCTGGGATTGTTCTCCTTAGAGCAGAGAAGGTTAAGGGGAGATTGACCAGAATGGTACCAGGGATGTGGGACCTCAGTTACAGGGAGAGACTGGAGAAGCTGGGATTGTTCTCCTTAGAGCAGAGAAGGTTAAGGGGAGATTGCCCAGAATGGTACCAGGGATGTGGGACTTCAGTTACATGGAGAGACTGGAGAAGCTGGGATTGTTCTCCTTAGAGCAGAGAAGGTTAAGGGGAGATTGACCAGAATGGTACCAGGGATGTGGGACCTCAGTTACATGGAGAGACTGGAGAAGCTGGGATTGTTCTCCTTAGAGCAGAGAAGGTTAAGGGGAGATTGGCCAGAATGGTACCGGAGATGTGGGACCTCAGTTACATGGAGAGACTGGAGAAGCTGGGATTGTTCTCCTTAGAGCAGAGAAGGTTAAGGGGAGATTGACCAGAATGGTACCAGGGATGTGGGACCTCAGTTACAGGGAGAGACTGGAGAAGCTGGGATTGTTCTCCTTAGAGCAGAGAAGGTTAAGGGGAGATTGACCAGAATGGTACCAGGGATGTGGGACTTCAGTTACATGGAGAGACTGGAGAAGCTGGGATTGTTCTCCTTAGAGCAGAGAAGGTTAAGGGGAGATTGACCAGAATGGTACCAGGGATGTGGGACCTCAGTTACAGGGAGAGACTGGAGAAGCTGGGATTGTTCTCCTTAGAGCAGAGAAGGTTAAGGGGAGATTGACCAGAATGGTACCGGGGATGTGGGACCTCAGTTACATGGGGAGACTGGAGAAGCTGGGGTTGTTCTCCTTAGAGCAGAGAAGGTTAAGGGGAGATTGACCAGAATGGTACCAGGGATGTGGGACTTCAGTTACATGGAGAGACTGGAGAAGCTGGGATTGTTCTCCTTAGAGCAGAGAAGGTTAAGGGGAGATTGACCAGAATGGTACCAGGGATGTGGGACCTCAGTTACATGGAGAGACTGGAGAAGCTGGGATTGTTCTCCTTAGAGCAGAGAAGGTTAAGGGGAGATTGACCAGAATGGTACCAGGGATGAGGGACTTCAGTTACATGGAGAGACTGGAGAAGCTGGGATTGTTCTCCTTAGAGCAGAGAAGGTTAAGGGGAGATTGACCAGAATGGTACCAGGGATGTGGGACCTTAGTTACAGGGAGAGACTGGAGAAGCTGGGATTGTTCTCCTTAGAGCAGAGAAGGTTAAGGGGAGATTGACCAGAATGGTACCAGGGATGAGGGACTTCAGTTACATGGAGAGACTGGAGAAGCTGGGATTGTTCTCCTTAGAGCAGAGAAGGTTAAGGGGAGATTGACCAGAATGGTACCAGGGATGTGGGACCTCAGTTACAGGGAGAGACTGGAGAAGCTGGGATTGTTCTCCTTAGAGCAGAGAAGGTTAAGGGGAGATTGACCAGAATGGTACCCGGGATGTGGGACTTCAGTTACATGGGGAGACTGGAGAAGCTGGGATTGTTCTCCTTAGAGCAGAGAAGGTTAAGGGGAGATTGACCAGAATGGTACCGGAGATGTGGGACCTCAGTTACATGGAGAGACTGGAGAAGCTGGGATTGTTCTCCTTAGAGCAGAGAAGGTTAAGGGGAGATTGACCAGAATGGTACCAGGGATGTGGGACCTCAGTTACAGGGAGAGACTGGAGAAGCTGGGATTGTTCTCCTTAGAGCAGAGAAGGTTAAGGGGAGATTGACCAGAATGGTACCAGGGATGAGGGACTTCAGTTACATGGAGAGACTGGAGAAGCTGGGATTGTTCTCCTTAGAGCAGAGAAGGTTAAGGGGAGATTGACCAGAATGGTACCAGGGATGTGGGACCTCAGTTACATGGGGAGACTGGAGAAGCTGGGGTTGTTCTCCTTAGAGCAGAGAAGGTTAAGAGGAGATTGATCAGAATGGTATCAGGGATGTGGGACTTCAGTTACATGGAGAGACTGGAGAAGCTGGGATTGTTCTCCTTAGAGCAGAGAAGGTTAAGGGGAGATTGACCAGAATGGTACCAGGGATGTGGGACCTCAGTTACAGGGAGAGACTGGAGAAGCTGGGATTGTTCTCCTTAGAGCAGAGAAGGTTAAGGGGAGATTGACCAGAATGGTACCAGGGATGAGGGACTTCAGTTACATGGAGAGACTGGAGAAGCTGGGATTGTTCTCCTTAGAGCAGAGAAGGTTAAGGGGAGATTGACCAGAATGGTACCAGGGATGTGGGACCTCAGTTACAGGGAGAGACTGGAGAAGCTAGGATTGTTCTCCTTAGAGCAGAGAAGGTTAAGGGGAGATTGACCAGAATGGTACCGGGGATGTGGGACCTCAGTTACATGGGGAGACTGGAGAAGCTGGGGTTGTTCTCCTTAGAGCAGAGAAGGTTAAGGGGAGATTGACCAGAATGGTACCAGGGATGTGGGACTTCAGTTACATGGAGAGACTGGAGAAGCTGGGATTGTTCTCCTTAGAGCAGAGAAGGTTAAGGGGAGATTGACCAGAATGGTACCAGGGATGAGGGACTTCAGTTACATGGAGAGACTGGAGAAGCTGGGATTGTTCTCCTTAGAGCAGAGAAGGTTAAGGGGAGATTGACCAGAATGGTACCAGGGATGTGGGACCTTAGTTACAGGGAGAGACTGGAGAAGCTGGGATTGTTCTCCTTAGAGCAGAGAAGGTTAAGGGGAGATTGACCAGAATGGTACCGGGGATGTGGGACCTCAGTTACATGGGGAGACTGGAGAAGCTGGGGTTGTTCTCCTTAGAGCAGAGAAGGTTAAGAGGAGATTGATCAGAATGGTATCAGGGATGTGGGACTTCAGTTACATGGAGAGACTGGAGAAGCTGGGATTGTTCTCCTTAGAGCAGAGAAGGTTAAGGGGAGATTGACCAGAATGGTACCAGGGATGTGGGACCTTAGTTACAGGGAGAGACTGGAGAAGCTGGGATTGTTCTCCTTAG
Organism: Pristiophorus japonicus; assembly: GCF_044704955.1. Taxonomy (NCBI): domain Eukaryota; kingdom Metazoa; phylum Chordata; class Chondrichthyes; family Pristiophoridae; genus Pristiophorus; species Pristiophorus japonicus. Next base: position 192,349,526 of record NC_091985.1, read on the forward strand.
AGCAGAGAAGGTTAAGGGGAGATTGACCAGAATGGTACCGGGGATGTGGGACCTCAGTTACATGGGGAGACTGGAGAAGCTGGGGTTGTTCTCCTTAGAGCAGAGAAGGTTAAGAGGAGATTGATCAGAATGGTATCAGGGATGTGGGACTTCAGTTACATGGAGAGACTGGAGAAGCTGGGATTGTTCTCCTTAGAGCAGAGAAGGTTAAGGGGAGATTGACCAGAATGGTACCGGGGATGTGGGACCTCAGTTACATGGGGAGACTGGAGAAGCTGGGATTGTTCTCCTTAGAGCAGAGAAGGTTAAGGGGAGATTTGATCGAGGTGTTCCAAATCATGAAGGGTTTTGAAGAGTAAATAAGGAGAAACAGTTTCCTCTGGCAGAAGGGTCGGTAACTAACGGACACAATTTAAGGTGATTGGCAAATGAACAAGAGGTGGCATGAGGGAACATTTTGTTTACGCAGCGAATCATTGCGATCGGGAACGCGCTGCCTGAAAGGGCGGTGGAAGTAGGTTCAATAGTGACTTTCAAAAGGAACTTGGATAAATACGTGAAAGAAATAATTTTACAGGGCTATAGGGAAAGAGCAGAGGATTGGAACGACATGGATAGCTCTACCATAGAGCGGAACAGGCACAATGGGCTGAATGGCTTCCTTCTGTGCTGTATCATTCCATGATTCTATGTTTTGAAATACATGGGTGACCGGCTTTGTTAAAATAGCAGACAAAATAACGACCTACAACATCACCCGGTAATATCGCTTAGCTCAATTTCGGGACATCCCAGAAAAACTTAATAGGTCGCCAGTATTGTCGATTGTGAAATGGACACCATTACACTATCTATTTGAAGCATCATGTGCCCTGTGTTGTATTGTACTTAGATGAAGGCAGGACTTCTCATGAACAGCGTTAGTGCTGGTGCAACTACAATTGGCATCATACTATATTCCATCTCGCTGCTTTTTACACCAACGCCTGAAGCTCTCTACTATTCCGTAAGTACTATATTCTATGGGTCTAACAGTCAATTGTAATTTGTACCATTTATATTGGACACTATTCACCTGTCCAGGAGATAGTTAATGAGTTGTCAAATATTTTTTTTTTAAGTTGATCTTATATAACAGGAAAATTTGCCATAAGAAATGCAGAGGCACTTTCAAAATATGAGATAAAATGGAATTAAAAAACTTCTTGCAGTCCATGCAATGTATGTACAGTAGTCTGATCATTGTCTGTACCCATCATACAGACCATGTACAATTATCCTTTCATTGACTTTGCCCAACCCACAGACCATGTACAATTATCCTATCATTGACACTACCCAACCCACAGACCATGTACAATTATCCTATCATTGACTTTGCCCAACACACAGACCATATATAATTGTCCTATCATTGACTTTGCCCAACACACAGACCATATATAATTGTCCTATCATTGACTTTGCCCAACACACAGACCATGTACAATTGTCCTATCATTGACTCTACCCAACCCACAGACCATGTACAATTATCCTATCATTGACTCTACCCAACCCACAGACCATGTACAATTGTCCTATCATTGACTGTACCCAACACACAGACCATGTACAATTCTCCTATCATTGACACTACCCAACCCACAGACCATGTATAATTATCCTATCATTGACACTACCCAACCCACAGAACATGTACAATTATCCTATCATTGACTCTACCCAACACATAGACCATGTACAATTATCCTATCATTGACACTACCCAATCCAGAGATCATGTACAATTGTCCTATCATTGACTCGACCCAACACACAGACCATGTACAATTATCCTATCATTGACACTACCCAACACACAGACCATGTACAATTGTTCTATCATTGACTGTACCCAACCCACAGACCATGTACAATTGTCCTATCATTGACTGTACCCAACCCACAGACCATGTACAATTATCCTATCATTGACTCTACCCAACACACAGTCCTTCCGCTGCCTGCGCTTGGCCTCTTCGTGCTCTTTGCGTTGAGACTCAAAGAGCTCAACGCCCTCCCGGTGGATGGGCTTTCTCCACCTCGGGCGGTCTGCGGCCAGGGTCTCCCAGGTGTCAGTGGTGATGTCGCACTTTGAGGGTGTCCTTATAACATTATCGCTGTTCTCCTTTGGCTCGTTTACCATGAAGGAGCTCAGCATAAAGCATTTGCTTAGGGTGTCTCGTATCTGGCATGCGAACTATGTGGCCTGCCCAGCGAAGCTGATCGAGTGTGGTTAGTGCTTCAATACTGAGCATGTTAGCCTGGTCGAGGACACTGATGTTGGATCGCCTGTCCCCGCAGGGGATTGGCAGGATCTTGCGGAGACATCGTTGGTGATATATCTCCAGCGACTTGAGGTGCCTTTTATACATCGTCCATGCTTCTGATCCATACAGGAGGGCGGATATTACTACAGCCCTGTAGCCCATGAGTTTGGTGGTAGATCTGAGGGTCTGGTCTTCAAACACTCTTTTCCTCAGACAGCCGAAGGCTGCACTGGCGCACTGGAGGCGATGCTGAATCTCCGCATCAATGTCTGCCTTTGTTGATAAGAGGCCCCCGAGATATGGGAAATGGTCCACGTTGTCCAGGGCCATGCCGTGGATCTTGATGATTGGAGGGAAGTGCTGTGCGGCGGTGACAGGCTGGTGGAGGACCTTTGTCTTACGGATGTTAAGCATAAGGCCCATGCTTTTATATGCTTCAGTGAATACATTGACTATATCCTGGAGTTCGGCCTCTGAATGTGCACAGACGCAGGCATCGTCCACATACTGCAGCTCAACGACAGAGGTTGGGGTGATCTTGGACCTGGCCTGGAGGCGGCGTAGGTTAAACAGCTTCCCACTGGTTCTGTAGTTCAGTTCCACTCCAGCGGGGAGCTTGTTGATTGTGAGGTGAAGCATGGTGGCGAGGTTGAGAAGAGCGTTGGAGCAATTACACAGCCCTGTTTGACCCCGGTCTGGACGTGGATTGGGTCTGTAATGGAACTGCTGGTAAGGATCTCGGCTGTATGTCATTGTGAAGCAGGCAAAGGATGTTGACAAACTTTTAGGGACTTCCGAAACGGAGGAGGACGCTCCATAGACCCTCTCAGTTGACAGTGTCCAAGGCCTTTGTAAGATGGAAAAAGGCCATGCATTGACACTACCCAACCCACAGACCATGTACAATTATTCTATCATTGATACTACCCAACCCACAGACCATGTACAATTGTCCTATCATTGACTGTACCCAACCCACAGACCATGTACAATTATCCTATCATTGACTCTACCCAACACACAGACCATGTACAATTATCCTATCATTGACACTACCCAACCCACAGACCATGTATAATTATCCTATCATTGACTCTACCCAACCCACAGACCATGTACAATTATCCTATCATTGACGTTAATCACCCCACAGACCATGTACAATTGTCCTATCATTGACAATCATCATCATCATAGGCAGTCCCTTGGAATCGAGGAAGACTTGCTTCCATTCCCAAAGTGAGTTCTTTGATGGCTGAACAGTCCGATACGAGAGCCGCAGACCCTGTTACAGGTGGGACAGACATTCATCGAGGGAGGGGGTCGGAGGGGCTGGTTTGCCGCGCGCTCCTTCCGCTGCCTGCGCTTGGCCTCTTCGTGCTCTTTGCGTTGAGACTCAAAGAGCTCAACGCCCTCCCGGTGGATGGGCTTTCTCCACCTCGGGCGGTCTGCGGCCAGGGTCTCCCAGGTGTCAGTGGTGATGTCGCACTTTGAGGGTGTCCTTATAACATTATCGCTGTTCTCCTTTGGCTCGTTTACCATGAAGGAGCTCAGCATAAAGCATTTGCTTAGGGTGTCTCGTATCTGGCATGCGAACTATGTGGCCTGCCCAGCGAAGCTGATCGAGTGTGGTTAGTGCTTCAATACTGAGCATGTTAGCCTGGTCGAGGACACTGATGTTGGATCGCCTGTCCCCGCAGGGGATTGGCAGGATCTTGCGGAGACATCGTTGGTGATATATCTCCAGCGACTTGAGGTGCCTTTTATACATCGTCCATGCTTCTGATCCATACAGGAGGGCGGATATTACTACAGCCCTGTAGCCCATGAGTTTGGTGGTAGATCTGAGGGTCTGGTCTTCAAACACTCTTTTCCTCAGACAGCCGAAGGCTGCACTGGCGCACTGGAGGCGATGCTGAATCTCCGCATCAATGTCTGCCTTTGTTGATAAGAGGCCCCCGAGATATGGGAAATGGTCCACGTTGTCCAGGGCCATGCCGTGGATCTTGATGATTGGAGGGAAGTGCTGTGCGGCGGTGACAGGCTGGTGGAGGACCTTTGTCTTACGGATGTTAAGCATAAGGCCCATGCTTTTATATGCTTCAGTGAATACATTGACTATATCCTGGAGTTCGGCCTCTGAATGTGCACAGACGCAGGCATCGTCCACATACTGCAGCTCAACGACAGAGGTTGGGGTGATCTTGGACCTGGCCTGGAGGCGGCGTAGGTTAAACAGCTTCCCACTGGTTCTGTAGTTCAGTTCCACTCCAGCGGGGAGCTTGTTGATTGTGAGGTGAAGCATGGTGGCGAGGTTGAGAAGAGCGTTGGAGCAATTACACAGCCCTGTTTGACCCCGGTCTGGACGTGGATTGGGTCTGTAATGGAACTGCTGGTAAGGATCTCGGCTGTATGTCATTGTGAAGCAGGCAAAGGATGTTGACAAACTTTTAGGGACTTCCGAAACGGAGGAGGACGCTCCATAGACCCTCTCAGTTGACAGTGTCCAAGGCCTTTGTAAGATGGAAAAAGGCCATGCATTGACACTACCCAACCCACAGACCATGTACAATTATTCTATCATTGATACTACCCAACCCACAGACCATGTACAATTGTCCTATCATTGACTGTACCCAACCCACAGACCATGTACAATTATCCTATCATTGACTCTACCCAACACACAGACCATGTACAATTATCCTATCATTGACACTACCCAACCCACAGACCATGTATAATTATCCTATCATTGACTCTACCCAACCCACAGACCATGTACAATTATCCTATCATTGACGTTAATCACCCCACAGACCATGTACAATTGTCCTATCATTGACAATCATCATCATCATAGGCAGTCCCTTGGAATCGAGGAAGACTTGCTTCCATTCCCAAAGTGAGTTCTTTGATGGCTGAACAGTCCGATACGAGAGCCGCAGACCCTGTTACAGGTGGGACAGACATTCATCGAGGGAGGGGGTCGGAGGGGCTGGTTTGCCGCGCGCTCCTTCCGCTGCCTGCGCTTGGCCTCTTCGTGCTCTTTGCGTTGAGACTCAAAGAGCTCAACGCCCTCCCGGTGGATGGGCTTTCTCCACCTCGGGCGGTCTGCGGCCAGGGTCTCCCAGGTGTCAGTGGTGATGTCGCACTTTGAGGGTGTCCTTATAACATTATCGCTGTTCTCCTTTGGCTCGTTTACCATGAAGGAGCTCAGCATAAAGCATTTGCTTAGGGTGTCTCGTATCTGGCATGCGAACTATGTGGCCTGCCCAGCGAAGCTGATCGAGTGTGGTTAGTGCTTCAATACTGAGCATGTTAGCCTGGTCGAGGACACTGATGTTGGATCGCCTGTCCCCGCAGGGGATTGGCAGGATCTTGCGGAGACATCGTTGGTGATATATCTCCAGCGACTTGAGGTGCCTTTTATACATCGTCCATGCTTCTGATCCATACAGGAGGGCGGATATTACTACAGCCCTGTAGCCCATGAGTTTGGTGGTAGATCTGAGGGTCTGGTCTTCAAACACTCTTTTCCTCAGACGGCCGAAGGCTGCACTGGCGCACTGGAGGCGATGCTGAATCTCCGCATCAATGTCTGCCTTTGTTGATAAGAGGCCCCCGAGATATGGGAAATGGTCCACGTTGTCCAGGGCCATGCCGTGGATCTTGATGATTGGAGGGAAGTGCTGTGCGGCGGTGACAGGCTGGTGGAGGACCTTTGTCTTATGGATGTTAAGCATAAGGCCCATGCTTTTATATGCTTCAGTGAATACATTGACTATATCCTGGAGTTCGGCCTCTGAATGTGCACAGACGCAGGCATCGTCCACATACTGCAGCTCAACGACAGAGGTTGGGGTGATCTTGGACCTGGCCTGGAGGAGGCGTAGGTTAAACAGCTTCCCACTGGTTCTGTAGTTCAGTTCCACTCCAGCGGGGAGCTTGTTGATTGTGAGGTGAAGCATGGTGGCGAGGTTGAGAAGAGCGTTGGAGCAATTACACAGCCCTGTTTGACCCCGGTCTGGACGTGGATTGGGTCTGTAATGGAACCGCTGGTAAGGATCTCGGCTGTATGTCATTGTGAAGCAGGCAAAGGATGTTGACAAACTTTTAGGGACTTCCGAAACGGAGGAGGACGCTCCATAGACCCTCTCAGTTGACAGTGTCCAAGGCCTTTGTAAGATGGAAAAAGGCCATGCATTGACACTACCCAACCCACAGACCATGTACAATTATTCTATCATTGATACTACCCAACCCACAGACCATGTACAATTCTCCTATCCTTGACACTACCCAACCCACAGACCATGTACAATTATCCTATCATTGACTGTACCCAACACACAGACCTGTACAATTATCCGATCATTGACACTACCCAACCCACAGACCATGTACAATTATCCTATCATTGACTCTACCCAACCCACAGACCATGTACAATTGTCCTATCATTGACACTACCCAACACACAGACCATGTACAATTGTCCTATCATTGACACTACCCAACAGATAGACCATGTACAATTGTCCTATCATTGACACTACCCAACACACAGACCATGTACAATTGTCCTATCATTGACACTACCCAACACACAGACCATGTACAATTGTCCTATCATTGACACTACCCAACACACAGACCATGTACAATTATCCTATCATTGACACTACCCAACACACAGACCATGTACAATTGTCCTATCATTGACTATACCCAACACACAGACCATGTACAATTATCCTATTATTGACTGTACCCAACCCACAGACCATGTACAATTATCCTATCATTGACTCTACCCAACACACAGACCATGTACAATTATCCTATCATTGACTATACCTAACACACAGACCATGTACAATTATCCTATCATTGACACTCATCATCATAGACAGTTCCTCGGAATCGAGGAGGACCTGCTTCCATTCCCAAAGTGAGTTCTTTGATGGCTGAACAGTCCGAAATGAGAGCCGCAGACCCTGTTACAGGTGGGACAGACATTCGTCGAGGGAGGGGGTGGGTGGGGCTGGTTTGCCGCGCGCTCCTTCCGCTGCCTGCGCTTGACCTCTTCACACTCTTTACGTTGAGACTCGAAGAGCTCAGCGCCCTCCCGGATGGACTTTCTCCACCTCGGGCGGTCTGCGGCTAGGGTCTCCAAGGTGTCAGTGGTGATGTCGCACTTTACCAGCGAGGATTTGAGGGTGTCCTTATAACGTTTCCGCTGTCCTCCTTTGGCTCGTTTACCAAGAAGGAGCTCCGCATAAAGCACTTGCTTGGGGAGTCTCGTGTCTGGCATGCGAACTATGTGGCCTGCCCAGCGAAGCTGATCGAGTGTGGTCAGTGCTTCAATACTGAGCATGTTGGCCTGGTCGAGGACACTGATGTTGGTGCGTCTGTCCTCCCAGGCGATTTGCAGGATCTTGCGGAGACATCGTTGGTGATATATCTCCAGCGATTTGCGGTGCCTTCTATACATCGTCCCTGCCTCAGATCCATACAGGAGGGCAGGTATCACTACAGCCCTGTAGACCATGAGCTTAGTGGTAGATTTGAGGGCCTGGTCTTCAAACACTCTTTTCCTCAGAAGTTCGAAGGCTGTAATGGTGCACTGGAGGTGATGCTGAATCTCTGCATCAATGTCTGCCTTTGTTGATAAGAGGCTCCCGAGATATGGGAAATGGTCCACGTTGTCCAGGGCCGCGCTGTGGATCTTGATGACTGGGGGGCAGTGCTGTGCGGCGGTGACAGGCTGGTGGAGGACCTTTGTCTTACGGATGTTAAGCGTAAGGCCCATGCTTTCATATACCTCGGTGAATACATTGACTATATCCTGCAGTTCAGCCTCTGAATGTGCACACACACAGGCATCACCCGCATATTGCAGCTCAACAACAATTGTCCTATCATTGACACTACCCAACACACAGACCATGTACAATTGTCCTATCATTGACACTACCCAACACACAGACCATGTACAATTGTCCTATCATTGACACTACCCAACACACAGACCATGTACAATTGTCCTATCATTGACACTACCCAACACACAGACCATGTACAATTGTCCTATCATTGACTGTACCCAACCTACAGATCATGTACAGTTGTTCTGACGAGCGGGCGTCGGCCCGAAATGTTAACTCTGCTTCCTCTTCACAGATGCTGCCTGACCTGCTGAGATTTCCAGCATTTTCTGTTTTTATTCCAGATTCCAGTATTCGCAGTATTTTGCTTTTGTAAGATTGTTCTACCATTGACTGTACCCAACCCACAGGAAATGTACAATCGTACTGCAACGGCTTCTCTTCCCGATCCCGCATCGTTACCTCTGGTGTCCCCAAAGGATTTGTCGTTGGCCCCCTCCTAATTCTCATCTACATGTTGCCTCTTGGCCACATCATCCGAAAACACAGCATCAGATTCCACATGTAGGCTGATGACACCCAGCTCTACCTCGCTACCACTTCTCTCGACCATTCCATTGTCTCTAAATTGTCAGACTGCTTGTTCAACATTCATTTCTGGATGAGCAGAAATTGTCTCCAATTGAATATTGGGAATCCATTGTTTTCGGTCCCCGCCACAATCTCCGTTCCCTCGCGACTGACTCCCTCACTCTCACCAACATCTGTCTGAGGCTGAACCACACTGTTCTCAACCTTGTTGTCATATTTGACCCTGAATTAGCTTTTGACCACATATCCGCAGCATAACTAAGTCCGCCTATTTCCACCTCCGTAACATCACCCATCCCCGCCCTTGCCCCAGCTCATCTTCTGCTGAAACCCTCATCCATGTCTTTGTTACCTCTAGACTTGACTATTCCAACGCACTCCTGGCTGGCCTCCCACATTCTATCCTATGTATACTTCAGGTGATCCAAAACTCGGCTGCCCGTGTCCTAACTCACACCAAGTCCCGCTCACCCATCACCCACTGTGCTCGCTGCCCCGTGTCCTAACTCACACCAAGTCCCGCTCACACATCACCCCCTGTGCTCGCTGCCCCGTGTCCTAACTCACACCAAGTCCCACTCACCCATCACCCACTGTGCTCGCTGCCCCGTGTCCTAACTCACACCAAGTCCCGCTCACCCATCACCCCCTGTGCTCACTGACCTACATTGGCTCCCAGTTAAGCAATGCCCCGATTTCAAAATTCTCATTCTTGTTTTCAAATCCCTACATGGTATCGCCCCTCCCTATTTCTGTAATCTCCTCCAGCCACACAACCCCCTGAGATATCTGCACTCCTCTAATTCTGCCCTCCTGACCATCCCTGATTATAATCGCTCAACATTTGATGCCCTTGCCTTCGGTTGCCTAGGCCCTAAGCTCTGGAATTCCACCCCCCCCCCACCCTAAACCTCTCCACCTCTCTATCTCTCTTTCCTCCTTTAAGACGCTCCTTAAAACCTACTTCTACGACCAAGCTTTTGGCCACCAGCCCTTATTTCTTCTCATGTGGCTCGGTGTCAAATTATTTGTCTCATAATACTCCTGTGAAGCACCTTGGGATGTTTTACTATGTTTAAGGTGCTATTTAAATACAAGTTGTTGTTGTTGTTATCCGATCATAGCCTCTACCCAACCCATAGACCAGGTACAATTATCTTATCATTCACTCTATCTAACCCACAGACCAGGTACAATTATCTTATCATTCACTCTATCTAACCCACAGACCAGGTACAATTATCTTATCATTCACTCTATCTAACCCACAGACCAGGTACAATTATCTTATCATTCACTCTATCTAACCCACAGACCAGGTACAATTGTCCTTACATTGAATCCACAGCATCGGAATAGGCCATTTGGTCTTCGCAATATTTAGTTGGAGGATGTTCCTGCCCGTCCAGTATTGGATGTCGGACAAGCAGCGTGACAAATCAGAAAGTGTGGTCGACAGAGGTGGTGGTGAGGTAGAACTGGATGGTGTCAGTGTACATATGGAACCTGCCGTGTTTCCAATCATGTTGAAATATTGGCACTCTGATGGTTGGGGCTGAGATATTGGCAGTCGGAGGGTGACACTGCAGATATTGACACTCGGAGAGGGTGGGTCTGCAGATATTGACACTCAGAGGGGATGAGTTGCAGATATTGGGGGGTGTCAGATATCCGAAGGAATACAGTGCTATCCTTGCAGAAACATCTTTGCTCGTAGACAGCCACAGCCTTGATGTGCTCGTAACTCAACAAAGGCAGTAAAATACAGAATTCCCCAGATGCTGTCCTTCTGTGCCCAGTGCAAGAGATGCTAAGAGGCTGCAGGGTGACTTGGACAGGTTAGGTGAGTGGGCAAATGCATGGCAGATGCAGTATAATGTGGATAAATGTCAGGTTATCCACTTTGGGGGCAAAAACACGAAGGCAGAATATTATCTGAATGGCGGCAGATTAGGAAAAGGGGAGGTGCAACGAGACCTGGGTGTCATGGTACATCAGTCATTGAAAGTGGGCATGCAGGTACAGCAGGCGGTGAAGAAGGCAAATGGCATGTTGGCCTTCATAGCGAGGGGATTTGAGTATAGGAGCAGGGAGGTCTTACTGCAGTTGTACAGGGCCTTAGTGAGGCCTCACCTGGAATATTGTGTACAGTTTTGGTCTCCTAATCTGAGGAAGGACGTTCTTGCTATTGAGGGAGTGCAGCGAAGGTTCACCAGACTGATTCCCGGGATGGCAGGACTGACATATGAGGAGAGACTGGATCGACTGGGCCTGTATTCACTGGCGTTTAGAAGAATGAGAGGGGATCTCATAGAAACATATAAAATTCTGACGGGATTGGACAGGTTAGAGGCAGGAAGAATGTTCCCGATGTTGGGGAAGTCCAGAACCAGGGGACACAGTCTTAGGATAAGGGGTAAGCCATTTAGGACTGAGATGAGGAGAAACTTCTTCACTCAGAGAGTTGTTAACCTGTGGAATTCCCTGTCGCAGAGAGTTGTTGATGCCAGTTCATTGGACATATTCAAGAGGGAGTTAGATATGGCCCTTATGGCTAAAGGGATCAAGGGGTGTGGAGAGAAAGCAGGAACAGGGGACTGAAGGAATGATCAGCCATGATCTTATTGAATGGCGGTGCAGGCTCGAAGGGCCGAATGGCCTACTCCAGCACCTATTTTCTATGTTTCTACATCGCCAACCCTTTAGGGCCCTCTTTGGGTCTGCAGACCCCAGTCAGACTGATGTTCCACACATCCCCAAAAACAACAAAATGCAATTATTGCGTGCCTTTAACATAGTAAAACATCCCAAAGCGCTACACGGGACCATAAATCAGACAAAATTTCACACCGAGCTACCTAAGGAGTTATTAGGACAGGTGACCGAAAGCTCAGTCAATCATAGAATCATAGAAATTTACAGCACAAAAGGAGGCCATTTCGCCCCATCGTGTCCGTGCCGGCCGACCAAGAGCTACCCAGCCTAATCCCACTTTCCAGCTCTGGGTCCGTAGCCCTGTAGGTTACAGCACTTCAAGTGCACATCCAAGTACTGTTTAAATGTGGTGAGGGTTTCTGCCTCTACCACCCTTTCAGGCAGTGAGTTCCGCCCCAGACCTCTGGGTGAAGACATTTCCCCTCAAAACCTCCCCCCAATTACTTTAAATCTATGCCCCCTGGTTGTTGACCCCTCTGCCGAGGGAAACAGGCCCTTCCTATCCACTCTATCCAGGCCCCCTCATAATTTTAGACACCTCAATCAGGTCTCCCCTCAGCCTCCTCTGTTCCAAGAAAACAAACCCAGCCTACCCAAACTTTCCTCATCGCCAAAGTTCTCCAGTCCAGGCAACATTCTCGTAAATCTCCTCTGTACCCTCTCCAGTGCAATCACATCCTTCCTGTAATATGGTGATCAGAACTGCACGCAGTACTCCAGCTGTGGCCTAACCAGTGTTTTGTACAGTTGAAGCATAACTCCCTGCTCTTGTAGTCTATGCCTTGGCTAATAAAGGCAAGCATTCCATATGCCTTCTTAACCACCTTACCTACCATGCCTGCTACCTTCAGGGATCTGTGGACATGCACTCCAAGGTCCCTCTGTTCCTCTACACTTCTCAGTGTACTACCATTTAATGTGTATTCCCTTGCCTTGTTATTGTTGAATGGTGGTGCAGGCTCAAAGTATAAGCCTACTACTGTTCTTATTTTCAATTTTAGCCATCCCCAAATGCATTACCTCACACTTCTCTGGTTTAAATACCATTTGCCACTGTTCTGCCCAGCCGACCAGTTGATTGATATCTTCCTGCAGTCTACAGCTTTCTTCTTCATTATCAACCACACGGCCAATTTTAGTATCATCTGCAAACTTCTTAATTATACCCCCAATATTCAAGACTAGATCGTTGATGTATACCACAAAAAGCAAGGGACCTAGTACTGAGACTTGCTGAACCCCACTGGAAACAGCCTTCCAGTCACAAAAAACCCTCTGCTTCCTGCCTTTGAGCCAATTTTGGATCCAACTTTGTCCTGGATCCCTTGACCAGTCTGCCATGTGGGACCTTATCAAAAGCCTTGATGAAATCCATATACACTACATCAAACGCACTACCCTCATCGACCTACCTTGTTACCTCCTCAAAAAATTCAATTGTTAGTCAGACACGACCTTCTCTTAACAAATCCGTGCTGGCTGACCTTTATTAATCCATGTCTTTCTAAATGAAGATTTATCCTGTTCTACAGAATTTTTTCCAATAATTTCCCCACCAATTAGGCTGACTGGCCTGTAATTACTCAGTCTATCCTTTTCTCCCTTCTTAAACTAAGGTACCACATTAGCAGTCCTCCAGTCCTTTGCCACCACACCTGAAGCCAGAGAGGATTTGAAAATGATGGTCAAAGCCTCTGCTATTTCCTCTTTTGCTTCGCTTAACAGCCCGGGATACATTTCATCCGGACCTGGGGACTTATCCACTTTCAAAGCTGCTAAACTCCTTAATATCTTCTCTCTCACTGTTTAAATCATCTAATATTTCACATTCCTCCTCCCCAATAGCAGTGTCTGCATCACCCCTCTGCTTTGTGAAAACAGACACAAAGTATTCATTCAGAACCATACCCACATCTTCCGCCTCCACACACACATTACCCTCATGGTCTCTAATAGCCCCTACACTTTCTTTAGTTATTCTCTTGCTCTCAATATATTTATAAAACATCTTTGGGTTTTTCCTTGATTTTACTTGCCAAGAATGTTTCATGCTCTCTGTTTGCTTTCCTAATATCCTTTTTAATTTCACACCTGCACTTTCGATACTCATCTAGAGATTCTGCAGTATTTAGCCCTCAGTATCTGTCATAAGTCTCCCTTTTTTTCTTAGACATCCAGGGGACTCTGGATTAGTTAGTCCCACCCTTTTTCTTTAAGGACACATATTTGGTCTGAACGCTCCGGATCTCCTCCTTGAATGCCTCCCACTGCTCTGACACTGAATCACCTTCAAATAGCTTCCAGTCCACTACGGCTAAATCACCGCTCAGCTTAGCAAAGTTGGCTTTTCCCCAATTTAGAACTTTTATTCCTGGTCTATCCTTGTCCTTTTCCGTAACTACCTTAAATCTGACTGAGTTATGATCACTAGCACCTAAATGCTCTCCCACTGATACCCCTTCCATCTGCCCAGCTTCATTCCCTAAAACTAAATCCAGAACCGCCCCCTCCCGTGTTGGGCTTGCTACCTACTGGCTAAAAAAGTTCTCCTGAATGCATTTTAGGAATTCCGCACCCTCTAGACCTTTCACACTAATTTTATCCCGGTTAATATTAGGATAGTTGAAATCCCCTACTATTACTACTCTATAGTTTTTGCACTTCTCAGAAATGTTCCTACATATTTGCTCTTCTATTTCCCTCTCACTATTTGGGGGTCTATAGTACACTCCCAGCAGAGTGATCGCCCCTTTTTTGTTTTTCAGTTCAACCCATATAGCCTCGTTTGATGATCCCTCTAACATATCATCCCTCCTCACAGCTGTAATAGTTTCTTTAATCAATACCATGACCCCCCTTCCCTTTTACTCCCCTCTCTATCCCGTCTGAAAATCCTACAACCAGGAATATTGAGCTGCCATACCTGCCCCTCTTTTAGCCATGTCTCTGCAATAGCTATAATACCGTACTCCCAAGTGGCTACCTGTGCACTCAGCTCATCTGCCTTATTCCCTATATTCTCTGTATTGAAGTATCTTCCATTTAGTACAGCCAAACCACCTTGTTGACGACTTACTAGCCCTTGTTTCCTCTGTCCTTCAAATTCACTTTCTACATTTTTGTTTTCCAATTCCAGCTTTAGTTCCCTCCCTACCTAATCTATTCTCAGGTTCCCAACCCCCTGACAAGCTAGTTTAAACCTTCCCCAACAGCACTAGCAAACACCTCCGGCTCTGTTGAGGTGCAACCTGTCCGGCTTGTACAGGTCCCACCTCCCCCAGAAGCGGTCCAAAGAGGTAGGTTTTAAGGAGCATCTTAAAGGACGAGAGCGAGAGAGAGAGAGAGAGAGACGGAGAGGTTTCGGGAGGGAATTCCAGAGCTGAGGGCCCAGGCAGCTGAAGGCACGGCCGCCAATGGTGGAGCGATTAGAACCCGGGAATGCACACAAGGCCAGAATTGGAGGAGCGCAGAGATCTCGAGGCATGTTGGACTGCAGCTAGTTACCCTGTTTCAATTTAAAAGCCGTCTTTCTGTGTTATGCTTATTTCCATACTCATATTTGACAAGGCTCAGCTTAGCGAAGATTGAAATGTTGTCTTTATCTCCAACTTCACCAATACGAAGTGCCATAAAATGTGCAATTATTATACAAGAGCTAAGAGCTAATCGATACTGTGCCTTGCTTCCAACAGATGACGACATTTTCCTTAACGATAGCTCTCCTGCTCTTCACAGTGTTGGAGATGGGCGTCGCGGTTATCATTGCCTTTTATAACTACAAGAGCTTATTTCATTTTGAGAATGCTTACGCAATTCTGGTAAGAGCAGTGCCCAGTTGTGTAGAGAAGGTGGGAGGAGCATAGTCCAAATAGAAAGTAAAACGTGTTGCTAGCGATGGGTCAGTTAGTAACAAATTGAAGGAGAAACATAGAAAATAGGTGCAGGAGTAGGCCATTCGGCCCTTCTAGCCTGCACCGCCATTCAATGAGTTCATGGCTGAACATGCAACTTCAGTACCCCATTCCTGCTTTCTCGCCATACTCCTTGATCCCCCTAGTAGTAAGGACTACATCTAACTCCTTTTTGAATATATTTAGTGAATTGGCCTCAACTACTTTCTGTGGTAGAGAATTCCACAGGTTCACCACTCTCTGGGTGAAGAAGTTTCTCCTCATCTCGGTCCTAAATGGCTTACCCCTTATCCTTCGACTGTGTCCCCTGGTTCTGGACTTCCCCAACATTGGGAACATTCTTCCTGCATCTAACCTGTCTAAACCCGTCAGAATTTTAAACGTTTCTATGAGGTCCCCTCTCATTCTTCTGAACTCCAGTGAATACAAGCCCAGTTGATCCAGTCTTTCTTGATATGTCAGTCCCACCATCCCGGGAATCAGTCTGGTGAACCTTCGCTGCACTCCCTCAATAGCAAGAATGTCCTTCCTCAAGTTAGGAGACCAAAACTGTACAGAATACTCCAGGTGTGGCCTCACCAAGGCCCTGTACAACTGTAGCAACACCTCCCTGCCCCTGTACTCAAATCCCCTCGCTATGAAGGCCAACATGCCATTTGCTTTCTTAACCGCCTGCTGTACCTGCATGCCAACCTTCAATGACTGATGTACCATGACACCCAGGTCTCGTTGCAACTTCCCTTTTCCTAATCTGTCACCATTCAGATAATAGTCTGTCTCTCTGTTTTTACCAGCAAAGTGGATAACCTCACATTTATCCACATTATATTTCATCTGCTATGCATTTGCCCACTCACCTAACCTATCCAAGTCACTCTGCAGCCTCATAGCATCCTCCTCGCAGCTCACACTGCCACCCAACTTAGTGTTATCAGCAAATTTAGAGATACTACATTTAATCCCCTCGTCTAAATCATTAATGTACAATGTAAACAGCTGGGGCCCCAGCACAGAACCTTGCGGTACCCCACTAGTCACTGCCTGCCATTCTGAAAAGTGAGGGACACTAAAAAGTTCACAAAGTATTTACAGCACAGTAACAGGCCATTCGGCACAGCAGACCCCACCCTTCCTCATCTAACTCCAGTAATGTATCTTTCTATCTTACATTCATGGTGCTGCATTGTCGGAGGTGCTGGCTCTCTGATGAGACATTAAACTGAGGCCCCGTCTGCTCTCTCAGGTGCACCTAAGGGATCCCGTGGCACTATTTCAAAGAAAATCAAGGGAGTTCTCCCCGGTATCCTGGGGCCATCATTTATCCCGCAGCCAATACCATTAAAAGCAGATGATATTGGATGTACAGGGTATTGGTGAGGCCGCACCTGGAGTACTGCGTGCAGTTTTGGTCACCTTACTTAAGGAAGGATATACTAGCTTTGGAGGGGGTACAGATACGAATCACTAGGCTGATTCCGGAGATGAGAGGGTTACCTTATGATAGATTGAGTAGATTGGGTCTTTACTCATTGGAGTGGGGTGATCTTATAGAAACATTTAAAATAATGAAAGGGATAGACAAGATAGAGGCGGAGAGGTTGTTTCCACTGGTCGGGGAGACTAGAACTAGGGGGCACAGCCTCAAAATACGGGGGAGCCAATTTAAAACCGAGTTGAGAAGGAATTTCTTCTCCCAGAGGGTTGTGAATCTGTGGAATTCTCTGCCCAAGGAAGCAGTTGAGGCTAGCTCATTGAATGTATTCAAGTCACAGATAGATAGATTTTTAACCAATAAGGGAATTAAGGGTTACGGGGAGCGGGCGGGTAAGTGGAGCTGAGTCCACGGCCAGATCAGCCATGGTCTTGTTGAATGGCGGAGCAGGCTCGAGGGGCTCGATGGTCTACTCCTGTTCCTAATTCTTATGTTCTTATGATCTGCTTGTTATCACATTGCTGTTGGTGGGATCTTGCTGCGGGAATTGGCCGCTGCGTTTCCCACAATACAACACTTGGCTGTGAAGTGCGTTGGGACATCCTGAGATCATTTAAGGTGCTGAAGAAATGCAAGTCTTTCTCTCTCTGACTTGCTGTGCACAGGATTGTCCGTTAGTTAAACCGAGGTCCCCGTCTACTGGTGGTGCAGGTGGGCGTTAAAGTTCCCATGGCACTGTTGGAAGAGAAGGGAGTTCTTCTGTACATTCATCTTACTATTATTTGTGGAATGTTGCTGTGCGCAAAGCAGCTGCCATATTTACCGACAGGGCAACAGTTCCTGCCCTTCAAACGTCCTGCATTGGCCGTATTTTTGACTTTGGACAATAGTGTAAAATAGATGACGTATCAGATCACTCACCCGTTTTCCCGAAATTTGTTGAATGTAAATGAAAATGAGAAGAGCTGTATCAATCATAGATTCGCAGAATCTTACAGCACAGAAGGAGGCCACTCGGCCCATCATGCCTGTGCTGGCTCTTTGAAAGAACTATTCAATTAGTCCCACTCCCCCCCCCTGCTCTTTCCCCCATAGCCCTGAAACTTTTGCTTTTCACATAAATATCCAATTGGCTTTTGAAAATTACGATTGAATCTGCTTCCACCTCCCTTTCAGGCAGTGCACTCCAGATTATAACAAAAATTCTCCTCGTCTCCCCTCTCGTTCTTTTTGCCAATTATCTTAAATCTGTGTCCTCTGGTTACTGACCGTCCTGCTCGTGGAAAGTTTCTCCCGATCTACACTATTAAAAACCTTCATGATTCTGAACACCTATTAAATCTCCCCTTAACCTTATCTGCTCTGAGGAGAACAACCCCAGCTTCTCCAGTCTCCCCATGTAACTGAAGTCCCACATCCCTGGTACCATTCTGGTCAATCTCCCCTTAACCTTCTCTGCTCTAAGGAGAACAATCCCAGCTTCTCCAGTCTCCCCGTGTAACTGAAGTCCCACATCCCCGGTACCATTCTGGTCAATCTCCCCTTAACCTTCTCTGCTCTAAGGAGAACAACCCCAGCTTCTCCAGTCTCCCCATGTAACTGAAGTCCCACATCCCTGGTACCATTCTGGGCAATCTCCCCTTAACCTTCTCTGCTCTAAGGAGAACAATCCCAGCTTCTCCAGTCTCTCCATGTAACTGAAGTCCACATCCCTGGTACCATTCTGGGCAATCTCCCCTTAACCTTCTCTGCTCTAAGGAGAACAATCCCAGCTTCTCCAGTCTCTCCATGTAACTGAAGTCCCACATCCCTGGTACCATTCTGGTCAATCTCCCCTTAACCTTCTCTGCTCTAAGGAGAACAATCCTAGCTTCTCCAGTCTCTCCATGTAACTGAAGTCCCACATCTCCGGTACCATTCTGGGCAATCTCCCTCTGCACCCTCTCCCAGGGGCGACTGATCCAATAATCATCAGTTTTACACTATAGTCCCCCACATTGTCTTTGAAGCACTTTCAGACATTTTTGAGCGTTTTGATAGGCAGTATATAAATGAAAGTCTATCCTTTTTGTTGCATGCAACTCACGTCTCATCTTTTATTCTTTTGCAGCATGACGTGATTGCAAAGCATCCAAGCCCGTCCAGTTGAAATGTGAACCTAGACGCTGGAGCAGAGTTTGCTTGTTGACGGACCTACATTGGGAAGTTGTACAGGTTTTGGTCTGAAAGTGCAGTGCAGGATGCTCTTGTTCTGTTGCATATTACATTGGTACACAAATGATTAGTAAATTGTTATGGTTCCTTAACCGACTGGCCGAGGATACCTCTGATTTCCATATGGTTCAGGATCTTCTCCTGTTTGGTACAAAGTTGTTGTCAAAGCTTGTTCTAAACGTTTGGGTAGGTGGTGGCCTCTGGAATTCTTACCGTGCTATGTTTTAGAGACTGTGGTTAGAAGGGGCGGGTTAGGGGCAACAGGTTAATCTTGACATGAACAAATGTGTGTTAAAAAGAAAAAACACTCTTTTCTGAGTGACGGATGCTTCCGATGCAGAGAAGAGGTTGATCCGAGAGGCTGATCGGGAATGTCTGAGGTGTGACCGAGTTGCTTGCGCTATAGCGTTTCTGGCTAACTGATGCTATTGTGTAGCTGTGAGGAGGAGCCAGATAAAACGAGTAAATACTTTACAGCTAGCGACAACCACGGAAAACAATGATGAGCTTTTACTCTGTTTAAGAACAGCCGCTCACTTTGTTGCAGTGATCCAGCAGAAGACAGTTTGTGAGCTATTTTTATTGCCCAGCTTGGCTCTGTTGGGAGTAGGTGTGTTTAATACAACAGCAGAACAGAACTCCCTCACACGTCACCCAGATGACAAAGGGCTTACTACTTTTTGCAATAGTTCATGATTTTGTGCACACTTTTTTTTAAAACTGTTGTAATGGTTACAATTTCAATAAAGTTTTGCCTGGCAACAAAAATGTAATCTCATGAGTTTCAAACGTGACCATTTCTGTGCACTGTGAGGAGGGGAAGGGTTCAGGAACACTTAACGTACAACTCATGTCAGGAGGCCTCTGGGAAACACACCTTGGCTGAAATTTTATGATGTGATCTTGCCACCTGAATCCTAAAGGAAGGATATACTTGCCTTGGAGGCGGTACAATGGAGGAGGTTCACTAGATTGATTCCTGGGAGAAGAGGGCTGTCCTATGAGGAGAGATTGTGTAGAATGGGCCCTATACTCTCTGGAGTTTAGAAGAATGAGAGGTGATCTCATTGAAACAGACAAGATTCTGAAGGGGATTGACGGGGTAGATGCTGAGAGGATGGTTCCCCCGGGCCGGGGAGTCTAGAACCAGGGGGCTCTGTCTCGGGATAAGGGGTCCGCCATTTAAGACAGGGATGAGGAGGAATTTCTGGAATCTTTGGAATTCTCTGCCCCAGAGAGCTGTGGATGTTGAGTCTGAATATATTCAAGGCTGAGATAGATAGATTTTTGGAGTTTAGAGGAATCAAGGGATATGGAGATCGGGCGTGTCATGTATTCAACCATTCCTTAACACAGTACCTCTCCTCTGTTCTGCTAGTGACCATGCTCGCGTGGTTTAAATCCCAGTTTCTTGTCACCATTGATATATCCTTACTACACAGTATAAATGCACACGAGGTCCATGCTTGAGAGAAGGTCAGTCTGTGACCTGTCCTTTATTTCATAGCACTCAAGTGCAGGAAGTGGGTGGAGCTTCCCCTTTTATATCTGAAGGTCCAGGTTAGGAGTGTCTCCCACAAGTTCACCACCTAGTGGTCAGTGTTCTCACAGTGTACAACTTAGGTCAGATTATACATGGGTTACAATGCTGGTTGAATACATGACAGGGCGGGAAAGTGGACTTGAGGTCAATGATCAGCCAGGATCTTATTGAATGGCGGAGCAGGCTCGAGGGGCCTACTCCCGATCCTATTTCATGTTCTTAAACTCTGTACGGAATTTCTATATGTTATGTTCAGAATAACTCCACAAGACTGTATGCTGTAAGCTCAAACCGTTGTGACCTTGGTCTCTTTAATGTAACTCCAGAGTGAGGAAGCAGCATGGTAGACTGCCTTTTATAGTTGCTTGCCCGGGGTGTACAGGTGACCCTTGGGTCTCCCACAGGTACGCCCCCTGGTGACAAGTCTTACACTGGTAAAGTTTACATACATACCACTCGCCTGGAGGCTTTCAATGGTGACAGTGGACGTACATGATGACACTATACATTCAATCCATTTAGAGTAAGCGTCCACTGATACTAGGAACATCTTTCCTAGAAAGGGGCCAGCGAAATCTACGTAGACCCTGGCCCACGGTTTGGAGGGCCAGGACCACAGACTCAGTGGGGCCCTCCCTTGGTGCATTGCTCAGCTGTGAGCAAGTGTTACATTGGTGTACGCATGACTCCAATTCCAAGTCAATGCCGGGCCACCAAACGTGCGATCTGGCGATAGCCTTCATCATGACTCTGCCTGGATGGGTACTGTGTAGGTCGCGTATAAACGTTTCCCTGCCTTTTTTTGGCAAAACCACGTGATTCCCCCATAG
This sequence comes from Pristiophorus japonicus, assembly GCF_044704955.1. NCBI lineage: Eukaryota > Metazoa > Chordata > Chondrichthyes > Pristiophoridae > Pristiophorus > Pristiophorus japonicus. The sequence continues at coordinate 192,370,965 of NC_091985.1, forward strand.
GAGACAATCCGAATGGATGGCCATTTCGTCCTTGTGTCAGTGAAACGGCTTACTTTTGTCTTGCATTTTCCCAGGAACCGCCGAGCAGCTCCCATTAAGAACACAGTTTTTTTTACTAGTGATAGCACAGGGTCCTGGCTAGTCCAGGTCCTGATCTGGCGAGCTGTGACAGGTGACCTCTCGCTCTCAAAAGCATCCATTACAAGAAGCAAGTCTGCGGGTTGCACCATTTCCAATAGTAGCCGACTGAGGGCATCAGCACAGTTCTCAGTGCCTGGTCTGTGGCGGATTACGTAGTCATACGCAGATAATGCCCGTGCCCATCTTTGGATGCGGGATGAAGCATTGGTCTTAATACCTTTGCTTTCTGAGAACAGCGAAATGAGCAGTTTGTGGTCGGTTTCGAGCTCGAACCGGAGTCCAAATAAGTATTGATGCATTTTCTTAACCCCGTATACGCATGCTAATGCATCTTTCTCAACCATTCTGTAGTCTCTTTCAGCCTTAGATAAACTTCTGGACACATATGCAACCGGTTGCAGTTTGCCTGACACATTGGCTTGCTGTAATACACAACCGACCCCGTACGAAGATGCATCACAAGCTAGTACTAAACGTTTACACGGGTCATACAATACAGGAACTTGTTAGAGCATAGCAGGTTTCTGGCCTTATTAAAGGCTGTCTCTTGAGATTTGTCCCAAACCCAGTCGTCACCCTTGTGTAGCAATAAATGCAATAGTTCGAACAACGTGCTCAACCCGGGTAGAAAGTTACCAAAACAGTTGAGGAGTCCCAAGAACGAACGTAACTCTGTCACATTCTGTGGCCTGGGTGCATTCTTGATGGCCTCTGTCTTTGAGTCCGTGGGTCTGATGCCGTCCGCCACAATCTTTCTCCCCAAAAATTCGACCTCTGCCGCCAGGGAAACACACTTGGAGCGTTTCAGCCTGAGTCCCACTCTGTCTAGTCACTTTAGAACCTCTTCCAGGTTGTGTCGATGTTCGATGGTGTCACGACCGGTGATCAGGATGTCGTCTTGGAACACCACAGTGTGTGGAACCGATTTCAGCAAACTCTCCATGTTCCTCTGGAAAATGGCAACAGCCGAGCGAATCCCGATAGGGCACCTGTGGTATATAAACAGCCCTTTGTGCGTGTTGATGCAGGTCAATTTTCTCGAAGGTTCAGCCAGCTCCTGTGTCATGTAAGCGGAGGTTAGATCCAGCTTGGTGAATGACTTCTCCCCTGCTAGCATTGCGAACAGATCATCCGCTTTGGGTAGTGGATACTGGTCCTGTAACGAGACTCAGTTGATCGTTACCTTGTAGTCCCCGCAGATTCTGACCGTCCCATCGCTCTTCAACACCGGAACATTTAAACTGGCCCACTCGTTGAACTCGACTGGCGATATGAACCCCTCTCGTTGTTCTTTCCTCCCCTCTTCCTTGCTTAAAACCTGCTACACCGCTAACTTTTTCTGATGAAAGGTCAGCGACCTGAAACGTTAACTCTGTTTCTCTCTCTCCACAGATGTTGCCTAAGCTGCTGAGTATTTGCAGCATTTTCTGTTCTTAATATAAAAGTTATTCACAGTTATCTACAAATGGTGTTCACAGTGAGGTATCTACAGAACATGTTCACAGTAAGCTTCTATAGACGATGTTCACAGTCAGGCATCTGCCACAGAACTACAGCAGACACTAAGAAAGTTACTAACTCGTGAAATGTCTGTCCACTTATATCCTTATCCATGACCTGGTGCTACCCTTCTGCTGATGGTGTTCCCATGCTGATGTTGGTTGGGGAATTCCAGGATTTTGACCCTTTGACGAAGGAACAGCGATTTATGTCCCAGTCGGGACGGTGCGTGTATTTGGAGAGGAACCTAGAGGAGATGGTGTTCCCACAATATTGCTCCATCAGCAGAAGGGTAGCACCAGGTCATGGATAAGGATATAAGTGGACAGACATTTCACGAGTTAGTAACTTTCTTAGTGTCTGCTGTAGTTCTGTGGCAGACGCCTGACTGTGAACATCGTCTATAGAAGCTTACTGTGAACATGTTCTGTAGATACCTCACTGTGAACACCATTTGTAGATAACTGTGAATAACTTTTATATTAAGAACAATATTGCTGTTCTTGTCTTTCCAACACCTCAGTTTTAAAATTCTCATCCTTCCTTCCAAATCCCTCCATGGCCCTCGGCACCCCTCCCTATCTCTGTAATCACCTCCAGCCCCACAAGCCTCCGAGTTCTCTGTGCTCCTCCAATTCTGGCCTCTTGTATTTCGCCTGATTTTAATCGCTCCACCATTAGTGGCCGTGCCTTCAACTGCCTAGGCACCTCAACTCTGGAATTTCCTGCCTAAACCTCTTTGCCTCTCTACCTCTCTGTCCTTTAAGACACTCCTTAAAACCTTCCTAATTTCTCCTGATGTGGCTCTGTGTCAAATGTGTGTCTGATAATCGCCTTGGGATGTTTTACTATGTTAAAGGTGCTATTTAAATGAAAGTTGTTGTTGTGCTGGAGGTGCAGTAACCTTGGTGAGTTGCTAGCCACTAACCCCATACCCTAACCATTAACTCTATCCATTAGCCACAACTCTTAACATTCAAGCCTAACCCCAATTACTCGTTCTTAACCACTAACCCCATAATATAACCATTAAACCTAACCACTAGAACGTAACCACTAGTCCCTAACCATTAACCCCATACCCTAACCATTAGTCCCTAATCATTAACCGTATTTACTAACCCCCATTAACCCATACATAACCATTACCCCTAACCATTAGTCCCTAACCACTAAGTCTACACCCTAACCATTAACCCTAACCACTAGTCCCTAACCATTAAACCAATACGAGTCCATAATAATGACTTTTATTTATATAGTGTCTTTAATGCAGTAAAATGTCCCAAGACGCTTCACAGGAGTGTTTTAAGATAAAACAAATACATTTGACACCGAGTCACATAGAAAGAAATTATGGCAGATGACCAAAAGCTTGGTCAAAGAGGTCGGTTTTTAAGGAGCGTCTTAAAGGAGGAAAGAGAGGTAGAGAGGCGGAGAGGTTTAGGGAGGGAGTTCCAGAGCTTGGGGCCCAGGCAGCTGAAGGCACGGTCACCGATGGTGGAGCGATTATAATCAGGGATGGTCAAGAGGGCAGAATTAGAGGAGTGCAGACATCTCGGGGAGGGGGGGGGCGGGTGTGCGGTTGGAGGAAAGTACAGAGATAGGGAGGGCCGAGATCACAGAGCGATTTGAAAACAAGGATGAGAATTTTGAAGCATTGCTTAACCGGTGCCAATGTGGGTCAGCGAGCACAGGGGGTGATGGGCGAGCAGGACTTGGTGCGAGTTAGGACACGGGCTGCCGAGTTTTGGATGACCTCAAGTTTACATAGGGTAGAATGTGGGAGGCCAGCCAGGAGTGCGTTGGAATAGTTAAGTCTGGAGGTAACAAAGGCACGGATGAGGGCTTCAGCAGCAGATGAGCTGAGGCACTGGCGAAGATGCGCGATGTTATGGAGGTGGAAATAGGCGGTTTTAGTTATGCCACTGACATGTGGCCGGAAGCTCATTTCAGGGTCAAATATGACACCAATGTTGTGAACAGTCTGGTTCAGCCTCACAGACAGGAGTTGGGCAGAGGGATGGAGTCAGTGGCTAGGGAACAGAGTTTGTGGCAGAGACCGAAACGTTGGTCTTCCCAATATTTAACTGGCGAAAATTTCTGCTCATCCAGAACTGGGTGTCGGACAAGCAGTCTGACAATTTAAAGACCATGGAGGGGTGGAGAGAAGTGGTGGGGAGGTAGAGCTCGGTGTCATCAGCGTACATGTGGGAACTGACAACGTGTTTTCGGATGATGTCGCCAAGGGGCAGCATTTAGATGAGAAATAGGAGCGGGCCAAGGAGAGATCCTTGGGGACACCAGAGGTAACGATGCGGGAATGGGAAGAGAAGACATTGCAGGTGATTTTTTTGGGCTACGATTAATGGGCAAGTCCCCCAGTCATCAAGCTCCACGGCGCGGCCCTAGACAACGTGGACCATTTCCCATACCTCGGGAGCCTCTTATCAACAAAGGCAGACACTGACAACGAGATTCAAAACTGCCTCCAGCGCAGCCTTCGGCCGCCTGAGGAAAAGAGTGTTTGAAGACCAGTCCCTCAAATCTGCCACCAAGCTCATGGTCTACGGGGCTGTAGTAATACCCGCCCTCCTGTATGGCTCAGAGACATGGCCCATGTACAGTAGACACCTCAGGTTGCTGGAGAAATACCACCAGCGATGTCTCCACAAGATCCTGCAAATCCCCTGGGAGGACAGACGCACCAACGTTAGCGTCCTCGACCAGGCCAACATCCCCAGTATTGAAGCACTAACCACACTTGATCAGCTCCACTGGGCAGGCCACATTGTTTGCATACCTGACACGAGACTCCCAAAGCAAGCGCTCTACTCGGAACTCCTTCACGGCAAACGAGCCAAAGGTGGGCAGAGGAAACATTACAAGGACACCCTCAAAGCCTCCCTGATAAAGTGCGACATCCCCACTGACACCTGGGAGTCCCTGGCCAAGGACTGCCCTCAGTGGAGGAAGTGCATCCGGGAGGGCGCTGAGCACCTCGAGTCTCGTCGCCGAGAGCGCGCAGAAATCAAGCACAGGCAGCGGAAGGAGCGTGTGGCAAAGCAGTCCCACCCTCCCTGACCCTCAATGACTATCTGTCCCACCTGTGACAGGGACTGTGGTTCTCATATTGGACTGTTCAGTCACCTTAGGACTCATTTTTAGAGTGGAAGCAAGTCTTCCTCGATTCCGAGGGACTGCCTGTGATGACGATGAAGAATGGAACTGGGCGAGTGCAGTCCCACCCAGCTGGACGGCGCTGAAAAGGCGCTGGAGGAAGATGGAGTGGTCAACCATGTCAATGGCAGCAGACAGGTCGAGAAGGATGAGAAGGGATAGTTTGCCTTTGTCAGTAACAAAGGATGCCATTTTGTGACTTTGATGTGAGCCGTTTTGGTACTGTGGCAGAGGTAGAAATCAGATTGAAGGGATTCAAACATGGAGTTCTGGGAAAGATGGGTACGGATTTGGGAGGCAACAACACTGTTATAATATGTGGACTTGTATTTACTCTGTACAACCACCAGAGGGCTCATCCCCTGGAGTCCCAAGGGATCCCATAATTGGTTGGGAACACAGGTATTTAAGGAGGCTTCACAGGTTGGAGAGGCACTCTGGAGACCTGCAATAAAAGACTAAGGTCACACTTTACTTTGAGCTCACAGTGTTCAGTCTGACTCTTTCTCCACACACAACAACTGGCGACGAGATACAGATGGTGAACCCAAAGCTGCAGAGAACAGTGGGCATCCTGGAGATATTCTCGGAGGGAGATGATTGGGAAACTTTTGTGGAGCGACTCGACCAATACTTCATGGCCAACGAGCTCGATGGGGAAGAGAGCGCTGCCAAACGAAGGGCGATCCTCCTCACCGTCTGTGGGGCACCAACGTATGGCCTCATGAAGAAGCTGCTCACTCCAGCGAAACCAATGGAGAAATCATACGACGAGTTGTACACACTGGTCCGAGAGCATTTGAACCCGAAGGAAAGCGTTCTGATGGCAAGGTACCGGTTCTACACCTACAAAAGGTCTGAAGGCCAGGAAGTGGTGAGTTATGTCGCCGAGCTGAGATGCCTTGTAGGACATTACGAATTTGAAGAACATTTGGAGCACATGCTCAGAGGCTTTTTCGTACTTGGCATTTGCCACGAAACTATACTTCGCAAACTTTTAACTGTAGACACCTCAACCTTGAGTAAGGCCACAGCAATAGCCCAGGCATTCATTGCCACCAGTGACAATACTAAGCGAATCTCTCAGCTACACATCCACAGATGTCTCAGAGTTCACCATCAAGGGTGATGAATGCAAGGCCATTAACACCTTGTTGGCACTGCGGGGGTGATCATCGTTTCCATTCATGCCGATTGCAAGGGCTGTGGAACAATGGGACATCTCCAACGAGTGTGCAGGCGAGCTGCTAATCCTGTTAAACCTGCAAACCACCATGTTGCAGAGGAGGACAGATCCACGGCGGATCACAGCGAACCAGAGCCTCAGATAGAGGAGGCAGAGGTACATGGGGTGCACACATTCACCACGAATTGCCCCCCGATAATGCTGAATGTTGAACTAAATGGACTCCCGGTGTCAATGAAGCTGCACACGGGCACAAGCCAGTCCATCATGGGCAAAAAAACTTTCGAAAGGTTTTGGTGCAACAAGGCCTCAAGGCTAGTCTTAACTACAATTCGCAGGAAACTAAGAACGTACACAAAGGAACTGATTCCTGTAATCGGCAGTGCTACCGTAAAGGTCTCCTACGATGGAGCGGTGCACAAGCTACCACTCTGGGTGGTACCGGGCGATGGTCCCACGCTGCTCGGCAGGAGCTGGCTGGGAAAGATACGCTGGAACTGGGATGACGTCCGAGCGCTATTGCCCGCTGATGACACTTCGTGTGCCCAGGTCGTAAACAACTTTCCTTCGCTGTTCGAACCAGGCATCGGGAAATTCCAAGGAGCAAAAGTGCAGATCCACCTAATTCTGGGGGCGCGACCCATCCATCACAAGGTGAGAGCAGTACCGTACACGATGAGATAAAGGATAGAGATCGAGCTAGACCGGCTGCAACGAGAGGGCATCATTTCACTGATTGAGTTCAGTGAGTGGGCCAGTCCTATTGTCCCAGTCCTCGAGGGAGAAGGCACCGTCAGAATCTGTGGCGATTACAAAGTAACTATCAATCGTTTCTCCCTGCAGGACCTGTTTATGGAGAAAGAGTCAGACTGAACACTGTGAGCTCAAAGTAAAGTGTGACCTTAGTCTATTACTGCAGGTCTCCAGAGTGCCTCTCCAACTTGCGAAGCCTCCTTAAATACCTGTACTCCCAAGGGATTATGGGACCCCTTGGGACTCCAGGGGATGAGCTCTCTGGTGGCTGTACAGAGTAAATACAAGTACACATATATAACAGGACCAATACCCACTACCAAAGGCCGACGACCTCTTTGCAACGCTAGCGGGAGTAAAGATGTTCATGAAGCTGGATCTGACTTCAGCCTACTTGATGCAGGAACTGGAGGAATCATCGAAGGCCCTCACCTGAATCAACACGCACAAAGGTCTTTTTGTTTAAACAGATGCCTGTTTGGAATCTGATCAGCGGCGGCGATATTCCAGAGAAACATGGAATGTTTATTGATGTCGGTCCAGCACACCGTGGTCCTCCAGGACGACATCTTGGTCACAGGTCGGAACACAGTCGAGTACCTGCAGAATCTGGAGGAGGTTCTTAGTCGACTCAACCGCATGGAGCTCAGGTTAAAACGCTCGAAGTGCATTTTCCTGGCACCTGAAGTGGAGTTCTTGGGAAGGAGGATTGCGGCGGACGGCATCAGGCCCACCAACGCGAAGACGGAGGCAATCGAGAACGCACCGAGGCCACAGAACGTGACGGAGCTGTGGTCGTTTCTGGAACTTTTGAACTACTTTGGTAACTTCTTACTGGGTCTCAGCACACTGTTAGAAACACTGCATGTCTTACTACGAAAAGGGGGCGAATGGGTTTGGGGCAAAAGCCAAGAAAATGAGAAAATACCTTTGTAAAAGCGAGAAAATTGTTATGCTCAAACAAATTGCTTGTGTTGTATGATCCATGTAAGCGTTTGGTACTAGCATGTGATGCGTGTTCATATGGCGTCGGGTGTGTATTGCAACAAGCTAATGATTTCGGGAAACTGCAACCGGTTGCTTATGCATCCAGGAGTCTGTCTAAGGCTGAGAGAGCCTGCAGCATGATTGAGAAAGAAGCATTAGCGTGTGTCTATGGGGTAAAGAAAATGCATCAATACCTGTTTGGGCTAAAATTCAAATTGGAAACTGACCATAAGCCACTTATATCCCTGTTTTCCGAGAGTAAAGGGATAAATACCAACGCATCGGCCAGCATCCAGAGATGGGCACTCACGTTGTCCGCATACAACTACGCCATCCGCCACAGGCCAGGCACGGAAAACTGCGCTGATGCTCTCAGTAGGCTGCCATTGCCCTCCACGGGGGTGGAAATGGCGCAGCCCGCAGATCTAGCCATGGTTATGGAAGCAATCACCCGTCACTGTCGGGCAGATCAAAACCTGGACAAGCTAGTCAAAAGCTGTGTGCTTCACGGGAGCTGGTCCAGTATCCCAGTGGAAATGCAGGAAGAGATAAAGCCGTTCCAGCGGCGCAAAGATGAAATGTCTATACAGGCAGACTGCCTTCTGTGGGGCAATCGAGTAGTGGTCCCCAAGAAGGGCAGAGACACCTTCATCAATGACCTCCACAGTATCCACGCTTTCATCGTAATGATGAAAGCGATAGCCAGATCCCACGTGTGGTGGCCCGGTATCGATGCAGACTTAAGAGTCCTGCGTGCACAGATGTAAAAATGCTCGCAGTTAAGCAATGTACCCAGGGAGGCGCCGCTAAGTTTATGGTCTTGGCCCTCCAAACCATGGTCTAGGGTACACGTCGACTATGCAGGCCCATTCTTGGGTAAAATGTTCCTTGTGGTTGTAGACATGTACTCCAAGTGGATTGAATGTGAGATAATGTGTGCTGCCACTACTGAAAGCCTGCGGGCCATGTTTGCCACTCACGGCTTACCCGATGTCCTGGTGACCGACAACGGGCCATGTTTTACCAGTGCTGAGTTCAGAGAATTCATGACCCGTAATGGGATCAAACATGTCACATCTGCCCCGTTTAAACCAGCGTCCAATGGTTAGGCAGAGAGAGCAGTGCAAACCATCAAGCAAGGCTTGAAGAGAGTAACTGAAGGCTCACTGCAGACTCGCCTATCCCTAGTCCTGCTCAGCTACTGCACGAGACCGCACTCACTCACTGGGATCCCACCTACTGAACTGCTCATGAAAAGAGCACTTAAGACAAGGCTCCCGTTAGTTCACCCTGATCTACATGAACAGGTAGAGAGCAGGCGGCTTCAACAAAGTGCTTACCATGATAGAGCAAATGTGTCATGTGAGACTGAAATCAATGATCCTGTATTTGTATTAAATTATGGACAAGGTCCCAAGTGGCTTCTCGGCACTGTCGTGGCCAAACAGGGGAGCAGGGTGTTTCAAATGGACTCATGCACCGGAAACACTTGGACCAAATCAAACTCAGATTCACGGACTATCCTGAGCAACCCACCTTGGACCCTACCTTTTTTGATCCCCCAACGTACACACCAGTGGCAACCGGCACCATGGTTGACCACGAAGAACCCATCATCCACAGCAGCCCAGCAGGGCCCAACACAACAGGCAGCCCAGCAAGGCCAGCTGCACATCAGCCCAGCGAGGGGCCCAACAAATGATTCAACAACACCAGCTTTCACACCGAGACGATCAACCAGGGCAAGGAGGGCCCCAGATCGACTCACATTGTAAATAGTTATACTATTGACTTGGCGGGGGGGGGGGGGGGGGAAAGTGTTATATATGTGGACTTGTATCCCATAATCCCTTGGGAGCACAGGTATTTAAGGAGACTTCACAGGTTGGAGAGGCACTCTGGAGACCTGCAATAAAAGACTACGGTCACACTTTACTTTGAGCTCACAGTGTTCAGTCTGACTCGTTCTCCATACACAACAAACACGTTCAAGGACTTTGGAAAGGAAAGGGAGGTTGGAGATGGGGTGTTAGCTTGCAAGCACAGTTGGGGGTCAAGAGATGTTTTTTTTTGAGGAGAGGGGTGATGACGGCAGAGTTGAAGGAGATGGGGACAAAACCCGAGGAGAGAGAACCGTTAATTATGTCAGATAAGATGGGAGCCAGAAAAGGAAGTTGGGTGGTCAACAGTTTACAGTGAATGGGGTCAAGGGAGCAGGAAGTGGGTCTCATGAACAAGGTGACCGTGGCGAGGTAAAGAGGGGAGATTAGAGAGAAACTGATGCGAGTTTAAGGCTAGGGCAGGGCGGGAACGTCAGAGGAAGTTTGGGCCGGTGGGCTAGGTAAGGGAGGGCAGAGGCAGCTGATCGCCAGGTCTCAATCTTTGAGACAAAGAAGTCCGTGAGCTCCTCACAATTGTGTTGGAGGCGAGTGTGGTGGAGACAGGGGAGAGGGGTTTACGAAGACATTTAGCAGTAGAGAATAGTAGCCGGGGGTTATCTTTGCATTCCAGAATGATCCTGGAATAGTGAGCAGCTTTTCCAGACAAGAGTAGGACCTGATAGTGCTTTATGTGGTCGAGCCAGATCTGGTGGTGGATGGCGAAACCAGTTGTCCGCCACATCTGTCCAAGTCTACGCCCTTTGGACTTGAGGGAGTGAAGATGAGGGCTGTACCAGGGGGAACGGCCAGGGAGGGAGAGAGAGTAATTGATTTAATAGGCATCAAACGTGGCAGTGAGGGTGTGCTTGAGCAGGTCGGTGGCTGCAGAAATACCATGGTGAGAAGGTCAAAGGTGGGTCAGCTTGGAGTTGGAAGAGAGTTTGGAGAGAGTTGGTTTTTCCCAGGGGCGGACTCAGGGTTGGGTGGGGGAAGGGGGTTGTGGGCGAGAGGGAATGGCCCGAGGTCTGCAACTGACACAGTCGGAGTAGTGAGGCCACGAGAGATGGCAAGGTCGAGGGGATGGCCGTGTGTACGGGTTGAGGGGTTCACACGGAGGGAGAGATTGAGGGAGGACAGGAGGGTAGCGAACTCAGAGGAGAGAGAGCACGATGAATTGAGATGGAGGTTGAAATCGCCGAGGATGAGAAGACGCTCGGTGCAGAGGCTGAGGGAGGAGAGCAGTGAAGATATCTCGGTGATAACGGTAGAGAACGAGAATTTTAAGTGAGAGGTGAGAGGGGTGGAATAGGACGCGATGTTCAAAGGAGGAGGAAGTGCCAGAGGAATAAGGGGGGACAGACCAAGGTGTGATTTGGTGATGAGAGCCACGGTGGTCTGGGTGGGACAAATGGGTACAGCCAAGCAGGGAGGCTTCGTTTAAAGGTAATGTGTCTTCATCCTTCAGCCAAGTTTCCGTCAAGGGCCGTGATGTCGATGCGATCATCCACGATAAGCTCATTGATGGCAACGGCCTCGTTCACAAGTGAACGGACATTCTATAGGAGATGCGGAGAGGATTGGCGATGGCTGATCCACTGCCAGCATACACAGGGTCAGTGCTTGGGAGGGATGAGTTGGACGGGGAGGAGATTGGCGAGGTTAGCCCTTCCTGGGCAAGCTGGGCGGTAAGGTCAGTGAGAGAGTAGGATGGGACAGTTGGGGTTGCTGCTCGTGAGCAGACAGAGATGAGCGCCACAGTGGGCCCTTTGGCGGATGCCAAGAGAGGCACAGAGGGAACATAAGAACATAAGAAATAGGAGCAGGAGTGGGCCATACGGCCCCTCGAGCCTGCTCTGCCATTTAATAAGATCATGGCTGATTCGATCATGGACTCAGCTCCACTTCTCCACCCGCTCCCCATAACCCCTTACTTCCTTATCGGTTAAGAAACTGCCTATTTCTGTCTTAAATATATTCAATGACCCAGCCTCCACAGCTCTCTGAGACAGCGAATTTCACAGATTTACAACCCTCAGAGAAGACATTTTTCATCATCTCAGCTTTAAATGGGCGGCCCCTTATTCATGCCCTCTAGTTCTAGTCTCCCCCATCAGTGGAAACATCCTCTCTGCATCCACCTTGTCAAGCCCCCTCATAATCTTATACGTTCCGATAAGATCACCTGAATTCCAATGAATAGAGGCCCAACCTACTCAACCTTTCCTCATAAGTCATCCCCCTCATCTCCAGAATCAACCTCGTGAACCTTCTCTGAACTGCCTCCAAAGCAAGTATATCCTTTCGTAAATATGAAAACCAAAACTGCACACAGTATTCCAGGTGTGGCCTCACCAATAACCTGTATAGCTGTAGCAAGACTTCCCTGCTTTTATACTCCATCCCCTTTGCAATAAAGACCAAGATACCATTGGCCTTCCTGATCACTTGCTGTACCTGCATACTATCCTTTTGTGTTTCATGCACAAGTACCCCCAGGTCCTGCTGTACTGCAGCACTTTGCAATCTTTCTCCATTTAAATAATAACGTGCTCTTTGATTTTTTTTTCTGCCAAAGTGCATGACCTCACACTTTCCAACATTATACTCCATCTGCCAAATTTTTGCCCACTCACTTAGCCTGTCTATGTCCTTTGCATATTTTTGTGTCCTCCTCACATATTGCTTTTCCTCCCATCTTTGTATCGTCAGCAAACTTGGCTACGTTACACTCAGTCCCTTCTTCCAAGTCGTTAATATAGATTGTAAATAGTTGGGGTCCCAGCACTGATCCCTGCGGCATCCCACTAGTTACTGGTTGCCAACCAGGGAATGAACCATTTATCCCGACTCTCTGTTTTCTGTTAGTTAGCCAATCCTCTATCCATGCTAATATATTACCCCCGACCCCGTGAACTTTTATCTTGTGCAGTAACCTTTTATGTGGCACCTTGTCAAATGCCTTCTGGAAATCCAAATACACCACATCCACTGGTTCCCCTTTATCCACCCTGTTCGTTACATCCTCAAAGAACTCCAGCAAATTTGTCAAACATGACTTCCCCTTCATAAATCCATGCTGACTCTGCCTGACTGAATTTTGCTTTTCCAAATGTCCTGCTACTGCTTCTTTAATAATGGACCCCAACATTTTCCCAACCACAGATGTTAGGCTAACTGGTCTGCAGTTTCCTGCTTTTTGTCTGCCTCCTTTTTTAAATAGGGGCGTTACATTTGCGGTTTTCCAATCTGCCGGGACCTCCCCGGAGTCCAGGGAATTTCGGTAAATTACTGCAGACTTATCCTAGAGGGAGTCAAGCCAGGGACGGCGGCAGGAGAGTCGGAAGGTCGAAGACAAATGAAGGGCTGGGGTAGGGATGTGGGAGGACAGAGTATCCGAGAGAGAAGAGATGAAAGGCGGCATGGCGACAGGAGGGACTGGTCAGGGGGGTGGGGGTGGGGATAGAGAGAAACGAAAAAGCAGAAGTGGAAATGGAAGTGAATGGTTCAGGTTCAAAGTGGCAGACAAAATTAACACTGACCATTGTGACGCCATAAACACTGACTATTGTGACGCCACAGACACTGATCACACTGACCATTGAGACGCCATAAACACTGACCATTGAGACGCCAGACACTGATCACACTGACTATTGTGACGTCACAGACACTGATCACACTGACCATTGTGACGCCATAAACACTTGACCATTGTGACACCACAGACGACGCCGGTGCCGGCCTCCTAACCCCGCCCACTCCCGCAGCTTGTGCGCATGCAGCATGCGCGGCACCCGCGCTCCACGTGACTTCCAGCAGTCCGCCCCCTTGCCGGTTGTGACGTCCGAGAGAGCTGAAGCTGCGGGTGGCCACGCCCCAATGCCACTCTCAAAGCGGGCAAGCGGTGTGCGCATGCGGCCTGGCCCAGCACCTCGACGGGGGGGCCCGCTCCCGCTCCCCTGGCCGCTTGTGACGTCAGGAAGGAGGCGCGCGGGCGGCGGCCCCGCGTCATTCCCGAAACGGGCAGACGGTGTGCGCATGCGGCCTGGCCCCGAGCCGCAGAGCGAGAGGGGGGGGGGGCGGGGCGCTGGTGGCGGTTGAGGGACCGCGAGGCGCCGCTTTTTATTCAAACCTGCCGCCATTCCCCCGGCCGGAGAGCGAGAGGCGGGACGGCTGAGTGTGCGGCGGAGAAGGATGAGGGCGTGAGAGAAAGGTACGTCGGTGGGGACCGCCAATAAGCTGGGTCCGCGCAACCGCACAGCAAGGGAGGGAGGGAGGAGCGAGAGCGCCTGCGCGTTGGGTCGGGGTAGGGGGCGGTGGTTTCATCCTTTTCGGTCCGCGCTGCGCGGGGGCGGGAGCGCATGCGCGATGGGGCTGGGCGGTGTCCATCCTTTTCGGTCCGCACCCGCGCTGCGCGGGGGGAGAGGGAGTGCATGCGCGTTGGGTCTGGGGTGGGGGAGGGGGCTTCATCCTTTTCGGTCCGCCCTCAACTATTTTGGTAAAATCTAATTGCCGCCTTATTAAAGGGGTAAATGAGATGGCAAACTTTAATACAAGTTTGATTAAAGGGGAGGGGGGGTTCTAAAACCAACACCATCAACACATTCACTTTTGGTAATCGAATGAACATCCCGCTGAGGGTGAGGCTGAGGCACTCCACTCCCTCCGCCGCCCACCTCTCGCGGAAGGCCGCCCCGGCTCGGAGGTAGAGAGGCAGGGAGTCCCCCCGCCCTCCGTCTCTCTCTCCCTGTATGTCTCTATAATTCTGTCTCTCTCTATCTCCCTGCCTATCTCTTTTTCTCGCTCTCTATCTATCTGTCGATCTCTTTCTGTCTCTCTCTCTCACTCTCTGTTTCGCTCTCCATCTTTCCCCCTCTCGCTCTGTCTCTCTCTCTGTTTCCCTCCCTCTGACTCTCTCTCTATCTCTATCTGTCTTTCCCTCCCTTTCGCTATCTCTCTCTCTCTGTCTATCTCTCCATCTCTGTCTCTCTCTCTCTCTCTCGCTCTTTCTGTCTCTCTCTCTGGGTTTCCCTCTATTTCTCTCACTCTCTGTCACTCTCCCTCTCTGTCTCTCGCTCACTCGAGGGTAACCCCACTTTTTATAAAAGGAGGGAGAGAGAAAACAGGGAATTATAGACCGGTCAGCCTTACATCGGTAGTGGGTAAAATGATGGAATCAATTATTAAGGATGTCATAGCAGCGCATTTGGAAAGAGGTGACATGATAGGTCCAAGTCAGCATGGATTTGTGAATGGGAAATCATGCTTGACAAATCTTCTGGCATTTTTTGAGGATGTTTCCAGTAGAGTGGACAAAGGAGAACCAGTTGATGTGGTATATTTGGACTTTCAGAAGGCTTTCGACAAGGTCCCACACAAGAGATTAATGTGCAAAGTTAAAGCACATGGGATTGGGGGTAGTGTGCTGACATGGATTGAGAACTGGTTGTCAGACAGGAAGCAAAGAGTAGGAGTAAATGGGGACTTTTCAGAATGGCAGGCAGTGACTAGTGGGGTACCGCAAGGTTCTGTGCTGGGGCCCCAGCTGTTTACATTGTACATTAATGATTTAGATGAGGGGATTAAATGTAGTATCTCCAAATTTGCAGATGACACTAAGTTGGGTGGCAGTGTGAGCTGCGAGGAGGATGCTATGAGGCTGCAGAGCGACTTGGTTAGGTGAGTGGGCAAATGCATGGCAGATGAAGTATAATGTGGATAAATGTGAGGTTATCCACTTTGGTGGTAAAAACAGAGAGACAGACTATTATCTGAATGGTGCCAGATTAGGAAAAGGGGAGGTGCAACAAGACCTGGGTGTCATGGTACATCAGTCATTGAAGGTTGGCATGCAGGTACAGCAGGCGGTGAAGAAGGCAAATGGCATGTTGGCCTTCATAGCGAGGGGATTTGAATACAGGGGCAGGGAGGTGTTGCTACAGTTGTACAGGGCCTTGGTGAGGCCACACCTGGAGTATTGTGTACAGTTTTGGTCTCCTAACTTGAAGGACATTCTTGCTATTGAGGGCGTGCAGCGAAGGTTCACCAGACTGATTCCTGGGATGGCGGGACTGATATATCAAGAAAGACTGGATCAACTGGGCTTGTATTCACTGGAGTTCAGAAGAATGAGAGGGGATCTCATAGAAACGTTTAAAATTCTGACGGGTTTAGACAGGTTAGATGCAGGAAGAATGTTCCCAATGTTGAGGAAGTCCAGAACCAGGGGTCACAGTCTAAGGATAAGGGGTAAGCCATTTAGGACCGAGATGAGGAGAAACTTCTTCACCCAGAGAGTGGTGAACCTGTGGAATTCTCTACCACAGAAAGTTGTTGAGGCCAATTCACTAAATATATTCAAAAAGGAGTTAGATGTAGTCCTTACGACTAGGGGGATCAAGGGGTATGGCGAGAAAGCAGGAATGGGGTACTGAAGTTGTATGTTCAGCCATGAACTCATTGAATGGTGGTGCAGGCTCGAAGGACCGAATGGCCTACTCCTGCACCTATTTTCTATGTTGTCGCTGTGTTGATTCCTGGATTCTTTTACCTCAATCTGGTTCAGCAAAATTACTGAAACGAATACCGTTTGTGCTTTAAACAAAGCAAGCTTTTATTTAAAAAGCAAATCCCGATCGGGGACTTTATCAGACAGAAGGAATGCAAGTCTGTTCGAACGCACCCACTTCCTACGGACAAAGTGACGTTACATTGTAAAGGGACGACGGTTATACATTTTCGGCAAAAGATAACAAGATAGGGCTAGAGTGACATCCTAGTTCAGCCTATCCTCTTAGATCCCTCTTTCCCTTTGTCCACTCATAAGCTGACCTAAGTATGGTCTGATTTTAAACAAAGACCTTCTGTTAATGTTTCAGATTAATAACATGATTTAATAAGACCTTGAGGTTTTTCTGCAAGCTGTGGGTTTTGTTTCAATACATGTTAGTGTTGTAACATTTCGCAGTTTCGAGTCTGAGATGTCATGGCTATTCCTCCATGAATTCTTTGTTAGCTTATACTGTCCCTATACAATTCCCACATTCTCAACTTCAATGTCTCTATACATTTTTAAACATTCACATTCCCCCCTTTTATCATTCCATGATAACTCTTAGGATCATTCTAGGAGTATCGCATTCATCCGTTCACACTCTATTTCCTGAATCATATTGTTGTTAGTGTCGAGTAGTTCTTTAGTTCGTTGGATCTTAACTCGGGAGCCCTTGACCACAAGAGGTTTTGCTAACCTTGCCATCATCAAACCAGCTAGATCCTTCTGTTGGTGTGGATAACTTCTTCGAGATTGGTTATGTTTTCTGAACTATCAGGAATGTAATTGCAACATTCAGATCCTATCAGGGCACACGTTCCCCCTTTCTCAGCTAACAGGTAATTGAGGGCCATTAGGTTTTGTAATGCTACGGTCCTTATTGCTACCATTTCAGCTGTGATGCCCTCCAGAGCTTCAGCAGTATTGTATTGGCCCCTCTCCTCTCGTGATAGTTTGGCTCTGAATCCATCTGACAGTCTCAGTTAGGGTCAGTGGAATTCCCCCTTTGGAATGTATAGGGAATGTGAACACACCCAACATCTAGAAAAGTTCCCATTTTGCGCATAAACATAAGACATGTACAAAAAGGTGTTTACATGGAGCTCTAGTCTCTGTCCCCCCTCCGAAACTGTCATATATCAACACTATTATACAGACTGCGGCATACAGACAGTTTCATCTTATGGCTCAGGATTCAGATAAATAGTCCAATTATTTTGCTGATTAAAAGAGTTCGGTTCTCCCATCTCTCTTCTCAGGTCACCGTCGGTGTAGCTGGCTGTCTATCACTACGGGTAAAAGTTCAAACTGGTCCACGTTCCAATTAGGATGTCAACGGCCTTGTTCAGCTATGGAGAAGAGGAAGTCTGGAACAGAAACAGGAGTTAGAATAACCAGTAAAATAGGTTCGTTAGAGGGTGGTGAGCTTGCAGTGGTGCAGGTGAACCCAGGCACTTTTCCCCTCAACCTTGGCTGCAGTGGGGGTAGTGAGTAACACCTGAAAAGGCCCCTCCCATTGTGGCTCTAATCCCTTCCGAATCCATACTTCCCTGGTGCCACGAGGGACAATTCGGGTAAAACTGGGAGATCGAGGTGAGCATCTTGAACCTGGTTGTGAGCTAGTCACAGAGCCTGAGTCAGAGAAAGAACATAGGTGGTCATCAGTCGAGCTGAGATACCATATCTAGGAACAATTTCCCTCATTAACACCTTAACAACAGTTTGAGCTTTATTGTCCAGGGTAGGGTAGGCTTCAATTCATCTGCTAAACACATCTACTATTACTAACACATATTTGTAACACTGAACTTTTTGCAACTCAATGTAGTCCAACTGAAATGTCTCAAAGCAACCGTCAGGTAGGGGCGTTTTACCCCAATCACAGGGGACTCCCTTCCCTGGATTATGTTGCTGGCAAACCAGGCAACGACTACTGATGTTCTGGGCGAGCGCCTGGAGTCTAGGGTGCCACCAAGTAGCCAAAAGTGTATCACTCGTGGTTCTTGCTCCACAATGAGTAGCAAAATGCATACAATCAATAACCCATAGAGCCAACTCGTCAGACATGCAAGTCTGTTCCGCGGGAGTGGTCCAGAGTTTAGAGACATTGTCATAAGTACATCCATAATATTTCCACAACAGCTTATCTGTTTCAGGAGCGTCCTCCTGTGCTTTTATAACATCTTGGATGGTTGGCATTGGTTTTTCCGAGGCTAACTTATCCTTCGCAGGATTTTTAGTCTGACTCATAATTTTGGGCACTACCATCTGTTGGTCACGAGAGGCCTGTTTAGCCTCTTTGTCAGCACAGTGGTTCCCTATATCAACCGGGGATTTTCCGGTGGTGTGGGTGGTACATTTAACAACGGCAATGTGCTTGGGGAGCATGAGGGCTTGCAACAAATCAGATCATGGGCCACTCCAAAGGCATACCTAGAGTCGGTATAGATATTGACTTTGAGGTCTTTGGCCAAGATACAGGCTCGGGTGAGGGCGAATAGTTCAGCTTCTTGGGCAGAATAGGCGGTTTCAAAAGCGGCAGATTCCAAGACCTGATTCTCCTGGTTTACTATGGCGTGTCCTGAGATTTGTGTACCTTCTGGATTAATAGAAGAACTTCCGTCAACATACATAATACAGTCTGGATCTTCCATTGGTACATCAACTAAATCTTCCCTGACTGATGTGGCCTCTTAAATTAAAGATAAACAATCATGACTGGGTTCTTCCTCATCTTGGGGTGGCTCAGTAAGAAAACAGGCCAGATTAATTGCAGTACAGTGCCGAAAGGTCAGTTTAGGATTGCCTGTGATTTCAGTGGGTTCTGTCAGATAGAGGGCCAGTCCACATTGCCCTGCACTGGGATCTCAATCGGATCAATGGGAGTATAACCCACTTGGGAGAGGTCCTCTGCCCACACATGAGGATCCACATAGTCAGGTATGCCAGAGCCAGTATGATGCTGCAAAGTCGTTAAGACCTTCTCGGGGTCCCCATGAAATAGGACTGTTCGGCCATGTTTTACGATTTGCACATCCCGGCTGGTAGGGTCAGCCTCATCTATGGCCTTGTGTACCATAACTTCCAAATCTTTAGCATGGTGAGGGCTAATACTCCACGAGCAATATGCGGTGCCATTGTTAGGGGCTGTTTTCACAGATTCTTATCCATTTCCACAAAATCTGCCTTCCCTTCCGGTCCAGTCACTCTAGCCCTTAATAGAATTCCCTTCACTTCCCCTTTGTGATCCTGATAAAAGTTCTGCAGGTCCTGATTCTTTCCACTGGGATCGTATGCTAGGGTCACGTGATAGGGTGCCTGCGGCAGGTCCAGAGACCACCACTGAGGGGTTCTAGTGGTATAATACTGCCGCTTAAGGGTTCTCTGTTTTACAATAATCCCATCATCTCCATACTCCAAATGCAACTGGAATTTGCAGAGGAGGTCTCTAGCCATCAAGTTACAGTCCAGATTGGTAGTGATAACAAATCGATGTTCCACCGATTCTTCCTGGTAACCCATTTTAACCGGTTCTGACACCGGAAATGTAGAGACTTGTCCCAGGAATCCTGACAGTCCCAGTGTTTCAGTGGAGGCAGGGAGTTTAAGCTTTGATTGTACAGAAGACATGAAGGCTCCGTATCTATCAAGAAGGGTTGCCACTCATTCCGAATTTTTAACAATATCATCAGTTCGTTGTCCAGGGAGGGTCCCTGTACAATCAAGCTGCGCAGTCAATACGAATAATCGGGGGACGGTTGGCCAAAGGGATTGTTCTGGGAGAAGTTAGTGTAAGATCCTCGTCCTCTTCCCCCCCTTGCCCCCCTCCTCTTCCTCCTCTTCCTTTTTCGTGCTGACGGGAGGGACAATTTCTATTCCAATGTCCTTCTTGCCCACAAATAAAGCATCCATCTCGTCTTTACCAGCCCCGACCTCTTCCCATACCAGGCCGGGGACAGTAGGGCGGTCTGTAATTAGCAGGGCCCGGGCCATTTGGGTGTTTGATATAACCGTATCCCTGTTTATCCACCCAACCCGGCACGCAATACCATCTGGTATCCCCTTGGGTCGGGTTTTGGTCCTTCCACCCGAGGCGGCTCTTCCTTTCTTGTCCGGATAGCGTGAGCAACCGAATAGGGCAGGCACTGAAGTAGGATAGCGCAGAATTGAAGAGAATCCTCTCCTGCCGTGAAGGCATTATCTCCTGATTGACTCCCGTATATTTCAATCGGCAGTTTCTTCACGCTTGGGTTTAGTTTCTAATACTGTGGCCATACTGATGGGCTTCTGAAGGGTCGTGGTGAGAGAATTGAAGATAGCGTTGAGGCGATCCTGGATATCATTAGGGTGAGCAACCAACAATGCATCATGAGTAAATCGGGTGTGTTCAGTTGGGCTCAAGGTTTGCTTTACCAAGGCCCACAAGTTCCTTGATTCTGCATTATAAACTGAAATTGAGATATAGTTCTGCCCTTTCGAATGTGAGATCTGGTCCTTTCGGCTATATTGCTTGTGAACTGGGGATCCGAATCGCTATCAGAGGATGAGGAGTCAGTTTGGGTTTGTTGCTTTGGTGGTATGGGGTTATTTTTAACTCCTCTTGCCGGAGTGTAAGGTGGAGGGTGTTGGGAAGAGGACTGGAGCAAGAGGCCAGGGGGTGCGGGAGGCGCCGTTGGGCGCTGAGTCAGTGACCACTCATCAATTTCATCATCAGCCTCGGTTAACACAAAGCCAGCCATTTGACTACGTAGTCGGTCAATACCTTTCTCAGAGGTCCCAGAGGATCTTTTTTTAAGACGTGTGTTCCCTCTGTCAATGAGAGTCCTAATTTAATAGCATTTATTTGCCAACTTGACAGAAGTGACGCATCTTTTAATTTTTGACAATAGTGTCGCCATGTTGCAATTACATTTTTGTCCCCTTTTCCTCGTCCCCTTCTCCAAATTAATCCCTGTGCTTTTTTTGCTACCTCTACGCTTCTAGTGCCACCTAGAGGCCACTGGTCATCTCCTAATAATTTGTTCAGGGCTCCTGATAATTTTCTGAAGTCTTCAGCTCTTTCAGGGAATTCCTCACATAACTTTTGTAGCGGACTATCCGCATCCGTTGTTTAATCCAACTGATTACCCATTTTCACGCTGCCCCTCGTATTTCCATGTCGTTACGCGTTCACGTCGTCGTGCGATTTGAACAAACTTAAAATAAACACAGACTTTACTGAAACTAACACTGACTTTGAACAAACTCTAAATAAACAGACTTTACTAAAGCTAACACTGACTTCCGCGATTCGCGTCGCCGTGCGATTTGAAACACTTAACTTTAGTAAAGTCTGTTTATTTTAAGTGTTTCAAATCGCACGGCGACGCGAATCGCGGAAGTCAGTGTTAGCTTTAGTAAAGTCTGTTTATTTTAACACTGATTTCCGCGTTGCCCCGCGGTTCGCGTCGCCGCGCGATTTAAAACACTTAAAATAAACAAGAGACTCCCACGTCGCCCCGCGGTTCGCATCGCCGCGCGATTTAAAACACTTAAAATAAACAGACTCCCGCGTCGCCCCGCGGTTCGCGTCGCCGTGCGATTTAAAACACTTAAAATAAACAGAGACTTACTGAAACCAGCACTGACTTTGATATCACCCCGCGGTTCGCGTTGCTGCGCATTCGTGTCGTCCCACGTTCACTCGGCCGCGCGCTCGCGCCGCTGCATGTCCCGCACCGCTACGCGTTCCACGCTGCTGCGCGTCTGCATCGGCCCACGTTCACTCGGCCGCACGCTCGCGCCGCCGCACGTCTCGCGTCGCTACGCGTTTTACGCTGCTGTGCGTCTGCGTCAGCCCTCCTTCACTCGGCCGCACGCTCGCGCCGCCGCACGTCTCGCTGCGCGTCCGCGTCGGCCCTACCTTTCGAGTTGCTGCGGGATTTAAATTCAATCAGTGCCTAGATGGGCCAAGTGATATACGAGGTCGACGTCACACCTGACTTGAACACCTATCCTCTATTTAATTCCCCATAAGCCTTACTTAATTCCCTGTGAGCCTAATTTTCTAAATTTGATTTCTTATGAGCCTTATTTAATTTCTTTGTCTCCAAATTTCCCTATCCTTTCACGTCACTGCACAGTTTAAATTCAATCAGTCAATGAAAGCCCTAATTTAATGGAGTTTTTCTGCCAACTGGACAGGAGTGATTTTATTTTAGACTGCAGTGGAATTTTTCTCATAATTTAAAATCTCAGAAAAATTTTTTTTCTTTCAGCACCTATTTAGTACGTTACTTTTTTTTTGTCTTTTCCATAACTAGAGAGAAGTCTGGCACGTAGGCTGTGGACTGCTTTTCGTTATCTCAATTGTTCCAGCCTCAAGGTTGTGTTATTTAATATAATATATATTTTTTTAAATCCTTTTGAATCCATCTCAGTTGTTTTGCTGTGCCTTCTCTGAATGTTTTCTTTCGACAAGTAAGTGAGCATGTTAAATCCTTTTTTTTAAACCACTGGGACCATGTATTTTTTCTTTTTTTTTTTACTCAACAAACCTATCCTTTGTGCATTTCCTGGCTCCAACTTATCATCCGAATATACGTAATTCAATAAGGTTCACACTCTTAAACTTCCCACATACAGGACAACACTACGAAGGGTTCATTCTGTTTGAGATAAAACAAACCACAACTCCCCGGCTTTTTTTTTTACAGTAAAAATCACAGAAGCATTTCTCATTTAAACAGACGTTCACAAGAGTCTCTTTTCTTTCCTATTAATTTTTGGATCCATGATTGATCATCTATCCCTATCTAGCTCTAACTATAACCTATCTTTCCAAGTCGCCGCTTGGTTTGCGTCACCGCGCAATTTCCCTATCTCTATCCCTATTCTAAGTTTGAAAGATATTCACCAGATTGTCCTGGATCTCGTTCAGACACTACCTGAGAACCAGCGAGTGGCTAAACTTTCCTCAGACTTTTGAAACCGGGGGAAACTGGAGCAGTATTGAAATCATACTCACTCCAGTGGCCACTTTCCCCTCGTCTCGTCCAAGGCTAGTCTGGCTCTTAATTCGCAAGTTTTCGGCAGTCGTCCGTTGAGATCCCACTTCTGACACCAAATGTTGATTTCTGGATTCTTTTACCTCAATCTGGTTCAGCAAAATTACTGAAACGAATACCGTTTGTGCTTTAAACAAAGCAAGCTTTTATTTAAAAAGCAAATCCCGATCTGGGACTTTATCAGACAGAAGGAATGCAAGTCTGTTCGAACGCACCCACTTCCTACGGACAAAGTGACGTTACATTGTAAAGGGACGACGGTGATATATTTTCGGCAAAAGATAACAAGATAGGGCTAGAGTGACATCCTAGTTCAGCCTATCCCTTTTGATCCCTCTTTCCCTTTGTCCACTCATAAGCCGACCTAAGTATGGTCTGATTTTAAACAAAGACCTTCTGTTAATGTTTCAGGTTAATAACATGATTTAATAAGACCTTGAGGTTTTTCTGCAAGCTGTGGGTTTTGTTTCAATATGTGTTAGTGTTGTAACATTTCACAGACTCGAGACTGAGATGTCATGGCTATTCCTCCATGAATTCTTTGTTAGCTTATACTGTCCCTATATAATTCCCACGTTCTCAACTTCAATGTCTCTATACATTTTTAAACATTCACAGCTGGACCACCAGAGGCCAGAGGTCGCGGGAGCTGACACAACACCCCCCCCCTGGTGGACAGGTGTGGAACTGCACCCAGAGTGACTATTCAACTACAACGGCAACTTGTATTTATACAGCGCCTTTAACGTCGTAACACATCCCAAGGCGCTGCACAGCAGGGTTATAAGACAAAACAGATACATTTGACACAGGAGGAATTAGGGTAGGTGATCAAAACTTGGGTCAAAGAGGGAGGTTTTAAGGAGCATCTTAAAGGAGGATAGAGAGTCATCATCGTAGGCAGTCCCTCGAATCGAGGATGACTTGCTTCCACGTCAAAAAGATCACAGGTGTTTCAATGAAGGACCTAATATTCCAGATCCCAAACTACATCGTGAAGGGTGGAAGATGCCTGTGGGTGGGTTTTTTTTAACGTGGGGTGACCGTTACACACCAGCCACCACATGAGCTTGACAGAGCTGGGTCTTGGTCCAGTGGCAAGGGTTAACCAGGACTAACTGGAGACCAGCTCTGCTGCACGGACCTAGTGCGCCCACACATATCGCAGTGTGGGCTGGGCCCGTGCTGCCCCCTGGGGCCCTCGGCTCTTCTGGGCCCCGAACTCACACCTCTCCTGGGCCCCGGTCACGTCCCTCTACATTCTCTCGCCGCTCCTTCGCCCCGACCTCGCCGCTCCTGCTGTACCTGCCCATCTTCAATCACCGCCCTGGACCTTGGTGATGCCCCCCTTCACTGCCGTCACCCTCCTGCGGCAGCACGTGATGCTCCCTGCAGTGGTATGCCTCCACGCTGCTCCTTCCGCTCCCGGGCCTGCTCCGATGGTGCTCGCACACAGAGTGACTATTCAACTACAACGGCAACTTGTATTTATATTGCGCCTTTAACGTAGTAAAATGTCCCAAGGCGCTTCACAGCAGGGTTATAAAACACATAAATTTGACACCGAGCCACATAAGAAGAAATTAGGGCAGGTGACCGAAGCTTGGTCAAAGAGGGAGGTTTTAAGGAGCGTCTGCAAGGAGGATAGAGAGGGGCAGAGAGGTTCAGGGAGGGAGTTCCAGAGCTTTGGGCCCATGCAGCTGAAGGCACGGCCACCGCTGGTTATACCTCCACCCCCAGCCTGATGTACACCAGGTTCAGGGAGCACTGTGCGATACCCCACAGTGTAATATTGGAGAGAGCTTTAGAACTACAAATTAGGACATGTATTCCCCTTGTACACGTACAGTGTTATACAGGTACAGCGTCGCAAATCTGGAAGCCTCAGGACCGAGGCCGTTCTGCATTTCCGGAATGAGGAAGGTCTTTCCGACGTCCCAAATCTGGAAACGCCGGGGCCAGGTTAGGTAGGGAGGGGAGGGTCAGCCCGAGGTGGGGGTGGGGGAGAGGTCGGCGGTGGAGCGGGGGTGGTGACTGGTCTGGATTCCGGAACATTTTCCGGATTCCGGACGATCGTTCCGGAACTCCTGATTTTTGACGCTGTTCCTGCAGCACTTTTATGCAGCAATTATCTTCTGCCAAGTTTTTCTGCTTCTATATCTTTTCCCTCAATCTGGTTCAGCAAAATTACTGAAACAAATACCGTTTCTGCCTTAAACAAAGCAAGCTTTTATTTCAAAGCAAGTCTCGATCGAGGACTTTATCAGACAGAAGGAATACAACTCTGATAGATCGCACCCACTTCCTACGGACAAAGTGACGTTACATTGTAAAGGGACGACGGTTATACATTTTCGGTAAAAGATAACAAGATACAATTAGAGTGACATCGTAGTTCAGCCTATCCTCTTTGATCCCTCTTTCCCTTGTCCACTCATGCTGACCCAAGAATGGTCTGATTTTACACAAAGGCCCATTATTCTCTTACTGTTAATGTTTCAGGTTAGCAATGTGAGTTAGTACGGCTTTGAGGTTTTTTACAAGCTGTGGGTTTTTTTTAAACTGTGTTAGTATTGTAACATTTTGCAGTCTCGAGTCTGAGATGTCATGGCTATTCCTCCATGAATTCTTTGTTCAATTTCACTGTCTATATTTTCCCACATTCTCAACTTCAATGTCTCTATACATTTTTAAACATTCACATTCCCCCCTTTTATCATTCCATGATAACACTTGGGATCATTCTAGGAGTATCGCATTCATCCGTTCACACTCTATTTTCTGAATCATATTGTTGTTATTGTCGAGTAGGTCTTTAGTTCGTTGGATCATAACTCGGGAGCCCTTGACCACAAGAGGGTTTGCTAACCTTGCCATCATTACTTTACAACAAAGGTTAAGGCAACCAACAATCAAACAACAGGTAATTATTACTACGATGAGAATAATTGCTCCATGCATTAGATAGGATCTCCAAGATCCATCTGATAGCCAATCAACCCAGCTAGATCCTTCTGCTGGTGTGGATAACTTCTTCACCTCCCTTCTGATGTGATCAGCGAGATTGGTTATGTTTTCTGAACTATCAGGAATGTAAATGCAACATTCAGATCCTATCAGGGCACACGTTCCCCCTTTCTCAGCTAACAGGTAATTGAGGGCCATTCGGTTTTGTAATGCTACGGTCCTTATTGCTACCATTTCAGCTGTGATGCCCTCCAGAGCTTCAGCAGTATTGTTAGTTATCTGTTCCAATATCGTCTCTAGGTTCTGTACTTCATCCATGAGACGTCCTATCCTGATTGGGAACATCATGACCCCAAAGAACTTGTCGGTGGGGGTGATGGCTCGCTTGTATCGGCTGGAGGCATGTGCTTCCGCCAGGGTACGTACTTGCCGCACAAATGGCACCACATATCCCAGATAACAGGACCCTGTCCATCTTCCGGGTCCCAGGACTGGGCCCACAAACCTCCACCTGTTTTACTCGGAAGGTGAGAGAGGATGGTGACTCGTGCACCTGTGGTGATGTTGAGACTGTTTGGGCATTTGCTGTACCCTATGATATGTCCCTTGTTACTGGTGTCATTTCGGGTTAGACATATGTCCCCGGTTGGCCTCCCAATCCCCGAGGGCTAAGAATGGGGTTTCCTTTCCACGGTCGTAGGTTGGTTGGTACAATCCCTGGAACGTCTGACTAATGGGGTCTCCAGCACTCTCCCACTTGGTGACCTCCCCGTGGTCGTTCATGTGGTAACGGTATGATACTCCTCCTGATCTCCGTGATCCCTCTTTTGACCTGCCTTTCCTCTCTCGTATTTGTATTGGCCCCCCTCCTCTCGTGATAGTCTGGCTCTGAATCCATCTGACAGTCTCAGTTAGAGTCAGTGGAACAGGGCGCAAAGGAATTCCCCCTTTGGAATGTATAGGGAAATGTATAGGGAATGTGAACACACCCAACATCTAGAAAAGTTCCCATTTTGCGCATAATCATAAGACATGTACAAAAAGGTGTTTACATGGAGCTCTCTTCTCTGTCTCCCCTCCCATGCGCCGAAACTGTCATATATCAACACTATTATACAGACACAGTTTCATCTTATGGCTCAGGATTCAGATAAATAGTCCAATTATTTTGCTGATTAAAAGAGTTCAGTTTTCCTGTCTCTCTTCTCAGGTCACCGTCAGTGTAGCTGGCTGTCTATCACTACGGGTAAAAGTTCAAACTGGTCCATGTTACAATTAGGATGCCAACGGCCTTGTTCAGCTATGGAGAAGAGGAAGTCTGGAACAGAAACAGGAGTTAGAATAACCAGTAAAATAGGTTCGTTAGAGGGTGGTGAGCTTGCAGTGGTGCAGGTGAACCCAGGCACTTTTCCCCTCAACCTTGGCTGCAGTGGGGGTAGTGAGTAACACCTGAAAAGGCTCCTCCCATTGTGGCTCTAATACCTTCCGAATCCATACTTCCCTGGTGCCACGAGGGACAATTCGGGTAAAACTGGGAGGTCGAGGTGAGCATCTCGAACCTGGTTGTGAGCTAGTCACAGAGCCTGAGTCAGAGAAAGAACATAGGTGGTCATCAGTCGAGCTGAGATACCATATCTAGGAACAATTTCCCTCATTAACACCTTAACAACAGTTTGAGCCTTATTGTCCAGGTTAGGGTAGGCTTCAATCCATCTGCTAAACACATCTACTATTACTAACACATATTTGTAACACTGAACTTTTTGCAACTCAATGCAGTCCAACTGAAATGTCTCAAAGGGACCTTCGGGTAGGGGCGTTTTACCCCAATCACAGGGGACTCCCTTCCCTGGATTATGTTGCTGGCAAACCAAGCAACGACTACTGATGTTCTGGGCGAGCGCCTGGAGTCTAGGGTGCCACCAAGTAGCCAAAAGTGTATCACTCGTGGTCCTTGCTCCACAATGAGTAGCAAAATGCATACATTCAATAACTCATAGAGCCAACTCGTCAGACAAGCAAGTCTGTTCCGCGGGAGTGGTCCAGAGTTTAGAAACATTGTCATAAGTACATGCATAATATTTCCACAACAGTTTATCTTTTTCAGGAGCGTCCTCCTGTGCTTTTATAATATCTTGGATGGTTGGCATTGGTTTTTCCAAGGCTAACTTATCCTTCGCAGGATTTTTAGTCTGACTCATAATTTTGGGCACTACCATCTGTTGGTCACGAGAGGCCTGTTTAGCCTCTTTGTCAGCACAGTGGTTCCCTATATCAACTGGGGATTTTCCGGTGGTGTGGGCGGTACATTTAACAACGGCAATGTGCTTGGGGAGCATGAGGGCTTGCAACAAATCAGATACTAGTTGCTTATGGGATATCTCATTCCCCTGTGAGGTTAGGAATCCCCTATTTTTCCATAATTGTCCGAAATCATGGGCCACCCCAAAGTCATACCTAGAGTCGGTATAGATATTGACTTTGACCAAGATACAGGCTCGGGTGAGGGCGAATAGTTCAGCTTGTTGGGCAGAATAGGCAGTTTCAAAAGCGGCAGATTCCAAGACCTGATTCTCCTGTTTTACTATGGCGTATCCTGAGATTCGTGTACCTTCTGGATTAATAGAAGAACTTCTGTCAACATACATAATACAGTCTGGATCTTCCATTGGTACATCAACTAAATCTTCCCTGACTGATGTGGCCTCTTAAATTAAAGATAAACAATCATGACTGGGTTCTTCCTCATCTTGGGGCGGTTCAGTAAGAAAACAGGCCGGATTAACTGCAGTACAGTGCCGAAAGGTCAGCTTAGGATTGCCTGTAATTTCAGTGGGTTCTGTCGGATAGAGGGCCAGCCCACATTGCCCTGCACTGAGATCTCAATCGGATCAATGGGAGTATAACCCACTTGGGAGGTGTCCTCTGCCCACACATGAGGATCCACATAGTCAGGTATGTCAGAGCCAGTATGATGCTGCAGAGTCGTTAAGACCTTCTCGGGGTCCCCGTGGAATTGGACTGTTCGGCCATGTTTTACAATTTGCACATCCCGGCTGGTAGGATCAGCCTCGTCTATAGCCTGGCGCACCATAACTTCCAAATCTTTAGTGTGGTGGGGCTCTTTTTTCAACCACGCAGCAGGAACGCCATCTTGCCTCTGTCCTCGAGGTCGAGGTCGACTGGCTTGATCCTTCTCTCCCGCAATTCTGCCACAACCGCTGGAAGGGTACCTATGAAATTGATCTTCTTCCCCAGGAGTCCTGCCACTGGAGCTGGGAAGGTATTTTTAGATCGTTCCAGTCGGATCATTGCCATGCAGTCGTGATGGACGGTCTGTGCCTCAGGTGCTGCACTGGTCTGTTGTCTGGTGCCTGGCCCAAGCAAAGGTGAGGTTTTGCTCTGCCTCTGAGCATGGGGGACATCGATTGCTGGAGTGAAGAGGTCTTCCCATTTCCACTGGGATCGTATGCTAGGGTCACGTGATAGGGTGCCTGCAGCAGGTCCAGAGACCACCACTGAGGGGTTCTAGTGGTATTATACTGCCGCTTAAGGGTTCCCTGTTTTACAATAATCCCATCATCTCCACACTCCAAATGCAACTGGAATTTGCAGAGGAGGTCTCTAGCCATCAAGTTACAGTCCAGATTGGTAGTGATAACAAATCGATGTTCCACCGATTCTTCCTGGTAACCCATTTTAACCGGTTCTGACACCGGGAATGTAGAGACTTGTCCCAGGAATCCTGACAGTCCCTGTGTTTCAGTGGAGGCAGGGAGTTTAAGCTTTGATTGTACAGAAGACATGAAGACTCCCGTATCTATCAAAAAGGGTTGCCACTCATTCAGAATTTTTAACAATATCATTGGTTCATCGTCCGGGGAGGATCCCTGCACAATCAAGCTGCGTAGTCAATCGGGGGACAATTGACCAAAGGGGTTGTTCTGGGAGAAGTTAGTGTAAGATCCTCCTCTCCCCCATTGCCCCCCTCTTCTTCCTCCTCTTCCTTTTCCATGCTGACGGTAGGTGCAATTTTTATTCCAATGTCCTTCCTGCCCACAATTAAAACAGTCAATCTCGTCTTTCCCAGCCCCGACCTCTTCCCATACCATGCCGGGGACAATAGGGAGGTTTATTAGCAGGGCTCGGGCCGTTTGGTTGTTTAGTATAACCGTATCCTTGCTTATCCATCCAATCCTGTATGCAACACTGCGGTTCTATTGGTCCTTCCTCCCGAGATGGCTCTTCCTTTCTAGTCACGTATTCAGTCTTGACCTGGGTTGGGGGCGTACCTCCCCCCTCCCTTTCTTTTTCTGCCAATAATATCTAACTGCCCTTTCCATTTGTCCGGATAGCGTGAGCAATGGAATAGTTGTTTGAAGATCACATAGACATCTATAGTGGGGTGGTCTGCAGCTTGTTGTGCATCAGGGTTTGGCATTGGTCTGACAGGGAATTGGTGTCGGGACTTTGGGATCTTGAAAATCATTTCTAGGTCGGAGGATGTTTCGGAGCTGTCTGACTGCTTGACAGTTCTGCGTCTCGATCGGCGGGGGTGTTTGCTATGTCTTTCACAACTTGGACTGGTAGGTTGACTAGAAGATTTACGGGACTGTCTGTGATATCGAGATATAGTTTTGCCCTTTCGAGTGTGAGATCTGGTCCTTTCGGCTATATTGCTTGTGAACTGGGGATCCGAATCGCTATCAGAGGATGAGGAGTCAGTTTGGGTTTGTTGCTTTGGTGGTATGGGGTTATTTTTAACTCCTCTCGCCGGAGTGTAAGGTGGAGGGTGTTGGGAAGAGGACTGGAGCAAGGGGCCAGGGGGTGCGGGAGGTGCCGTTGGGCGCTGAATCAGTGACCACTCATTAATTTCACCATCAGCCTCGGTTAACACAAAGCCAGCCATTTGACTACGTAGTCGGTCAATACGTTTCTCAGAGGTCCCTTTCTCAGAGGATCTCTTAGTAAGTTTCTCGTGCGCACATTCTTTTTTTTTTAAGACGTTTCCAGTTTTAACAGGTGTTCCCTCTTTCAATGAGAGTCCCAATTTAATAGCATTTATTTGCCAACTTGACAGAAGTGATGCATCTTTTAATTTTTGACAATCCCTGTGCTTTTTTTGCTACCTCTACGCTTCTAGTGCCACCTGGAGACCACTGGTCATCTAATAATTTGTTCAGGGCTCCTGATAATTTTCTAAAGTCTTCAGCTCTTTCAGGGAATTCCTCACAGAACTTTTGTAGCGGTCTATCCGCATCCGTTGTTTTATCCAACTGATTACCCATTTTCATGCTGCCCCTCGTATTACCGTGTCGTTACGTGTTCGCGTCGTCGTGCGATTTGAACAAACTTAAAATAAACACGGACTTTACTGAAACTAACACTGACTTTGAACAAACTCAAAATAAACAGACTTTACTAAAGCTAACACTGACTTCCGCGGTTCGCGTCGCCGCGCGATTTGAAACACTTAAAATAAACACGGACTCCTGCGTCGCCCCGCGGTTCGCGTCGCCGCGCGATTTAAAACACTTAAAATAAACGGAGACTTACTGAAACCAGCACTGACTTTGATATCACCCCGCGGTTCGCGTTGCTGCGCGTTCGCGTCGTCCCACGTTCACTCGGCCGCGCGCTCGCGCCGCCGCACGTCCCGCGCCGCCACGCGTTCCACGCTGCTGCGCATCTGCGTCAGCCCTCCTTCACTCGGCCGCAAGCTCGCGCCGCCGCACGTCTCGCGCCGCTGCGCATCCGCGTCGGCCCTACCTTTCGAGTTGCTGCGTGATTTAAATTCAATCAGTGCCTAGACGGGCCAAGTGATATACGAGGTCGACGTCACACCTGATTTGAACACCTATCCTCTATTTAATTCTCCATAAGCCTTACTTAATTCCCTGTGAGCCTAATTTTCCAAATTTGATTTCTTATGAGCCTTATTTAATTTCTTTTAGTCTCCAAATTTCCTTATCCTTTCGCGTCACTGCGCAGTTTAAATCCAATCAGTCAATGAAAGCCCTAATTTAATGGAGTTTTTCTGCCAACTGGACAGGAGTGATTTTTTTTTCAGACTGCAGTGGAATTTTTCTCATAATTTAAAATCTCAGAACATTTTTTTTTCAGCACCTATTTAGTACGTTACTTTTTTTTTTGTCTTTTCCATAACTAGAGAGAAGTTTGGCACGTAGGCTGTGGACTGCTTTTCGTTATCTCCATTGTTCCAGCCTCAAGGTCGTGTTATTTAATATATATTTTTTTTGAATCCTTTTGAATCCATCTCAGTTGTTTTGCTGTGCCTTCTCTGAATGTTTTCTTTCGACAAGTAAGTGAGCATGTTAAATCCTTTTTTTTAACCACCGGGACCATGGGCCCAAGTTTCCACATGATTCGCGCCTGATTTTTAGGAGCAACTGGTGGAGAACGGACTATTTTAGAAATCGCAATTCTCCACATTTTTTTTTCTGCAGTTCTAGTCAGGTAGAACAGTTCTAGTTTAGAACAGAATTTTTTCTTCAAAAGGGGGCGTGTCCGGCCACTGACGCCTGATTTGAAAGTTTCCACAGTGAAAATGTACTCCAAACTAAAGTAGAATGGCGCCAGTGAAGATTTTTGTAGAACTGAAAAAACCTGTTCTACACATTAAAAAATCAGGCGCAGGTTACAAATTAGGCGTCCAGAACGAGGTGGGGGGGAAGGGAACTCATTAAATTCGACAGTAAATCCTTATTTAACTTATACAAATATTATACAAATAAATCCAACCTGAATAAACATTTATAAGCCAAGAAAAGATTAAATAAACCATCTTCCTACCTGTGTGAAAGTGCTTCAGCCAGGGAGAATTCTGCAGTTGTTCGTGCCGCTGAGCGGGAGAGAGGAGGAGAGGAGGAGAGGAGGAGAGGAGGAGAGGGGGAGAGGGGGAGAGGGGGAGAGGGAGGGCGGGAGGGAGGGAGAGAGAGAGAGAAGGGGAGAGAGGGAGGGAGGGAGAGAGGGAGGGAGGGAGAGAGGGGGAGGGAGGGGAGAGGGGAAGGGAAGAGAGAGGGGGTCGGGCAACAGGAGCGGGTGTCGGGTCGGGGGGGGGGAGCGGGTGTCGGGTCGGGGGGGGAGCGGGTCGGGGCGGGCGGGGGGAGGAGCCCCAGTGAGGCCATTGGGCCAGGGCTAGGGGCTGCGTGCTTCGGGCCCCTCCCACACAGTTCGGCGCCTGGAGCTACTGCACTTGCGTGCCGACTGTGTGCAGAGGTCCCGGCACTGTTTTCAGCGCAGGGACCTGGCTCCGCCCCCCCCCCCCACAGCTCGTGCTGGCTGCGCCGAGGGCCACAGGACCTGTAAGTAGGTGGAGAATACCGAGGATTTTTTTAGGCGCCGTTTCAGGCGTGAAAAACGGGCACCCAGCTCGGAGGGGCACCCGTTTTTTTTCTTGTGGAAACTTGGGCCCATAGTATTTTTTTCTTTTATTTTTACTCAACAAACTTTGTGCATTTCCTGGCTCCGTAACTTATCATCCGAATATACGTAATTCAATAAGGTTCACACTCTTAAACTTCCCACATCCAGGACAACACTACGAAGGGTTAAAAAAACTTTCATTCTGTTTGAAAAAGTAGGTGGAGCTAAAACAAACCACAACTCCCCGGCTTTTTTTTTGCAGTAAAAATCACAGAAGCATTTCTCATTTAAACAGACGTTCACAAGAGTCTCTTTTCTTTCCTATTAATTTTTGGATCTATGATTGATCATCTATCCCTATCTAGCTCTAACTATAACCTATCTTCCCAAGTCGCCGCTTGGTTTGCGTCACCGCGCAATTTCCCTATCTCTATCCCTATTCTAAGTTTGAAAGGTATTCACCAGATTGTCCTGGATCTCGTTCAGACACTACCTGAGAACCAGCGAGTGGCTAAACTTTCCTCAGACTTTTGAAACCGGGGGAAACTGGAGCAGTATTGAAATCATACTCACTCCAGTGGCCACTTTCCCCTCGTCTCGTCCAAGGCTAGTCTGGCTCTTAATTCGCAAGTTTTCGGCAGTCGTCCGTTGAGATCCCACTTCTGACACCAAATGTTAATTTCTGGATTCTTTTACCTCAATCTGGTTCAGCAAAATTACTGAAACGAATACCGTTTCTGTCTTAAACAAAGCAAGCTTTTATTTCAAAGCAAATCCCGATCGGGGACTTTATCAGACAGAAGGAATGCAACTCTATAGATCGCACCCACTTCCTACGGACAAAGTGACGTTACATTGTAAAGGGACGACGGTTATACATTTTCGGTAAAAGATAACAAGATACAATTAGAGTGACATCCTAGTTCAGCCTATCCTCTTTGATCCCTGTTTCCCTTGTCCACTCATAAGCCGACCGAAGAATTGTCTGATTTTACACAAAGGCCCATTATTCTCTTACTGTTAATGTTTCAGGTTAGCAATGTGAGTTAGTACGGCCTTGAGGTTTTTTGCAAGCTGTGGGTTTTTTTTAAACTGTATTAGTATTGCAACATTTTGCAGTCTCGAGTCTGAGATGTCATGGCTATTCCTCCATGAATTCTTTGTTCAATTTCACTGTCTATATTTTCCCACATTCTCAACTTCAATGTCTCTATACATTTTTAAACATTCACACTATACACTTAATCTGTTCATTCATTTCTGCACCCCACCTCCTCCCTGTACCCTATCCAAAATAACTGGATGGGTGCCTTCACAATTGTCTGCAGGGTCCAAAAGCCCGATACTCACATTTGTGATGCATGCACCTTGGCAGTGTCAACTGTGGCTCAGTGGCTAGCACTCTCGCCTGTGTGGCAGAAGGTTGTGGGTTCAAGTCCCACTTGAGCACAAAAATCTAAACTGTTATTCCAGTGCAGTATTGAGGGAGCGCCGCACTGTCGGAGGGCAGTGCTGAGGGAGCGCCGCACTGTGGGAGGGGCAGTGCTGAGGGAGCGCCGCACTGTGGGAGGGGCAGTACTGAGGGAGCGCCGCACTGTGGGAGGGGCAGTACTGAGGGAGCGCCGCACTGTCGGAGAGGCAGTGCTGAGGGAGCGCCGCACTGTCGGAGGGGCAGTACTGAGGGAGCGCCGCACTGTCGGAGGGGCAGTGCTGAGGGAGCGCCGCACTGTCGGAGGGGCAGTGCTGAGGGAGTGCTGCGCTGTCAGAGGTGTTGTCATTCAGATGAGACAAACCGAAGCCCTGTCTGCTCTCTCAAGTGGACTTAAAAGATCCCGTGGCACAATTTCAAAGAAGCGCAGGGGAGTTTTCCTCAGTGTCCTGACCAATATTTATCCGTTAGTCAATATCACTACAATCCGATGCTCTGGTCATTATCACATTGCTGTTTGTGGGAGCTTGCTGTATGCACATTGGCTGCTGCGTTTCCCACATTACAACACTGACTCCACTCCAAAAGTACTTCATTGGCTGTAAAGTGCTTTGAGACGTTCTGAGGTTGTGGAAAGTAGAAATGCAAATCTTTCAAGTGTTTTTAATAGTGAGGGCTAGAAATTGGTCAGCCTTGCGTCTGTTTTTTCGACTATATTTTGCCGTTTTTGATAGTAAAAGGTGCTCACCTCAATTGGCCAAAGTTGTGTGCTGGCAGTTTTGAAATACCGCTATGAAGCGAACCGCCGGCGCGCAAGTCGAAAAAAAAGCGCTATCGCTTTAAATTGACCATTTAAATTGACCAGCGCTCCCTCAGCACTGCCCCTCCGACAGTGCGGCGCTCCCTCAGCACTGCCCCTCCGACAGTGCGGCGCTCCCTCAGCACTGCCCCTCCGACAGTGCGGCGCTCCCTCAGCACTGCCCCTCCGACAGTGCGGCGCTCCCTCAGCACTGCCCCTCTGACAGTGCGGTGCTCCCTCAGCACTGCCCCTCTGACAGTGCGGTGCTCCCTCAGCACTGCCCCTCCGACAGTGCGGTGCTCCCTCAGTGCGGTGCAGCCGTACTCTGGGTGAAAAAAACCGCCCGAGAAAAGCCTGCGTTACAGCCCCAGAAACAGCGGTAAGTATGAAGACCTGCAAAATGGCTAAGTTAAAGTTTGTATTTTTTAATTCTTTTTCAGCGATTCGCGCGATAAGTGTCTTGCGAGTGTTTTGTGAATTTTAATTTTACTTTTTGTTTTTTTGCAATTTTTGTTTGTGTTTTCCCCCCTCCCAGGGCCTGTCTTTTTAGTGATAATCAGTCTTGGACTAAAGTTGGCGAGGATCACGGTTTCCACCGTGAATCCTCGTGCAATGCCGATTTTTACCACCGGGTGCATTTTTTGGCCAATTTTAGGCCTTTAAAAAAATAGCAGTATTTTTAACGGTATTTTTGGTGAAAAATGCCGAAAAAATACTGCTATCACTAAAAAAATCAATTTCTAGCCTCGAGTGTCAAATCCCACACAGAGCATCAGGGCATGCTCAATTCCACCCTCACGTACTCACACATTCCTCTCTACTGCATGCAGGTGCTCTATTGAGGTCTGAGAGTGGTGAGAATGTGGAACTTTCTACCACAAGGAGTGGTTGATTACCAGGGATGCATTTAAGGGGAAGCTGGATAAACACATGAGGGAGAACGTAATCGAAGGATATGTTGATGGGGTGAGATGAAATAGGGTGGGAGAAGGCTCGTGTGGAGCATAAACACCAGGACAGAAATCAAACCTTCTGGTCTTGCATAGCTTGGTGCGGCCTCTCAGCAGTGTTTGTGCTCACTAGGCTACCGGAGGGAGCTATCCCATCACTCCCAGCAAAGACCATGTCCAACTCCTGGAATTATATCACACTGCTGCCGTCACAGTCCTCCGTTCAAAAGTTACTTTATAACGGGCAACATTTCACATCTATCTAAATCACGCCACATGATGTTAGTATGGGACATGTAAATGTGAGGGATTAAGAGTCACAACTTGAACTCCGCCTGCCATTCTATTAGTTGGAACTGGGTCAAGATCAGGGCTCTGAGGCAGCTCATATCTGGCTGCTCACTCGCCTCCAAGAGTTTCCGCTGGCTGACTGTCCTCGCGCTTATAAAATCGACCTTCCTTTCACAGCTGTCTGTCTCTGCCTGCCGTTTTTGGGTGTACGATGTCACTTCTAAGTACTGGATCACTGGAAATTGGGTGTGTGACCATACAGTGAAGGTTGACCCTTGGAGCCAGCCAGGTCGCTGGTCTGGACCTACTCTGATACACGGGGAAATGTTACATTGATATAGAAGCTTGGTTAGACCGTCCT
This sequence comes from Pristiophorus japonicus, assembly GCF_044704955.1. Taxonomy (NCBI): domain Eukaryota; kingdom Metazoa; phylum Chordata; class Chondrichthyes; family Pristiophoridae; genus Pristiophorus; species Pristiophorus japonicus. The sequence goes on from NC_091985.1 coordinate 192,408,374, forward strand.
TGGAGTTCTTGTGTGCAGTTCCGTTCTCCATAGTATGGGAAACACTGGAGAAAGTGCAGATAGATTTATTCAGTTAACCAGAATTAAGAAGGGTGCAACTGTCAGTTAAGACTGAGCAGGCTGGGGATCTTTTGTCTGGAAAAGAGAGGGTTGAAAGGTGACCTGATAGCGGTCTATCTGTGGCGACTCAGTCGTTGAGTATATTTAAGTCAGAGGTCGATAGATTTTTGGATACTAAGGGAGTCACGGACAATGTTCCCTTTAAGCTGTGAGGCCGAGCAGCACTGTGGAGGTCCCGCCCAGCCAGTGAGACAGCTTTTAACCAGAAAAAAGCACACGTGCTGTATTTTGAATGGGCAACGCAGTCCATTAAAGGAGCCATGTGGCCCCCCAAAAAGTTACAGGGAAGGTGGGGGGGTGGGGGAAAATAGGCGGGAAGGTGACGTTGAGTTAGAAGATCGGCCATGATCTCATTGAATGGCAGAGCAGGCTCGAGGGTCCGAATGGCCGACTCCGGCTCCTATGTCTTATGCCTTCAAGATGAGGAAAGGTTTCAATAGGGTGGGCGTGGAGGATATTTCCACTTGTAGTGGAGTCCAGAACAAGGAGACATAAATATAAGATCAAATAAAGAACATAGGAGGAATTTCTTTACACTGAGTGATGAGAATATGGAACTCACCACCACATTGATTGTTACGTGAGGCCGAGGGATATGAGGGCAGAGTAGGAAGAGGTAATTGGAGTGAGAGGAGGCTCGTGCGGAGCACAAACACCGGCATAGACCAGTTGGGCCAAAAGGCTTGTTTGTGTGCTGCAAGATTCTGTAATTCAGTGTAGACCTCCATTGACTGAGTGCCCATCGGTTGTGTATCTGTCCAGAACTGGAGAGCCTACTTTCAAACTCCAGGCCGGTAAAAGTGGGAGAGAAAATAGACATTGAACTGGGTCTGTTGCTTTTCTCAATGTTTTCATTCATAAACACTGCACTTACATAATGGTTATGTACACCACCTTTTCCTTTTGCCCGTGCAGTCCGTGTGAAGTTCCAGACCAAGAGGATCTACCATGGCGTCCAAAGGTTTAAGTGGACACCTGAGTTCTCTCGGAGTAAGGATATATTGTCTTCTCTTCAATCGCTTGAGATACGCCGGATAAATGGCATGAAATGTTTTTCTTAGCTGCAGACTGAACCCTCCAGATTCCTGTTTCCCCGACTCCCCAAAGCTCCACACTGCACAAATTCCAACTTCATCCAAAGCACGTGGCCTGAATCCTGCCTCGTAATGGAGTCCGACTCACCCATCACTCACCATCGGCTCCTTGTCTCCCAATGCACTGAGTTTAAAACTCGAGTTCTCGCTAACAAAGGCTCTTTTCCCCGCCATACCTCTGTAACCACCTCAAGCCCTACATCCCAAGTTGTGTACTCCCTGGTTCTGTGACTCTGGCCTTCCCTCCCATCCGTTCCCCCCTGCCTCTTCCCCATCCCCTCGCCCTGCTTCACCAGCTACAGGCCTTCAACCTTCTTGGCCCTCCCCTCTAGAACCCTCCCCCTCTGCCTTGCTGTTTTTATTCATGCCTTTAAAAGCCTGTGCTTTCATCAAATACATAGGAACACGAGTTGGCCATTCTGCCCCTCGAGCATGTTCTGCCATTTAGTGAGATCATGGCTGATCTGTATCATAACTCCATCCATCTGTCTTACCACCATATCCCTTCATACCCTTGTCCATCAACACGTACCCTTGTCTAGCAAAATGCATTTTTGCCTAGTGCAATATACCAATATCTTGCGAATTATAACCTTGTCTCACGAAATATACCCTTGTTTAGCAAAATAATATCCTTGTTTAGCAAAATAATATCCTTGTTTAGCAAAATAATATCCTTGTTTAGCAAAATAATACCCTTGTTTAGCAAAATAATACCCTTGTTTAGCAAAATAATACCCTTGTTTAGCAAAATAATACCCTTGTTTAGCAAAATAATACCCTTGTTTAGCAAAATAATTACCTTGTCTTGCAAAATAATATACCCTTGTTTAGCAAAATATACATTTGTCGAGCAAAATATTCCCTTGTCGAGCAAAATAATAACTTAGTTTAGCAAAATAATACTTGCTTAGCAAATTACACCCATAGCAAAATAATACCTTTGTTTACCAAAATAATAATCTTGTCTTGCAAAATAATACGCTTGTTTAGCAAAATAATACGCTTGTTTAGCAAAATTATAACCTTGTTTAGCAAAATAATAGCCTTGTCCAGCAAAATATCATGCATTTATTAACTTAATTCAGTCAAAAAAATGTCAAGGTCATAAATCGCTTATTTATTGTAATACTCTTATTTACATGTTTATGCTAATCAACTCATTAATAAAAAAGTTTACATTTGATTGTACAAGTCAAACTGATGTTTTTTCCATTGTGGCAAGTTCTAGTCTAATGGTGCCTGTGTAAACTTGCTCTAATTGTAGGTCACGCAGATAATGCTGGGACTAATCCAGCTGACGTTTGGCATTCCCCTGTTCTTCATCGCAAGGCATGCACATGGATCAGCTTTTGCTACTCCCTTTTGGACCGGAATATGGGTTTGTTGATAATTTTATCGTCCGTGTCAATTCAAGGGTAGATTTCTCAAGACCTTCCGCGTTTGCCATCACCGTGCATCAATAAACAATTTGTGGTGCTGATTCCCCGACATACTCTCGTGTGGAGCTGCGAGTGGGCTGGGGGTTCTTTTCTCTAGAAACATAGAAACATAGAAAATAGGTGCAGGAGTAGGCCATTCGGCCCTTCGAGCCTGCACCACCATTCAATGAGTTCATGGCTGAACATGCAACTTCAGTACCCCATTCCTGCTTTCTCGCCATACCCCTTGATCCCCCGAGTAGTAAGGACTACATCTAACTCCTTTTTGAATATATTTAGTGAATTGGCCTCCACAACTTTCTGTGGTCGAGAATTCCACAGGTTCACCACTCTCTGGGTGAAGAAGTCCCCCCCCATCTAGGTCCCAAATGGCCCATCCCTAGACTGCAACCCCTGGCTCTGGACCTCCCCAACATTAATAAGAACATAAGAATTAGGAACAGGAGTAGGCCATCGAGCCCCTCGAGCCTGCTCCGCCATTCAACAAGATCATGGCTGATCTGGCCGTGGACTCAGCTCCACTTACCCGCCCGCTCCCCATAACCCTTAATTCCCTTATTGGTTTAAAAATCTATCTATCTGTGATTTGAATGCATTCAATGAGCTAGCCTCAACTGCTTCCTTGGGCAGAGAATTCCACAGATTCACAACCTTCTGGGAGAAGAAATTCCTTCTCAACTCGGTTTTAAATTGGCTCCCCCGTATTTTGAGGCTGTGCCCCCTAGTTCTAGTCTCCCCGACCAGTGAAAACAATCTCTCTGCCTCCATCCTGTCTATCCCCTTCATTATTTTAAATGTTTCTATAAGATCACTAGGGGGAATCAAAGGATATGGCGAGAAAGCAGGAATGGGGTACTGAGGTTGCATGTTCAGCCATGAACTCATTGAATGGCGGTGCAGGCTCGAAGGGCCGAATGGTCTACTCCTGCACCTATTTTCTATGTTTCGATGTCTATCATCCCTCATCCTTCTGAACTCCAATGAGTAAAGACCCAGTCTACTCAATCTATCATCATAAGATAACCCCCTCATCCGGAATCAGCCTAGTGAATCGTCTCTGTACCCCTTCAAAAGCTAGTATATCCTTCCTTAAGTAAGGTGACCAAAACTGCACGCAGTACTCCAGGTGCGGCCTCACCAATACCCTGCACAGTTGCAGCAGGACCTCCCTGCTTTTGTACTCCATCCCTCTCGCAATGAAGGCCAACATTCCATTCGCCTTCCTGATTACCTGCTGCACCTGCAAACTAACTTTTTGGGATTCATGCACAAGGACCCCCAGGTCCCTCTGCACCGCAGCATGTTGTAATTTCTCCCCATTCAAATAATATTCCCTTTTACTGTTTTTTTTCCCAAGGTGGATGACCTCACACTTTCCGACATTGTATTCCATCTGCCAAACCTTAGCCCATTCGCTTAACCTATCCAAATCTCTTTGCAGCCTCACTGTGTCCTCTACACAACCCGCTTTCCCACTAATCTTTGTGTCATCTGCAAATTTTGTTACACTACACTCTGTCCCTTCTTCCAGGTCATCTATGTATATTGTAAACAGTTGTGGTCCCAGCACCGATCCCTGTGGCACACCACTAACCACCGATTTCCAACCCGAAAAGGACCCATTTATCCCGACTCTCTGCTTTCTGTTAGCCAGCCAATTCTCGATCCATGCTAATACATTTCCTCTGACTCCGCGTACCTTTATCTTCTGCAGTAACCTTTTGTGTGGCACCTTATCGAATGCCTTTTGGAAATCTAAATACACCACATCCATCGGTACACCTCTATCCACCATGCTCGTTATATCCTCAAAGAATTCCAGTAAATTAGTTAAACATGATTTCTCCTTCATGAATCAAGCGCCTGCTTGATTGGACTATTCCTATCTAGATGTCCCACTATTTCTTCCTTAATGCTAGCTTCAAGCATTTTCCCCACTACAGGGAAGGCAGAGGGCTGACCTGATAGAGGGCTTTAAAATAATGAAGGGATTTGACCGGGTAGATGTAGAGAAGATGTTTCCACTTATGGAGGAGTGGGGGGGGGGCGGGGGGGTGGTGAGGTGGGCAGACCAAAACTTAGGGGGCTATAAATACAAGATAGTCACTAATCCACTAGGGAATTCAGGAGAAACCAGAGAGTGGTGAGAATGTGGAGCTCGCTACCACAGGGAGTGGTTGATGTAAATCCAAAGTCATCATCATCATAGGCAGTCCCTTGAAATCGAGGAAGACTTGCTTCCACTCAAAGTGAGTTCTTGGGTAACTGAACAGTCCAATACAGGAATTACAGTCTCTATCACAGGTGGGACAGATAGTCGTTGAGGGTAGGGGATGGGTCGGACTGGTTTGCCGCACGCTCTTTCCGCTGCCTGCACTTGTTTTCTGCGCGCTCTCGGCTACGAGACTCTGGGTGCTCAGCGCCCTCCCGGATGCACTTCCTCCACTTAGGGCGGTCTTTGGCCAAGGACTCCCAGGTGTCGGTGGGGATGTCGCACTTTATCAGGGAGGCTTTGAGAGTGTCGCTTGTAACGTTTCCTCTGCCCACCTTTGGCTCGTTTGCCGTGTAGGAGTTCCGAGTAGAGCGCTTGCTTTGGGAGTCTCGTGTCTGGCATACGAACAGTGTGGCCTTCCCAGCGGAGCTGATCGAGTGTGGTCAGTGCTTCGATGCTGGGGATGTTGGTCTGATCAAGGACGTTAACGTTGGTGCGTCTGTCCTCCCAGGGGATTGGAAACAGGCCATTCAGCCCAACTAGTCCATGCCGGTGTTTATGCTCTGCACAAATCTCCTCCCACCCAACTGCATCGCACCCTACCAACATATCCTTCTATTCCTTTCTCCCTCGTTGGCTTATCCAGCTTCCCCTTAATTGCATCTTTGCTATTTGCCTCAACCACTCCCTGTGGTTAAGAGTTCCACATTCTCACCACTCTCTGGGCAAAGACATTTCTACTGAATTGGATACAAACATACAAACATTGACAGACAGGTAAGGAGCCCCTCGTCCATCGAGCCTGTCCCACACAATTGTGATACCTTGTCTATAACAATATGTTCTTTCCATCCTACCCGAAAACCATATGATCTCCTGGGAGACAAAAAAAAGATTAAAAACCCAGGCCAATTTGTGGAAAAAATTCTAGGAAATACCTCTCCGACCCATCGAGGCGATTGAAACTAACCCAGGAGATCACTCTGGCCATTAAATTCCCTGCAGTACCCACCTTCTGTAAGAGGTAATGTTCGCCACAGTCAGAAACAGGTCCAGCTCTCGCTTGAAGGAATGTAGCGAATCTGCATCCACCACATGAAACGACAACTTGTTCCAGAGGTCCACTATTCTCTGGGGAAAGAACTACCTCCTGACATCGAACCTTGGTCTGTTCTTGTAGAACTTAAATTGTGACCCCTGGTCCATCCTAACCTATTTAATTGGAACAAAATCTATTCCCTTCATTGTCTTGTAAACCTCAATCACATCACTTCTATGTCTACACTTCTCTAAAGTGTAGAGTCCCAACTCTTTTAGCCTCTCTTGATAACTAAGATAGGCTAAAAGAGTTGGGACTCTTAACTGGGAATTAGTCTGGTGACCCTCTTCTGCACCCTTTCCAGATCCTCACCCATCATGTGAGGAGACCAAAACTGGACACTGTATGCCAAGTGTGGCCTGACCAAGGTCTTGTACAAGGACAAAACAATACGCCTTGTCCTTTACTCAATTGTCCGATGGATACACCCCAACACCCTATTTGCCCCAGAAATTGCTGCATTGCTCCTGTACCTTTAAGGATGTATGCACTAGAATGCCCAAATCTCTTTCTATCTCCACCTTTAATGCCTTTCCCTGGAAGGTGTATGAATGTTGAGCCTTTGCCCTGTCCACGTGCAGAACACTGCACTTATCTAAGATATACATCATTTGCCAGTCATGAGCCCAGTCTCCCAACACTTTAAGACCCGCCTGAAGCAGACGAGCATCGTCTACAGTTCTAACACATGCGTGGATCTTGGTAACATTTGCAGGTCGTAACCCCAACACCTACATCCAGATCACTAATAAAAATAGTAAAGAGCGGTGGTCCCAACACCGATCCTGTGGGACACCACTAGTGACCGGTCTCCAAACAGATCCAAATCCATCTATAACTATTTTCCTACATCCTGCCAGCCACTTCTCAATCCAGCTCAGTATATTACCAGAAGATTCAATCTTATTGAGAAATCTCTTGTACGGTACCTTATCGAAAGCTTTTTGGAAGTCGAAGTAGACAAAAATACAGTTAGATTTGTAAGACATGACCTTTTTGTGAACCCCTGTTTGGTGTCCCTAATATATCCCTCCTTATCCAAGCATTCATATATTGCATCCCTCAAGCATCTTAATCTATCACTGATGTCAAACTATTAAGCCTGTAGTTCGTCTTGTCACCTTTTTTAAAGATGGGGACTCCATTAGCCTCCTTCCAGTCTATAGGAACCATGCCAGAGTGTAGTGAGCTATTCAAAATACAGGCCAGGGGCTCGTACAGCACATGTCCCATCTTCCCAAGGACCCTCGGGTAGATATCATTTGACCTAGCTGCTCTATCTATTTTCAAGTTCTTAATTCTTTCTAAAATAATATGTTCATCTATCTTAATCTTGCTATTAGTAACACAATTCTTACAGCCGAGCATCATCTTCAACGGTGAAGACCGATGTAAAGTACTCATTTAATATTTCCACCATACCCAGTGACTGCTTTGTAAACTGTCCTTGAACATTCTTCAATGGCCCAATACAGTCTTTGACAGTTCTCTGATTCCTTACATAACTGCCTGTCTGTCCTCGCTGCACAGCACTGTCCCCCAGACATCAAGATCCACGACGTGGCCCTGGACAACGTGGACCACTTCCCATATCTCGGGAGCCTCCTATCAACAAGAGCAGACATTGACGACGAGATCCAACGCCGCCTCCAGTGCGCCAGTGCAGCCTTCGGTCGCCTGAGGAAAAGAGTGTTTGAAGACCAGACCCTCAAAACTGTCACCAAGCTCATGGGCTACAGGGCTGCGGTAATTCCCGCCCTCCTGTATGGCTCAGAGACATGGACCATGTACAGCAGACACCTCAAGTCGCTGGAGAAATACCACCAACGATGTCTCCGCAAGATCCTGCAAATCCCCTGGGAGGACAGACGCATCAACGTCCGCGTCCTCGTCCAGGCTAACATCCCCAGCATCGAAGCACTGACCACACTCGATCAGCTCCACTGGGCAGGTCACATAGTTTGCATGCCAGACACGAGACTCCCAAAGCAAGCGCTCTACTTGGAACTCGTCCATGGCATACGAACCAAAGGCAGGCAGAGGAAACATTACAAGGAAACCCTCAAAGCCTCCCTGATAAATTGAGACATCCCCACTGACATCTGGGAGTCCCTGGCCAAAGACCGCCCTCAGTGGAGCAAGTGCATTCAGGAGGGCGCTGAGCTCCTCAAGCATTGTCGTCGAGAGCATGCAGAAATCAAGCGCAGGCAGCGGAAGGAGTGTGCAGCAAACCAGGCTCCCTGCCCACCCCTTCCCTCAACGACTATCTGTCCCACCTGTGACAGACTGTGGTTCTCGTATTGGACTGTACAGCCACCTAAGAACTCATGCCAAGAGTGGAAGCAAGTCTTCCTCGATTCCGAGGGACTGCCTATGATGCTGATGACATAACTAAAAAAGCTTTTCCCATTTTCAGTTATCTGCAATCCTTTTTTCCATCAGCCTTTTTGCTAATCTAGTGGCAGCCTTTGTTTTCTTTAGTTGCTCCTTGTACCCAACTCTGTTGAGTTGAATATTAAAAGCCTTTATTTAATAGAAACATTTCTATTTACATCTTATTTATCTTTGTACATAACCAGTCAGCCACCTTGGCTTTTTCTTATCACACTTTGGATACATAATTGTTTTCCGCAATTTCTGGGGCCAAAATTCAGCCTCCCGATAAGGCCTGGAAAACTGCGGCCATGTGGCGGTGTCGAGTGGCCGCCGGATTTTCGTCACATGGCCGGCGTTCGCAAAATTCTCCTCGGTGGTTTCTCCAGCAGTCCCCACTTCCGCCCCGCTGCTGCCGAATCCTCCTAAGTGTGTCATCAGAACGCACACCGCCGATCTCCCGCCCCGCAAGCAAAATTTACCTAAAATAAATCTTGCGGTCACCACTCAATGACAGTATTTTTTGTCGGTGCACAGTGTGCAAAATGGCGGGGCAGCCGCCATTAAAGGGGAGAGGGCGCACTGCCATGGCCGCCATCTTATTTCTTTTGTCGGCCGACTGCCAGATCGGGCAGACAATAATGGCCGCGGGTTTGGCTGGGCCGCCAACAGGCAGCCTGGCCCCCGCCCCCCCCGCCGTCTCTTGGGTGTCAGGCTGCTGGCCTGGCCCGAAATCCTCCCTGGTGGCTCAGTGGACCGAACTAAAATAATCGCAGCGCTCGAGAGAGATGCGGTGACGTGGCGTCAGCGTGATGATGCCATCAGCACGAGGCTGATGGGTGACAGCGGCGGACTCTACGTCCGCCCCCATTATGACGCACACTCCACTCCCGCCACCTAAACTAAACCTTGCGGCCGCCACGCAACGGGCTCTACCATTATGAGCAACTTCCGCCCCGCTCAAACAAAAAAAGACAAAGCTGAAGTCCGCGCAAGAGGCCACCGCATCCACTGCAGCGGTGAAAACGCAGGAAAAGTGGGAGGCGTGACCCGTGCCTAGCAGAGGTGAATTTCGGTGGAGGTGAATTTCGGCCCCTCTTTTTTGCTTAAAAAATTTCCATTTGTATTCTACATTGGTTCTTCATCACCCAGTAGGGTTAGCCACTGTAAGGGAAATAAATTCCACACCAAGTCCGAGTACGGTGAAGGAAAACGTCACAGTTTATTCGTACAGTGCGCTCTGGGAGAAGTGGGGAAACTCCGCAGCTTCACCACACTTTCTCCCCGAGCGAAGTTTCCAAGTTACAATTATACCTTTGGGGGCGGTCCCGCCCCCTTACACCATTGTCCAATTATCTAACATTTTTGTAACGTCTTACCCTATATGGTAATGCTATGACAATCTATCTTTACATTGTGGCAAGTCAAAGGTTAACTAGCATACACACACACAAGTGGGGTTATTTTCCTCGCATCAGCAGAAAAACAAGGAACTATCTTCCTGTTATTAGTATAAGCGATATACATCTGTTTGCCTTTTCAACCCGCCCATTGTCTTACTTCCCCTAGCTCCATGACTCCGGGTCAACGACATTGGCGTCTAAATGTGTCTTTTGTTTTAAGCAGGCAGTTTGTTGCTTGAATGTTTACATGGTACAGTACCAAAAACAAGAGTATTATACACTAAGAGATAATTCTTCCACAACAGCCACTATACCCATTCCTAATCATCTGCCATTTTGGTGAAGTTTGATCTTCTGAAATCTGCTACGAATTGCAGTTTTTCAGTGCCTTTCGTCCTGCCAGCCAATTGCAACCCTATAATGTTGTGGTCACTGTGGGGCAGATGTTCCCCCACATGGAGTTCAGGCTCACCACACTAGATCTAATCTATGATTGTCCCGAGTTACTTCATTAAGAGTCATGTTGAGTCAGGAAACAGTCTTGTATATTTTTGACAAGCTTTTCAGCTGTGCTTCCCACCACAACAGAGGGTTAAACCGTCGTGCCACTGAATTCCAGGAAAGTTAAATCACCCATCAAACTGAGGCAGCATTTTATATTAAAAGTGTTTGCAATCAGTTTCCCAACTTGCCATCAGGAGGCGGCGGGGGATCCCACTGGAGGGCCCCCCGACGCGGGAGTCCTCCCATTAGCTATTGGGGATGTGGCGTGGACAGTGTTGCAAGGGGCAATCCTGTGCAATAAGGTTTTAAGTTGGTTTGCGGAACTGAAGCGCAACCAAAAATTGAGGAGCAGCCCCTTCAAATTGTGGAAGAGGGGCCGGAACCTCTCACGCTCTGCGTATACATGGAACACGGATTCGTCCAGGCCTCAGAAAATGCAGCTGGCCTTTTCTGATAGGTGTACCCTCGTAGGAAGTTAAGATGGAGGCCGACCCTCCTAAACAAATTACCTTGTCCAGTTGCTCAATCTACTCTTTTAAACCGACAATCTCCTGCTGCAGAGACACATTTAGTGCAAGTGAAAACCCCACAATGCTTTACTTGGCAACACCACCTCAACTTAAGAATTAGGAGCAGGAGTAGGCCATTCGGCCCCTCGAGCCTGCTCCTCCATCTTTCTGAAGTATCCCCTAATTCCCTGAGAGTCCAAAAATCTATCGATCTCTGTAGAATATACTCAAAGTCCTCTGGGGTAGAGAATTCCAAAGATTCACCACCCTCTAAGTGAAGACATTTCTCCACATCTCAGTGCTAAATGGCCGATCCCTCAATCTGAGACTGTGACCCCTGGTTCTAGACTCCCCAGCCCGGGGGAAACATCCTCCCTGCATCTACCCTGTCAAGCACAGTAAGAATTTTCTATGTTTCAATGAGATCACCTCTCATTCTTCTAAACTCTAGAGAATATAGGCCCAGTCTCCTCAATCTCTCCTCATAGGACAATCCCCCATCCCAGGAATCAGTCTGGTGAACCTTTGTTGCACTCCCTCTGTGGCAAGTATATCCTTCCTTGGGTAAGGAGACCAAAACTGCACACAGTACTCCAGGTGTGGTCTTACCAGGGCTCCATATAATTGCAGTAAGACGTCTTTACTCTTGTACTTAAACCCTCTTGTAATAAAGGCCAACATATCATTTGCTTTCTTAATCGCTTGCTGTACCTGCATGTTAACTTTCAGTGATTTGTGTACAAGGACACCCAGGTCCCTCTGAACACCAACATTTCCCAATCTCTCACTGTTTAAAAAATACTCTGCTATCGTTTTCTTAAAGGTGTACATGGAGCACACCGCATGATAGGTCCTTACTATACTGTATAAATGACACGAGGCCCATGCTTGAAAGGTCAGTCTGTGACCTGTACTTTATTCCTTTGCACTCAAGTGATGGAAGTGGGTGGAGCTTCCCCTTTTATACCTGAAGGTCCAGGTTAGGAGTGTCTCCCACAAATTCAACACCTTGTGGTCAGTGTTCTCACGGTGTACAACTTAGGTCAGATTATACATGGGTTACAATGCTGGTTGAATACATGACATCACCTCTCCCCCAAAGTCTTATTGGGATCACAGGTTGAGTCTCTCTGGTGGTTTATGCTCCCTTGTAGAGCACCTGAGTTGGGGCTCCGGTTGTTGGGCGCTGGCCTGAGTGTCTGCTGTTAGCAGTGCCTCAGGCCTGTCCGGACGGCCCACAGTGACTGGGCTCTCCTCCCTTTGGTTCCGGTGTTCAGTCACCTGTGGTGGAGTGAACTCTATATCGTGTTCTTCCTCTGCTTCTTCTATGGGGTTGCTGAACCTCCTTTTTGTTTGATCCACGTGTTTGCGGCAGATTTGTCCATTGGTAAGTTTAACTATCAGAATCCTATTTCCCTCTTTGGCAATCACAGTGCCTGCGAACCATTTGGGCCCTGCAGCGTAGTTGAGGACAAAAACAGGGCCATTCACATCAATACATCGTGCCCTCGCATTCCTGTCATGGTAGTGATATTGTGACTGGCGCCTGCTCTCGACAATTTCTTTCATAGTGGGGTGTATAAGGGATAACCAGGTTTTGAGCGTCCTTTTCATTAGCAGCTCTGCGGGTGGAACCCCTGTGAGCGAGTCTGGTCGGGATCTGTAGGCCAACAGGAAGCGTGATAACCGGCTTTGTAGGGAACCCCCTTGGATTCTGAGCATCCCCTGTTTGATTATCTGCACTGCTCGTTCTGCCTGGCCGTTTGAGGCCGGCTTGAACGGTGCCGTTCTGACATGGTTAATTCCATTACCTGCGTTGAAGTCCTGGAATTCGGTGCTTATGAAGCACGGGCCATTGTCGCTGACCAAGTTGTCCGGTAGACCATGGGCGGCGAACATTGCCCGTAGACTTTCTACCGTGGCAGAGGATGTGCTTGAATTTAAAATGTCACACTCGATCCATTTTGAGTAGGCGTCTACTACAACCAAAAACATTTTTCCCATGAAAGGACCTGCGTAGTCCACATGGATGCGTGACCAAGGCTTGGCGGGCCATGGCCAGGGGCTAAGGGGGGCCTCCCTTAGCGGGTCTCTATTTATCCAGACTTTAATCTGACGGGCTGTCACGGGTGAGCCTTCGCTTCCGAAAGCTTCAACAGCCATGACCATCTCAGCAGCATGCTCGATAGCCCCCTCAGTGGTGGCTCGTGGGAGCCTGCTGAGTGCATCAGCGCAGTTTTCGGTGCCTGGTCTGTGCCGAATTGTATAGTCATAGGCAGCTAACGTGAGTGCCCACCTCTGTATGCGGGCCGATGCGTTTGCATTTATGGCCTTGTTGTCGGCCACAAGGAACGTTAGGGTTTTGTGATCTGTCTCCAGCTCAAATTTCCTGCCAACAGGTACTGGTGCATTTTCTTTACCGCATATACACATGCGAGCGCCTCCTTTTCTACCATCCCGTAGCCCCTTTCTGCCTGGGACAGACTTCTGGAGGCATAAGCTACCGGCTGTAACTGACCCTTGGCATTGACATGCTGCAACACACACCCGACACCATAGGACGACGCATCGCACGTTAACACAAGTTTCTTACATGGGTCATATAGCGTTAACAGATTGTTGGAACATAACAAATTGCGTGCTCTATTAAAAGCCCTTTCCTGGCTGTCCCCCCAGACCCATTCGCGACCTTTGCGTAGGAGCATGTGTAGCGGCTCTAGCAGCGTGCTTAATTTGGGAAGAAAGTTACCAAAATAGTTCAGGAGCCCCAGGAACGAACGCAGCTCCGTCGTGTTACGGGGTCTGGGTGCTCTCTGGATCGCTTCCGTCTTGGACGCAGTAGGGCTGATCCCGTCTGCTGCTACCCTCATCCTCAGGAATTCTACCTCTGGAGCTAGGAAGACGCACTTCGCCTTTTTCAGTCGCAGACTTACCCGGTCCAGTCTGCGTAGCACCTCCTCCAGGTTGTGGAGGTGTTCTTCAGTATCGTAACCCGTAATGAGGATGTCGTCCTGAAAAACCACCGTCCCTGGAATCGACTTGAGGAGGCTTTCCATATTTCGTTGGAAGATCGCGGCGGCCGAGCGAATCCCGAACGGACATCTGTTGTACTCAAAAAACGCTTGTGTGTCGTGATGGTGGTCAGCTTCTTCGACTCACTCGCCAGCTCCTGGGTCATGTAAGCTGAGGTCAGGTCCAATTTTGAAAAAAGTTTGCCACCGGATAGCATTGCAAAGAGGTCCTCCGCTCTCGGTAGCAGGTACTGATCTTGGAGTGACACCCGATTGATGGTGGCCTTGTAATCACCACATATCCTGACCGACCCATCCGCCTTGAGCACCGGCACGATCGGGCTCGCCCAGTCACTGAATTCGACTGGCGAGATGATGCCTTCCCTCAGCAGGCGGTCCAATTCGCCTTCTATCTTTTCCCGCATCATGTACGGCACCGCTCTGGCCTTGTGGTGTACTGGCCTGGCGTCCGGGTTTATGTGAATCACTACCTTGGCCCCCATGAAAGTGCCAATGCCGGGTTGAAATAATGAGTCAAATTTGTCCAGGATCTGTGAGCATGATACTCGCTCCACAGAGGAAATTGCATTGACATCGCTCCATTTCCAGTTCATGACAGCAAGCCAACTCCTCCCCAGTAGTGCGGGACCGTCCCCTAGGACAATACAGAGTGGCAACCTGTTCTCCGAATCTTTGCGGGTCACGACTACCGTGGCGCTGCCTAGCACCGGAATGATTTGCTTTGTGTAAGTCCGTAGCTGTACGTCAATCGCCGATAATTTTGGCCTCCTGCCCTTGGACGCCCACAACTTTTGAAACTGTTTGATACCCATCAGGGACTGGCTGGCCCCCGTGTCTAGCTCCATTGATACTGGGATGCCATTGAGGAGCACTTTCATCATTATCGGTGACGTCCTGGTGTATGAACTGTATACGTGCTCCACATGGACTCGCTGAACTTCAGCTTCCAGCGATTTCCCCCAGTGTCCATTTCTGCAATTTCTGCAGGTATTTTGCTCATCTCTGCAAACTCCGGCTGAGTGTGTGCCTCCACGCCTCCAACATGAGCTGTTGTTGGAAACAAAAGGTCCCTTGCCAGTCGATCGTCCCTGACTGCTCCTGTGACTATCCTTGAGTGCACCATTAACAGGTGTTGATGGCCCCATTACTGGCCACATTGTCCCTTGCAATGGCGTGAATCGCTGTTCAGCTTGCCATTGTCTCTGTCGAACTCCCCCTCTGGGTTCGACTACATGTTGGGGCATGCCTGACTGCCCTTGTCTGCCTGGAGAACTGTGTGCTGCTTTAACAATGTTGAATCTCTGTCCCAACCATTCCTTAACACAGTACCTCTCGTCTGTTCTGCTAGTGGCCATGCTCGCGTGGTTTATATCCCAGTTTCCTGTCGCCATTGATACGTCCTTACTATACAGTATAAATGCACACGAGGCCCATGCTTGAGAGGAGGTCAGTCTGTGACCTGTCCTTTATTCCTTAGCACTCCAGTGATGAAGGTGGGTGGAGCTTCCCCTTTTATACCTGAAGGTCCAGGTTAGGAGTGTCTCCCACCTAGTGGTCAGTGTTCTCACGGTGTACAACTTAGGTCAGATTATACATGGGTTACAATACTGGTTGAATACATGACACCTCACATTGAAGTCGCTCTCCTTTTCTTTGGGAGAAAGATGCATTTAAGAGAAAGCTAGATAAGTACATGTTTGGTGAAAGGAATAGAAGGGTATGCTGATAGGGCGGGATGCAGTAAATAGAGTGGGAGGAGGCTCGTCTGGGGCATAAACACAAAATGGGTGACGGTTGTGTGCACTGAGCAAGCGGAAACACAAAGCAAGTTGATAAATTTAGGGTAAAAGCAGAGAGGGCTGGATGAAATCAGGAGGAGGTAATTAAAGTAAGGAAGGAACAGAATAAGAGAGGCACATGGAGACAGGAGGAGGCCCATTCTGCCCCTCGAGCCTGTTACACAGGAACAGGAGGAGGACCATTCAGACCCTCGAGCCTGTAATACAGGAACAGGAGGAGGCCCATTCAGCCCCTCGAGCCTGTTACACAGGAACAGGAGGAGGACCATTCAGACCCTCGAGCCTGTAATACAGGAACAGGAGGAGGCCCATTCAGCCCCTCGAGCCTGTTACACAGGAACAGGAGGAAGCCCATTCTGCCCCTCGAGCCTGTTCCGCCATTCATTGAGATCATGGTTGATCTCTACCTTGACTCCATTTACCCGCCTTTGCTTCATATCCCTCAATTCTCCTACCCAACAAAAATCTATCTATCTCAGTCTTAAAAGCTCCAATTGACCCCCAGGCTCTACAGCTTTTTGAGGGAGAGCTTTCCAGATTTCTCTGACCATTTGTGCAAAAAGTGCTTCCTGACATCACCCCTGAACGGAATGTTAAGGTTAGGCCCCTTTGTTCTGGATTCCCCCACCAGAGGAAATAGTTTCTCACGATGGACACCATTGATACGCTTTAACATTTTAAACACCTCGATTCGATCCCCCATCAATCTTCTATACTCAAGGGAATACAAGCCTAGCCTATTCAACCTTTTGAGCGCCCTCGGTATCATTCTGATTTCTTTGAAAGAGCCGGTGCAGACTCGATGGGCTGAATGGCCTCCTTCCTTGCTGTGCTTTTCTATGGTGAATCTGCGTTGCACCCCCTCCAAGGTCATTATAGCATTCCTGAGGCACGGTGCCCAGAATTGAATGCAGTGCTCCAGATGAGTATACAGCACCCTCTGTGAGAAATCAGTTCAAAACGCTATTATGTTTAAGTTGTTGTTAACCAGATGAAGCCCTGACTCTTGCAGATAACCGGGAGTGTGGCTAACTGAAGTACCTATGTGTGTGTGTGTGTGTGTGTGTGTGTGTGAACAAATACTAACCTCTCCAGTGCTCTCTTTTGCAGTACATCATTTCGGGAGCAGTGTCAACTGAGATTAAGGATCTATCAAACAATTTCAAGGTTAGTATTTGTGTCACTATTGCTACTGGTTTGGCAATCACATAAAGTCAAATGGAGGGAGGGTTACCTCCAGTTTATGCCCTCCATACACTTGTACTTTGCACCGTGTCAGCCTTGCAATCTCAGTGCTGGACAAGGTAGACACAAAGCGGGGAAGGAGGGTGTGGTTTTCCTCTTCAGTGCTTGGGTATAAAGCTTCTTATGGGTGGAGCAACAACAACTTTTATTTATATAGCACCTTTAACAGTAAAACATCCCAAGGCGCTTCACAACAGTGTTCTAAGACAAAACAGATAAATTTAACACCAAGTCTCGTAAGAAGAAATTACCAAAAGCTTGGTTAAAGAGGTAGGTTTTAAGGAGCATCTTAAAGGAGGTAGAGAGGCGGAGAGGTTTAGGGAGCGAGTTCCAGACCTTGGGGCCCAGGCAGCTGAAGGTACGGCCACCAATGGTGGAGCGATTGTAATTAGGAATGCTCAAGAGGGCAGAATTAGAGGAGCGCAGACGTCTCATCGGGTTGGAGGAGATTACAGAGATAGGGAGGGGCGAAGCCATGGAGGGATTTGTAAATAAGGATGAAAATTTTGAAATCGAGACGTTGCTTAACCGGGAACCAGTGTAGGTCAGCGAGCACAGGGGGTGATGGGTGAGTGGGACTTGGTGTGAGTTAGGACACGGGGCAGTGAGCACAGGGGGTGATGGGTGAGTGGGACTTGGTGTGAGTTAGGACACGGGGCAGTGAGCACAGGGGGTGATGGGTGAGCAGGACTTGGTGTGAGTTAGGACACGGGGCAGTGAGCACAGGGGGTGATGGGTGAGCGGGACTCGGTGTGAGTTAGGTCACGGGGCAGTGAGCACAGGGGGTGATGGGTGAGTGGGACTCGGTGCGAGTTAGGACACGGGGCAGTGAGCACAGGGGGTGATGGGTGAGTGGGACTCGGTGTGAGTTAGGACACGGGGCAGTGAGCACAGTGGGTGATGGGTGAGTGGGCCTCGGTGTGAGTTAGGACACGGGGCAGTGAGCACAGGGGGTGATGGGTGAGTGGGACTCGGTGTGAGTTAGGACACGGGGCAGTGTGCACAGGGGGTGATGGGTGAGCAGGACTTGGTGTGAGTTAGGACACGGGGCAGTGAGCACAGGGGGTGATGGGTGAGCGGGACTCGGTGTGAGTTAGGACATGGGTCAGCGAGCACAGGGGGTGATGGGTGAGCGAGACTCAGTGTGAGTTAGGACATGGGGCAGTGAGCACAGGGGGTGATGGGTGAGTGGGACTTGGTGTGAGTTTGGACACGGGGCAGTGAGCACAGGGGGTGATGGGTGAGTGGGACTTGGTGTGAGTTTGGACATGGGGCAGTGAGCACAGGGGGTGATGGGTGAGTGGGACTTGGTGTGAGTTAGGATATGGGGCAGTGAGCACAGGGGGTAATGGGTGAGCAGGACTGGGTGTGAGTTAGGACACGGGGCAGTGAGCACAGGGGGTGATGGGTGAGCAGGACTGGGTGTGAGTTAGGACACGGGGCAGTGAGCACAGGGGGTGATGGGTGAGTGGGACTCGGTGCGAGTTAGGACACGGGGCAGTGAGCACAGGGGGTGATGGGTGAGCAGGACTCGGTGTGAGTTAGGACACGGGGCAGTGAGCACAGGGGGTGATGGGTGAGTGGGACTCGGTGTGAGTTAGGACAGGTGGCAGTGAGCACAGGGGGTGATGGGTGAACGGGACTTGGTGCGAGTTAGGACACGGGGCAGTGAGCACAGGGGGTGATGGGTGAGTGGGACTTGGTGTGAGTTAGGACATGGGGCAGTGAGCACAGGGGGTGATGGGTGAGCAGGACTTGGTGCGAGTTAGGACACGGGGCAGTGAGCACAGGGGGTGATGGGTGAGCAGGACTGGGTGTGAGTTAGGACACGGGGCAGTGAGCACAGGGGGTGATGGGTGAGTGGGACTCGGTGCGAGTTAGGACATGGGGCAGTGAGCACAGGGGGTGATGGGTGAGTGGGACTCGGTGTGAGTTAGGACAGGGGGCAGTGAGCACAGGGGGTGATGGGTGAACGGGACTTGGTGCGAGTTAGGACACGGGGCAGTGAGCACAGGGGGTGATGGGTGAGTGGGACTTGGTGTGAGTTAGGACACGGGGCAGTGAGCACAGGGGGTGATGGGTGAGCAGGACTTGGTGCGAGTTAGGACACGGGGCAGTGAGCACAGGGGGTGATGGGTGAGTGGGACTTGGTGTGAGTTAGGACATGGGGCAGTGAGCACAGGGGGTGATGGGTGAGTGGGACTTGGTGTGAGTTAGGACACGGGGCAGTGAGCACAGGGGGTGATGGGTGAGTGGGACTGGGTGTGAGTTAGGACAGGGGGCAGTGAGCACAGGGGGTGATGGGTGAGTGGGACTCTGTGCGAGTTAGGATCACCTCTAGTTTACGTAGGGTAGAATGTGGGAAGTCGGCCAGGAGTGCGTTGGAATCGTCAAATCTGATGGTAACAAAGGTGTGGATGAGGGCTTCAGCAGCAGATGAGCTGAGGCAGGGGCGATGTTACGGAGGTGGAAATAGGCGGTTTTAGTTATGCCACGAATATGCGGCCGGAAGCTCATTTCAGATTCAGATATGACGCCCAGGTCGCGAACAGTGTGGTTTAGCCTCAGATAGACGCTATGGAGAGGGATGGAGTCGGTGGCTAGGGAACGCAGTTTGTGGCGGGGACCGAAAAACGATGGCTTCGGTCTTCCCAATATTTAATTGGAGAAAATTTCTGCTCATCCTGAAAGAAAGAAAGACGTACATTTATACAGTGTGTTTCCCGACCTCAGGACACCCCAAAGCGCATCACAGCCAATGAAAGTATGGTGACAGCACACAGCAAGCACCCACAAACCGCCATGAGTTAATGGCCAGAGCATCTGTTTTATTTGAGGAAACTGGTGTTCTCCCTGGTGTCCTGGGCCCAACATCACTGAAACAGGTGATCCCATTTATCTCATTGCTGTTTGTGGGAGCTTGCTGTGCGCAAATTGGCTGCCCCCTTTCCTACATCGAAAAAGTAATTCATTGTCTGTGAAGCTCTTCGGGAAGTCCTAAGGGCACTGCAGGAACGGGAGTTCTTTCCTTTCCTGCTATCTCAGTGAGTTTTTCAGTAGACATCCTTAATGTCACCTTGTATTGTTTGCAGGTGAAGCTTGTATTTGCAGCGAATGCCTTCAGCGCAGTTGTAGCAGGAATAGGGATCATTGAGTACTCCAGGAACCTATGTTATCCAGGGTCCTATTATGCAACGTGGAGGCCAGTAAGTGCCATTGTTCCATTTAATGGCAATAATATTATACTATAACTAATATATATATACATGTTAAAAATTGCTTCACGTTATGACTTTTCAATTTGATGATAACAGACCAATTTCCTGGAACCCTCTTGCAAAGTGCACTGAGCCTGTCTATCCCCTGGAATCGCCCCATCACATGCGGCGGAGCGCAGAATATCCCAAATCAATTACTTGCATTTATACAGCGCCTATCACGAGCCAAGACGCTCCACAGGAGCGATTATCGGACCAAAACTGACACCAGCTATATAAGCAGATACTAGGACAGGTGACCCCAAAGTTTGGTCAAAGAGGTAGGTTTTAAATGGCGTCCTAAAGGAGAAGAGAGCGAGGCGGGGAGTGGTCTCAAGAGGGAATTCCAGAAATTAAGAGATTTGTGGAGCGCTAAAAATTGGGGGATGCGCAAAAGGCCCAAATTGGAGGACTGCAGAGATTTCAGGGCAAGGGCGAAAAATTGAATTTGAGGCCTAGCGTGGTATGGGCAACCTTATCTCTTTCCCCCCCCCCCCACTCCCTGTAGACCTTCCGATTGGCGGGGACCAGGGGACAGGCCTCAACGCCAGTACGTCTCCGATCTTTCTTATTATCGCCCAGGAATCATTGTGACGTTAGCGTTTGAAGGCTTCGGCGCATTCATGTGTGGTCTTCCTTTATCCGCCTGATTTTAGTCAGGTTACTTTGATTTCAGCACTGAAGCCCTGCTGCTCAGCTCTTCTGAAAGGGAGCCGGTGGCCTGGAACATAGGAGGAGGCTGTTCCGCCACTCAGTGTGGCCGTTCGCTACCCCTGGAACAAATGCCCTCCATGCTCATAGGTCACCAGCGCAACCAATTCTTCCTCCTGGTGTGTTAGGAGATGATTAGGATGTCGAATAGCCCGAAGAGTAACACTGGAGACTGCCTGAGTAAAACTGGCGGGACTGTGGGTAAAAGCTCCTCAGAGGCAGTTCATGGAGCAACCCGGTCTCTGCTTTCACAAGGCGTAGAAGGTGCCTCGG
This sequence comes from Pristiophorus japonicus, assembly GCF_044704955.1. NCBI lineage: Eukaryota > Metazoa > Chordata > Chondrichthyes > Pristiophoridae > Pristiophorus > Pristiophorus japonicus. The sequence continues at coordinate 192,429,447 of NC_091985.1, forward strand.
TCCATCTCCCCTTTCCCAGTTTAAACCATCTTTGAATCAGAGTGAATTGACGGATTCCGCACAGCCACTGGGGAAACTACGCTCTTCGGGAGTGCCGGTCAGAGACAGGAGCTCCCTTCAAGAATGGCTTCGTCTCCCCCAGAAGTGTGGGATCAGTGAACTTATCCTCAAATCAGTGTGATTATTTCCAAAAGGGAATCTCATTTCCACCGTGGTGACATAAGGCAACCAAGATCTCCGGAATCTTGGGCTGAGCTGAGAAAAACCCACTCCGCCAATTTGTGTTGTAGGAAGTCAAAAGCCTGAGTGTCCCCACAAGAATGGGAAGGGGGAGTGGTTGCGGTCGCAAAACAGGAGTTGTCGCACCGAGCGCCCGTTGTTCTCCCCGCGCGTTATTTAGATCCGTTGACTTCAGTAAAAACTGAATATCGGGCCATGTCCTGTTTTGCGTCTCTTCTCCACCAACCCATGTTTTGCCCCCACCCCATTCGGTACATACGGCTTACATTTGTTTTGTCTGGAAGAAGCTGAAGGGCCTATTAGCCACGGTTTACTCTGCCTGAACGGCAGCCGATAACGAGCAGTACCCGGGGAGGTTGGTTGCTAAGCACTGCGGTGTCAACGACCCCATACCGCAACGACACAGCAGCATGACATCGAGAGGACGGTGACCCCTACGGACATCACTGAGCAATTAAATAGCTTCGGGAGTATTGTGTTCCTAACACAGATGAGACTGCACACAGGGAGGTTAAAGTAACAGTGACCTCGGTCTTTATTAAGACACTCCAGAGTGAGGAACAGGCCTCAGGGGGCCGGCTTATAGACAGTGCTCCCAAGGGATGCTTGGGACTTCAGGGGATGTGCTCCCTGGTGGCGGAACATGGGAGTGCATGCTTTACAGATCCACAACAGGGAGGATCAGGGGTCACAATTTTTAGTTGTACAAGGACAGCTCTAGGTTAGATGTCAGGAAGTGGTTCTTTCCCCAGAGAATAGTGGTCCTCTGAAACAGGCTGCTGTCGCGTGCGATGGATGCCGATTCACGAAATACCTTCAAGCAAGAGCTGGACCTGTTTCTGGCTGGGGCAGTCATCACCGCGACCAAAAGGTAGATACTGCAGTGAATTCTGGGCCAGAGTGATCTCCTGGGATAGGTTTGATTGCTTGGAACTAGTTTTGATCACCTAGATGGGTTGGAGAGGAATTTCAAAGATTTTTCTCCCCCCCCCCAAATTGGGCTGAGTTTGTAATCTGGTTTTTCACTTCTCCGGGGAGATCACATGGTTTCAGGTGGGCTGGTGTGTATCTGTCCTGGGTCAGTTAGAGGGAATTTACTGTGTGTAACCCGGTCTGTACCTGTCCTGGGTTAGTTAGAGGGAATTTACTGTGTGTAACCCGGTCTGTACCTGTCCTGGGTTAGTTCGTGGGAATTTACTGTGTGTAATCCGGGCTGTATCTGTCCTGGGTCAGTAAGAGGGAATTTACTGTGTGTAACCCGGGCTGTACCTGTCCTGGGTCAGTAAGAGGGAATTTACTGTGTGTAACCCGGGCTGTACCTGTCCTGGGTCAGTTAGAGGGAATTTACTGTGTGTAACCCGGGCTGTATCTGTCCTGGGTCAGTTAGAGGGAATTTACTGTGTGTAACCCGGTCTGTACCTGTCCTGGGTCAGTTAGAGGGAATTTACTGTGTGTAACCCGGTCTGGACCTGTCCTGGGTCAGTAAGAGGGAATTTACTGTGTGTAACCCGGGCTGTACCTGTCCTGGGTCAGTTAGTGGGAATTTACTGTGTGTAACCCGGTCTGTACCTGTCCTGGGTCAGTTAGTGGGAATTTACTGTGTGTAACCCAGTCTGTACCTGTCCTGCGTGAGTTAGTGGGATTTTACTGTGTGTAACCCGGGCTGTACCTGTCCTGGGTCAGTTAGTGGGAATTTACTGTGTGTAACCCGGTCTGTACCTGTCCTGGGTCAGTTAGAGGGAATTTACTGTGTGTAACCCGGTCTGTACCTGTCCTGGGTCAGTTAGTGTGAATTTACTGTGTCCAACCCGGGCTGTACCTGTCCTGGCTCAGTTAGAGGGAATTTACTGTCAGTCACCCGGGCTGTACCTGTCCTGGGTCAGTTAGAGAGAATTTACTGTGTGTAACCCGGTCTGTAGCTGTCCTGGGTCAGTTAGAGGGAATTTACTGTGTGTAACCCGGGCTGTATCTGTCCTGGGTCAGTTAGTGGGAATTTACTGTGTGTAACACGGTCTGTATCTGTCCTGGGTCAGTTAGAGGGAATTTACTGTGTGTAACCCGGGCTGTACCTGTCCTGGGTCAGTTAGTGGGAATTTACTGTGTGTAACCCGGTCTGTAGCTGTCCTGGGTCAGTTAGAGGGAATTTACTGTGTGTAATCCGGGCTGTACCTGTCCTGGGTCAGTTCGTGGGAATTTACTGTGTGTAACCCGGTCTGTACCTGTCTTGGGTCAGTTAGAGGGAATTTACCGTGTGTAACCCAGGCTGTACCTGTCCTGGGTCAGTTAGAGGGAATTTACTGTGTGTAACCCAGGCTGTACCTGTCCTGACTCAGTTAGTGGGAATTTACCGTGTGTAACCCAGGCTGTACCTGTCCTGGGTCAGTTAGTGGGAATTTACTGTGTGTAACCCGGTCTGTAGCTGTCCTGGGTCAGTTAGAGGGAATTTACTGTGTGTAACCCGGGCTGTACCTGTCCTGGGTCAGTTAGTGGGAATTTACTGTGTGTAACCCGGTCTGTATCTGTCCTGGGTCAGTTAGAGGGAATTTACTGTGTGTAACCCGGACTGTATCTGTCTTGGGTCAGTTAGAGGGAATTTACTGTGTGTAACCCGGTCTGCACCTGTCCTGGGTCAGTTAGTGGGAATTTACTGTGTGTAACCCGGTCTGTATCTGTCCTGGGTCAGTCAGACGGAATTTACTGTGTGTAACCCGGGCTGTACCTGTCCTGGGTCAGTTAGTGGGAATTTACTGTGTGTAACCCGGTCTGTACCTGTCCTGGGTCAGTTATAGGGAATTTACTGTTTGTAACCCGGGCTGTACCTGTCCTGGGTCAGTTATTGGGAATTTACTGTGTGTAACCCGGTCTGCACCTGTCCTGGGTCAGTTAGAGGGAATTTACTGTGTGTAACCCGGTCTGTATCTGTCCTGGGTCAGTTAGACGGAATTTACTGTGTGTAACCCGGGCTGTATCTGTCCTGGGTCAGTTAGAGGGAATTTACTGTGTGTAACCCGGTCTGCACCTGTCCTGGGTCAGTTAGTGGGAATTTACTGTGTGTAACCCGGTCTGTATCTGTCCTGGGTCAGTTAGACGGAATTTACTGTGTGTAACCCGGGCTGTACCTGTCCTGGGTCAGTTAGTGGGAATTTACTGTGTGTAACCCGGTCTGTACCTGTCCTGGGTCAGTTAGTGGGAATTTACTGTGTGTAACCCGGTCTGTACCTGTCCTGGGTCAGTTATAGGGAATTTACTGTGTGTAACCCGGGCTGTACCTGTCCTGGGTCAGTTATTGGGAATTTACTGTGTGTAACCCGGGCTGTACCTGTCCTGGGTCAGTTAGTGGGAATTTACTGTGTGTAACCCGGGCTGTACTTGTTCTGGGTCAGTTAGTGGGAATTTACTGTGTCTAACCCGGTCTGTATCTGTCCTGGGTCAGTTAGAGGGAATTTACTGTGTGTAACCCGGTCTGTACCTGTCCTGGGTCAGTTCGTGGGAATTTACTGTGTGTAACCCGGGCTGTATCTGTCCTGGGTCAGTTCGTGGGAATTTACTGTGTGTAACCCGGGCTGTACCAGTCCTGTGTCAGTTAGTGGGAATTTACTGTGTGTAACCCGGTCTGTACCTGTCCTGGGTCAGTTAGAGGGAATTTACTGTGTGTAACCCGGCTGTATCTGTCCTGGGTCAGTTAGAGGGAATTTACTGTGTGTAACCCGGGCTGTATCTGTCCTGGGTCAGTTAGTGGGAATTTACTGTGTGTAACCCGGGCTGTACCAGTCCAGTGTCAGTTAGTGGGAATTTACTGTGTGTAACCCGGGCTGTACCAGTCCTGTGTCAGTTAGTGGGAATTTACTGTGTGTAACCCAGACTGTATCTGTCCTGGGTCAGTTAGAGGGAATTTACTGTGTGTAACCCGGGCTGTGCCTGTCCTGGGTCAGTTACAGGGAATTTACTGTGTGTAACCCAGACTGTATCTGTCCTGGGTCAGTTAGAAGGAATTTACTGTGTGTAACCCGGTCTGTACCTGTCCTGGGTCAGTTAGTGGGAATTTACTGTGTGTAACCCGGGCTGTACTTGTGCTGGGTCAGTTAGTGGGAATTTACTGTGTGTAACCCGGGCTGTACTTGTCCTGGGTCAGTTAGAGGGAATTTACTGTGTGCAACCCGGTCTGTACCTGTCCTGGGTCTGTTAGAGCGAATTTACTGTGTGTAATCCGGTCTGTACCTGTCCTGTGTCAGTTAGAGGGAATTTACTGTGTGTAACCCGGTCTGTATCTGTCCTGGGTCAGTTAGTGGGAATTTACTGTGTGTAGCCCGGACTGTATCTGTCCTGGGTCAGTTAGAGGGAATTTACTGTGTGTAACCCGGGCTGTATCTGTCCTGGGTCAGTTAGAGGGAATTTACTGTGTGTAACCCGGGCTGTACTTGTCCTGGGTCAGTTAATGGGAATTTACTGTGTGTAACCCGGTCTGTACCTGTCCTGGGTCAGTTAGAGGGAATTTACTGTGTGTAACCCGGTCTGTACCTGTCCTGGGTCAGTTAGAGGGAATTTGCTGTGTGTAATCCGGTCTGTACCTGTCCTGGGTCAGTTAGAGGGAATTTACTGTGTGTAACCCGGTCTGTAGCTGTCCTGGGTCAGTTAGTGGGAATTTACTGTGTGTAACCCGGACTGTAGCTGTCCTGGGTCAGTTAGTGGGAATTTACTGTGTGTAGCCCGGACTGTATCTGTCCTGGGTCAGTTAGAGGGAATTTACTGTGTGTAACCCGGGCTGTATCTGTCCTGGGTCAGAATGAGGGAATTTACTGTGTGTAACCCGGTCTGTACCTGTCCTGGGTCAGTTAGAGGGAATTTACTGTGTGTAACCCGGGCTGTATCTGTCCTGGGTCAGAATGAGGGAATTTACTGTGTGTAACCCGGTCTGTACCTGTCCTGGGTCAGTTAGTGGGAATTTACTCTGTGTAACCCGGTCTGTATCTGTCCTGGGTCAGTTAGTGGGAATTTACTGTGTGTAACCCGGTCTGTACCTGTCCTGGGTCAGTTAGTGGGAATTTACTGTGTGTAACCCGGGCTGTACTTGTCCTGGGTCAGTTAGAGGGAATTTACTGTGTGTAACCCGGGCTGTACCTGTCCTGGGTCAGTTAGTGGGAATTTACTGTGTGTAACCTGGGCTGTCCCTGTCCTGGGTCAGTTAGAGCGAATTTACTGTGTGTAACCCGGGCTGTACCTGTCCTGGGTCAGTTAGAGCGAATTTACTGTGTGTAATCCGGTCTGTACCTGTCCTGGGTCAGTTAGAGGGAATTTACTGTGTGTAACCTGGGCTGTCCCTGTCCTGGGTCAGTTCGTGGGAATTTACTGTGTGTAACCCGGGCTGTATCTGTCCTGGGTCAGAATGAGGGAATTTACTGTGTGTAACCCGGGCTGTATCTGTCCTGGGTCAGAATGAGGGAATTTACTGTGTGTAACCCGGACTGTATCTGTCCTGGGTCAGAATGAGGGAATTTACTGTGTGTAACCCGGGCTGTATCTGTCCTGGGTCAGAATGAGGGAATTTACTGTGTGTAACCCTGGCTGTCCCTGTCCTGGGTCAGTTAGTGGGAATTTACTGTGTGTAACCCGGGCTGTACCTGTCCTGGGTCAGTTAGTAGGAATTTACTGTGTGTAACCCGGGCTGTACCTGTCCTGGGTCAGTTAGAGGGAATTTACTGTGTGTAACCCGGGCTGTACCTGTCCTGGGTCAGTTAGTGGGAATTTACTGTGTGTAACCCGGTCTGTACCTGTCCTGGGTCAGTTAGTGGGACTTTACTGTGTGTAACCCGGGCTGTACCTGTCCTGGGTCAGTTAGTAGGAATTTACTGTGTGTAACCCGGTCTGTACCTGTCCTGTTTCAGTTAGTGGGAATATACTGTGTGTAACCCGGGCTGTGTCTGTCCTGGGTCAGTTAGAGGGAATTTACTGTGTGTAACCCGGTCTGTACCTGTCCTGGGTCAGTTAGTGGGAATTTACTGTGTGTAACCCGGTCTGTACCTGTCCTGGGTCAGTTAGAGGGAATTTACTATGTGTAACCCGGTCTGTACCTATCCTGGGTCAGTTAGAGGGAATTTACTGTGTGTAACCCGGGCTGTATCTGTCCTGGGTCAGTTAGAGGGAATTTACTGTGTGTAACCCGGTCTGTACCTGTCCTGGGTCAGTTAGAGGGAATTTACCGTGTGTAACCCGGACTGTATCTGTCCTGGGTCAGTTAGAAGGAATTTACTGTGTGTAACCCGGACTGTACCTGTCCTGGATTAGTTAGTGGGAATTTACTGTGTGTAACCCGGTCTGTATCTGTCCTGGGTCAGTTAGAGGGAATTTACTGTGTGTAACCCGGACTGTACCTGTCCTGGGTCAGTTAGAGGGAATTTACCGTGTGTAACCCGGACTGTATCTGTCCTGGGTCAGTTAGAAGGAATTTACTGTGTGTAACCCGGTCTGTACCTGTCCTGGGTCAGTTAGTGGGAATTTACTGTGTGTAACCCGGGCTGTACTTGTCCTGGGTCAGTTAGTGGGAATTTACTGTGTGTAACCCGGTCTGTACCTGTCCTGGGTCAGTTAGTGGGAATTTACTGTGTGTAACCCGGGCTGTGCCTGTCCTGGGTCAGTTAGAGGGAATTTACTGTGTGTAACCCGGTCTGGACCTGTCCTGGGTCAGTTAGTGGGAATTTACTGTGTGTAACCCGGGCTGTACTTGTCCTGGGTCAGTTAGAGGGAATTTACTGTGTGTAACCCGGGCTGTACCTGTCCTGGGTCAGTTAGAGCGAATTTACTGTGTGTAATCCGGTCTGTACCTGTCCTGGGTCAGTTAGAGGGAATTTACTGTGTGTAACCCGGTCTGTATCTGTCCTGGGTCAGTTAGTGGGAATTTACTGTGTGTAGCCCGGACTGTACCTGTCCTGGGTCAGTTAGTGGGAATTTACTGTGTGTAGCCCGGACTGTATCTGTCCTGGGTCAGTTAGAGGGAATTTACTGTGTGTATCCCGGGCTGTATCTGTCCTGGGTCAGTTAGAGGGAATTTACTGTGTGTAACCCGGGCTGTACTTGTCCTGGGTCAGTTAGTGGGAATTTACTGTGTGTAACCCGGTCTGTATCTGTCCTGGGTCAGTTAGTGGGAATTTACTGTGTGTAACCCGGGCTGTACCTGTCCTGGGTCAGTTAGAGGGAATTTACTGTGTGTAACCCGGTCTGTACCTGTCCTGGGTCAGTTAGAGGGAATTTACTGTGTGTAACCCGGGCTGTACTTGTCCTGGGTCAGTTAGTGGGAATTTACTGTGTGTAACCCGGGCTGTACCTGTCCTGGGTCAGTTAGAGGGAATTTACTGTGTGTAACCCGGGCTGTACTTGTCCTGGGTCAGTTAGTGGGAATTTACTGTGTGTAACCCGGTCTGTACCTGTCCTGGGTCAGTTAGTGGGAATTTACTGTGTGTAACCCGGGCTGTGCCTGTCCTGGGTCAGTTAGAGGGAATTTACTGTGTGTAACCCGGGCTGTACTTGTCCTGGGTCAGTTAGAGGGAATTTACTGTGTGTAACCCGGGCTGTACCTGTCCTGGGTCAGTTAGAGCGAATTTACTGTGTGTAATCCGGTCTGTACCTGTCCTGGGTCAGTTAGAGGGAATTTACTGTGTGTAACCCGGGCTGTACCTGTCCTGGGTCAGTTAGAGCGAATTTACTGTGTGTAATCCGGTCTGTACCTGTCCTGGGTCAGTTAGAGGGAATTTACTGTGTGTAGCCCGGACTGTACCTGTCCTGGGTCAGTTAGTGGGAATTTACTGTGTGTAGCCCGGACTGTAGCTGTCCTGGGTCAGTTCGTGGGAATTTACTGTGTGTAGCCCGGACTATATCTGTCCTGGGTCAGTTAGAGGGAATTTACTGTGTGTAACCCGGGCTGTATCTGTCCTGGGTCAGAATGAGGGAATTTACTGTGTGTAACCCGGGCTGTATCTGTCCTGGGTCAGAATGAGGGAATTTACTGTGTGTAACCCGGGCTGTATCTGTCCTGGGTCAGAATGAGGGAATTTACTGTGTGTAACCCGGGCTGTACCTGTCCTGGGTCAGTTAGTGGGAATATACTGTGTGTAACCCGGGCTGTACCTGTCCTGGGTCAGTTAGTGGGAATTTACTCTGTGTAACCCGGGCTGTACCTGTCCTGGGTCAGTTGGAGGGAATTTACTGTGTGTAACCCGGTCTGTATCTGTCCTGGGTCAGTTAGTGGGAATTTACTGTGTGTAACCCGGCTGTATCTGTCCTGGGTCAGAATGAGGGAATTTACTGTGTGTAACCCGGGCTGTGCCTGTCCTGGGTCAGTTAGTGGGAATTTACTGTGTGTAACCCGGGCTGTACCTGTCCTGGGTCAGTTAGTGGGAATTTACTCTGTGTAACCCGGGCTGTACCTGTCCTGGGTCAGTTGGAGGGAATTTACTGTGTGTAACCCGGTCTGTATCTGTCCTGGGTCAGTTAGTGGGAATTTACTGTGTGTAACCCGGCTGTATCTGTCCTGGGTCAGTTAGAGGGAATTTACTGTGTGTAACCCGGTCTGTACCTGTCCTGGGTCAGTTAGTGGGAATTTACTGTGTGTAACCCGGGATTGTATCTGTCCTGGGTCAGTTAGTGGAAATTTACTGTGTGTAACCCGGGATTGTATCTGTCCTGGGTCAGTTAGTGGGAATTTACTGTGTGTAACCCGGACTGTATCTGTCCTGGGTCAGAATGAGGGAATTTACTTTGTGTAACCCGGGCTGTCCCTGTCCTGGGTCAGTTCGTGGGAATTTACTGTGTGTAACCCGGGCTGTATCTGTCCTGGGTCAGAATGAGGGAATTTACTGTGTGTAACCCAGGCTGTATCTGTCCTGGGTCAGAATGAGGGAATTTACTGTGTGTAACCCGGGCTGTATCTGTCCTGGGTCAGTTAGAGGGAATTTACTGAGTGTAACCCGGGCTGTATCTGTCCTGGGTCAGTTAGAGGGAATTTACTGTGTGTAACCCGGGCTGTATCTGTCCTGGGTCAGTTAGAGGGAATTTACTGTGTGTAACCCAGGCTGTATCTGTCCTGGGTCAGTTAGAGGGAATTTACTGTGTGTAACCCGGGCTGTATCTGTCCTGGGTCAGTTAGAGGGAATTTACTGTGTGTAACCCGGTCTGTATCTGTCCTGGGTCAGTTAGTGGGAACTTACTGTGTGTAACCCGGTCTGTACCTGTCCTGGGTCAGTTAGTGGGAATTTACTGTGTGTAACCCGGTCTGTATCTGTCCTGGGTCAGTTAGTGGGAATTTACTGTGTGTAACCCGGTCTGTATCTGTCCTGGGTCAGTTAGAGGGAATTTACTGTGTGTAACCCGGGCTGTACCTGTCCTGGGTCAGTTAGAGCGAATTTACTGTGTGTAATCCGGTCTGTACCTGTCCTGGGTCAGAATGAGGGAATTTACTGTGTGTAACCCGGTCTGTACCTGTCCTGGGTCAGTTAGTGGGAACTTACTGTGTGTAACCCGGTCTGTACCTGTCCTGGGTCAGTTAGAGGGAATTTACTGTGTGTAACCCGGTCTGTAGCTGTCCTGGGTCAGTTAGTGGGAATTTACTGTGTGTAGCCCGGACTGTAGCTGTCCTGGGTCAGTTCGTGGGAATTTACTGTGTGTAGCCCGGACTATATCTGTCCTGGGTCAGTTAGAGGGAATTTACTGTGTGTAACCCGGGCTGTGTCTGTCCTGGGTCAGAATGAGGGAATTTACTGTGTGTAACCCGGTCTGTACCTGTCCTGGGTCAGTTAGTGGGAATTTACTGTGTGTAACCCGGGCTGTACCTGTCCTGGGTCAGTTCGTGGGAATTTACTGTGTGTAACCCGGGCTGTACCTGTCCTGGGTCAGTTAGTGGGAATTTACTCTGTGTAACCCGGGCTGTACCTGTCCTGGGTCAGTTTGTGGGAATTTACTGTGTGTAACCCGGGCTGTACCTGTCCTGGGTCAGTTGGAGGGAATTTACTGTGTGTAACCCGGTCTGTATCTGTCCTGGGTCAGTTAGTGGGAATTTACTGTGTGTAACCCGGCTGTATCTGTCCTGGGTCAGTTAGAGGGAATTTACTGTGTGTAACCCGGTCTGTATCTGTCCTGGGTCAGTTAGTGGGAATTTACTGTGTGTAACCCGGCTGTATCTGTCCTGGGTCAGTTAGAGGGAATTTACTGTGTGTAACCCGGTCTGTACCTGTCCTGGGTCAGTTAGTGGGAATTTACTGTGTGTAACCCGGGATTGTATCTGTCCTGGGTCAGTTAGTGGGAATTTACTGTGTGTAACCCGGGCTGTATCTGTCCTGGGTCAGTTAGTGGGAATTTACTGTGTGTAACCCGGGATTGTATCTGTCCTGGGTCAGTTAGTGGAAATTTACTGTGTGTAACCCGGGATTGTATCTGTCCTGGGTCAGTTAGTGGGAATTTACTGTGTGTAACCCGGACTGTATCTGTCCTGGGTCAGAATGAGGGAATTTACTGTGTGTAACCCGGGCTGTATCTGTCCTGGGTCAGAATGAGGAAATTTACTGTGTGTAACCCGAGCTGTCCCTGTCCTGGGTCAGTTCGTGGGAATTTACTGTGTGTAACCCGGGCTGTATCTGTCCTGGGTCAGAATGAGGGAATTTACTGTGTGTAACCCAGGCTGTATCTGTCCTGGGTCAGAATGAGGGAATTTACTGTGTGTAACCCGGGCTGTATCTGTCCTGGGTCAGTTAGAGGGAATTTACTGAGTGTAACCCGGGCTGTATCTGTCCTGGGTCAGTTAGAGGGAATTTACTGTGTGTAACCCGGGCTGTATCTGTCCTGGGTCAGTTAGAGGGAATTTACTGTGTGTAACCCAGGCTGTATCTGTCCTGGGTCAGTTAGAGGGAATTTACTGTGTGTAACCCGGTCTGTATCTGTCCTGGGTCAGTTAGACGGAATTTACTGTGTGTAACCCATGCTGTACCTGTCCTGGGTCAGTTAGAGGGAATTTACTGTGTGTAACCCGGGCTGTACCTGTCCTGGGTCAGTTAGTGGGAATTTACTGTGTGTAACCCGGTCTGTAGCTGTCCTGGGTCAGTTAGTGGGAATTTACTGTGTGTAACCCGGGCTGTATCTGTCCTGGGTCAGTTAGTGGGAATTTACTGTGTGTAACCCGGGCTGTACCTGTCCTGGGTCAGTTAGTGGGAATTTACTGTGTGTAACCCGGGCTGTACCTGTCCTGGGTCAGTTAGTGGGAATTTACTGTGTGTAACCCGGTCTGTAGCTGTCCTGGGTCAGTTAGTTTGAATTTACTGTGTGTAACCCGGGCTGTATCTGTCCTGGGTCAGTTAGTGGGAATTTACTGTGTGTAACCCGGTCTGTAGCTGTCCTGGGTCAGTTAGTGGGAATTTACTGTGTGTAACCCGGGCTGTATCTGTCCTGGGTCAGTTAGTGGGAATTTACTGTGTCTAACCCGGTCTGTATCTGTCCTGGGTCAGTTAGTGGGAATTTACTGTGTGTAACCCGGTCTGTATCAGTCCTGGGTCAGTTAGTGGGAATTTACTGTGTGTAACCCGGTCTGTATCTGTCCTGGGTCAGTTAGTGGGAATTTACTGTGTGTAACCCGGTCTGTATCTGTCCTGGGTCAGTTAGTGGGAATTTACTGTGTGTAACCCGGGCTGTACCTGTCCTGGGTCAGTTCGTGGGAATTTACTGTGTGTAACCCGGGCTGTACCTGTCCTGGGTCAGTTAGTGGGAATTTACTGTGTGTAACCCGGTCTGTATCAGTCCTGGGTCAGTTCGTGGGAATTTACTGTGTGTAACCCGGTCTGTACCTGTCCTGGGTCAGTTAGAGGGAATTTACTGTGTGTAACCCGGTCTGTACTTGTCCTGGGTCAGTTAGTGGGATTTTACTGTGTGTAACCCGGTCTGTATCTGTCCTGGGTCAGTTAGAGGGAATTTACTGTGTCTAACCCGGGCTGTATCTGTCCTGGATCAGTTCGTGGGAATTTACTGTGTCTAACCCGGGCTGTACCTGTCCTGGGTCAGTTAGTGGGAATTTACTGTGTCTAACCCGGGCTGTACCTGTCCTGGGTCAGTTAGTGGGAATTTACTGTGTGTAACCCGGGCTGTACCTGTCCTGGGTCAGTTAGTGGGAATTTACTGTGTGTAACCCGGGCTGTACCTGTCCTGGGTCAGTTAGAGGGAATTTACTGTGTGTAACCCGGTCTGTACCTGTCCTGGGTCAGTTAGAGGGAATTTACTGTGTGTAACCCAGTCTGTACCTGTCCTGGTTCAGTTAGTGGGAATTTACTGTGTGTAACCCGGTCTGTACCTGTCCTGGGTCAGTTAGAGGGAATTTACTGTGTGTAACCCGGTCTGTACCTGTCCTGGGTCAGTTAGTGGGAATTTACTGTGTGTAACCCGGGCTGTACTTGTCCTGGGTCAGTTAGTGGGAATTTACTGTGTGTAACCCGGTCTGTACCTGTCCTGGGTCAGTTAGTGGGAATTTACTGTGTGTAACCCGGTCTGTACCTGTCCTGGGTCAGTTTGTGGGAATTTACTGTGTGTAACCCGGTCTGTACCTGTCCTGGGTCAGTTAGAGGGAATTTACTGTGTGTAACCCGGTCTGTACCTGTCCTGGGTCAGTTAGTGGGAATTTACTGTGTGTAACCCGGTCTGTATCTGTCCTGGGTCAGTTAGTGGGAATTTACTGTGTGTAACCCGGTCTGTACCTGTCCTGGGTCAGTTAGTGGGAATTTACTGTGTGTAACCCGGTCTGTACCTGTCCTGGGTCAGTTAGAGGGAATTTACTGTGTGTAACCCGGTCTGTATCTGTCCTGGGTCAGTTAGTGGGAATTTACTGTGTGTAACCCGGTCTGTACCTGTCCTGGGTCAGTTAGAGGGAATTTACTGTGTGTAACCCGGTCTGTCCCTGTCCTGGGTCAGTTAGAGGGAATTTACTGTGTGTAACCCGGCCTGTACCTGTCCTGGGTCAGTTCGAGGGAATTTACTGTGTGTAACCCGGTCTGTACCTGTCCTGGGTCAGTTAGTGGGAATTTACTGTGTGTAACCCGGGCTGTACCTGTCCTGGGTCAGTTAGTGGGAATTTACTGTGTGTAACCCGGGCTGTACCTGTCCTGGGTCAGTTAGTGGGAATTTACTGTGTGTAACCCGGTCTGTACCTGTCCTCGGTCAGTTAGAGGGAATTTACTGTGTGTAACCCGGTCTGTAGCTGTCCTGGGTCAGTTAGTGGGAATTTACTGTGTGCAACCCGGTCTGTACCTGTCCTGGGTCAGTTAGTGGGAATTTACTGTGTGTAACCCGGGCTGTACCTGTCCTGGGTCAGTTAGTGGGAATTTACTGTGTGTAACCCGGGCTGTACCTGTCCTGGGTCAGTTAGAGGGAATTTACTGTGTGTAACCCGGTCTGTAGCTGTCCTGGGTCAGTTAGTGGGAATTTACTGTGTGTAACCCGGTCTGTACCTGTCCTGGGTCAGTTAGTGGGAATTTACTGTGTGTAACCCGGGCTGTACCTGTCCTGGGTCAGTTAGTGGGAATTTACTGTGTGTAACCCAGACTGTATCTGTCCTGGGTCAGTTAGTGCGAATTTACTGTGTGTAACCCAGACTGTATCTGTCCTGGGTCAGTTAGTGCGAATTTACTGTGTGTAACCCGGTCTGTACCTGTCCTGGGTCAGTTAGTGGGAATTTACTGTGTGTAACCCGGGCTGTACCTGTCCTGGATCAGTTAGTGGGAATTTACTGTGTGTAACCCGGTCTGTACCTGTCCTGGGTCAGTTAGTGGGAATTTACTGTGTGTAACCCGGTCTGTACCTGTCCTGGGTCAGTTAGTGGGAATTTACTGTGTGTAACCCGGGCTGTACCTGTCCTGGGTCAGTTAGAGGGAATTTACTGTGTGTAACCCGGGCTGTCCCTATCCTGGGTCAGTTAGAGGGAATTTACTGTGTGTAACCCGGTCTGTAGCTGTCCTGGGTCAGTTAGTGGGAATTTACTGTGTGTAACCCGGTCTGTATCTGTCCTGGGTCAGTTAGAGGGAATTTACTGTGTGTAACCCGGTCTGTACCTGTCCTGGGTCAGTTAGTGGGAATTTACTGTGTGTAACCCGGGCTGTACCTGTCCTGGGTCAGTTAGTGGGAATTTACTGTGTGTAACCCGCGCTGTACCTGTCCTGGGTCAGTTAGTGGGAATTTACTGTGTGTAACCCGGGCTGTATCTGTCCTGGGTCAGTTAGTGGGAATTTACTGTGTGTAACCCGGGCTGTACCTGTCCTGGGTCAGTTAGTGGGAATTTACTGTGTGTAACCCGGTCTGTACCTGTCCTGGGTCAGTTAGAGGGAATTTACTGTGTGTAACCCGGACTGTATCTGTCCTGGGTCAGTTAGAGGGAATTTACTGTGTGTAACCCGGTCTGTACCTGTCCTGGGTCAGTTAGAGGGAATTTACTGTGTGTAACCCGGGCTGTACCTGTCCTGGGTCAGTTCGTGGGAATTTACTGTGTGTAACCCGGGCTGTACCTGTCCTGGGTCAGTTAGTGGGAATTTACTGTGTGTAACCCGGTCTGTATCAGTCCTGGGTCAGTTCGTGGGAATTTACTGTGTGTAACCCGGTCTGTACCTGTCCTGGGTCAGTTAGAGGGAATTTACTGTGTGTAACCCGGTCTGTACCTGTCCTGGGTCAGTTAGTGGGATTTTACTGTGTGTAACCCGGTCTGTATCTGTCCTGGGTCAGTTAGAGGGAATTTACTGTGTCTAACCCGGGCTGTATCTGTCCTGGATCAGTTCGTGGGAATTTACTGTGTCTAACCCGGGCTGTACCTGTCCTGGGTCAGTTAGTGGGAATTTACTGTGTCTAACCCGGGCTGTACCTGTCCTGGGTCAGTTAGTGGGAATTTACTGTGTGTAACCCGGGCTGTACCTGTCCTGGGTCAGTTAGTGGGAATTTACTGTGTGTAACCCGGGCTGTACCTGTCCTGGGTCAGTTAGAGGGAATTTACTGTGTGTAACCCGGTCTGTACCTGTCCTGGGTCAGTTAGAGGGAATTTACTGTGTGTAACCCAGTCTGTACCTGTCCTGGGTCAGTTAGTGGGAATTTACTGTGTGTAACCCGGTCTGTACCTGTCCTGGGTCAGTTAGTGGGAATTTACTGTGTGTAACCCGGTCTGTACCTGTCCTGGGTCAGTTAGTGGGAATTTACTGTGTGTAACCCGGTCTGTATCTGTCCTGGGTCAGTTAGTGGGAATTTACTGTGTGTAACCCGGTCTGTACCTGTCCTGGGTCAGTTAGAGGGAATTTACTGTGTGTAACCCGGTCTGTATCTGTCCTGGGTCAGTTAGTGGGAATTTACTGTGTGTAACCCGGTCTGTACCTGTCCTGGGTCAGTTAGAGGGAATTTACTGTGTGTAACCCGGTCTGTCCCTGTCCTGGGTCAGTTAGAGGGAATTTACTGTGTGTAACCCGGCCTGTACCTGTCCTGGGTCAGTTCGAGGGAATTTACTGTGTGTAACCCGGTCTGTACCTGTCCTGGGTCAGTTAGTGGGAATTTACTGTGTGTAACCCGGGCTGTACCTGTCCTGGGTCAGTTAGTGGGAATTTACTGTGTGTAACCCGGGCTGTACCTGTCCTGGGTCAGTTAGTGGGAATTTACTGTGTGTAACCCGGTCTGTACCTGTCCTGGGTCAGTTAGAGGGAATTTACTGTGTGTAACCCGGTCTGTAGCTGTCCTGGGTCAGTTAGTGGGAATTTACTGTGTGTAACCCGGTCTGTAGCTGTCCTGGGTCAGTTAGTGGGAATTTACTGTGTGTAACCCGGTCTGTACCTGTCCTGGGTCAGTTAGTGGGAATTTACTGTGTGTAACCCGGGCTGTACCTGTCCTGGGTCAGTTAGAGGGAATTTACTGTGTGTAACCCGGTCTGTAGCTGTCCTGGGTCAGTTAGTGGGAATTTACTGTGTGTAACCCGGTCTGTACCTGTCCTGGGTCAGTTAGTGGGAATTTACTGTGTGTAACCCGGGCTGTACCTGTCCTGGGTCAGTTAGTGGGAATTTACTGTGTGTAACCCAGACTGTATCTGTCCTGGGTCAGTTAGTGCGAATTTACTGTGTGTAACCCAGACTGTATCTGTCCTGGGTCAGTTAGAGGGAATTTACTGTGTGTAACCCGGTCTGTACCTGTCCTGGGTCAGTTAGTGGGAATTTACTGTGTGTAACCCGGGCTGTACCTGTCCTGGATCAGTTAGTGGGAATTTACTGTGTGTAACCCGGTCTGTACCTGTCCTGGGTCAGTTAGTGGGAATTTACTGTGTGTAACCCGGTCTGTATCTGTCCTGGGTCAGTTAGTGGGAATTTACTGTGTGTAACCTGGGCTGTACCTGTCCTGGGTCAGTTAGTGGGAATTTACTGTGTGTAACCCGGGCTGTACCTGTCCTGGGTCAGTTAGAGGGAATTTACTGTGTGTAACCCGGGCTGTCCCTATCCTGGGTCAGTTAGAGGGAATTTACTGTGTGTAACCCGGTCTGTAGCTGTCCTGGGTCAGTTAGTGGGAATTTACTGTGTGTAACCCGGTCTGTATCTGTCCTGGGTCAGTTAGAGGGAATTTACTGTGTGTAACCCGGTCTGTACCTGTCCTGGGTCAGTTAGTGGGAATTTACTGTGTGTAACCCGGGCTGTACCTGTCCTGGGTCAGTTAGTGGGAATTTACTGTGTGTAACCCGGGCTGTACCTGTCCTGGGTCAGTTAGTGGGAATTTACTGTGTGTAACCCGGTCTGTACCTGTCCTGGGTCAGTTAGAGGGAATTTACTGTGTGTAACCCGGACTGTATCTGTCCTGGGTCAGTTAGAGGGAATTTACTGTGTGTAACCCGGACTGTACTTGTCCTGGGTCAGTTAGAGGGAATTTACTGTGTGTAACCCGGTCTGTACCTGTCCTGGGTCAGTTAGAGGGAATTTACTGTGTGTAACCCGGTCTGTACCTGTCCTGGGTCAGTTAGAGGGAATTTACTGTGTGTAACCCGGGCTGTCCCTGTCCTGGGTCAGTTAGTGGAAATTTACTGTGTGTAACCCGGGCTGTACCTGTCCTGGGTCAGTTAGTGGGAATTTACTGTGTGTAACCCGGGCTGTACCTGTCCTGGGTCAGTTAGTGGGAATTTACTGTGTGTAACCCGGGCTATACCTGTCCTGGGTCAGTTAGTGGGAATTTACTGTGTGTAACCCGGGCTGTACCTGTCCTGGGTCAGTTAGTGGGAATTTACTGTGTGTAACCCGGGCTGTATCTGTCCTGGGTCAGTTAGTGGGAATTTACTGTGTGTAACCCGGACTGTATCTGTCCTGGGTCAGTTAGTGGGAATTTACTGTGTGTAACCCGGTCTGTACCTGTCCTGGGTCAGTTCGAGGGAATTTACTGTGTGTAACCCGGGCTGTACCTGTCCTGGGTCAGTTAGTGGGAATTTACTGTGTGTAACCCGGTCTGTACCTGTCCTGGGTCAGTTAGTGGGAATTTACTGTGTGTAACCCGGGCTGCACCTGTCCTGGGTCAGTTAGTGGGAATTTACTGTGTGTAACCCGGGCTGTACCTGTCCTGGGTCAGTTAGAGGGAATTTACTGTGTGTAACCCGGTCTGTACCTGTCCTGGGTCAGTTAGTGGGAATTTACTGTGTGTAACCCGGTCTGTAGCTGTCCTGGCTCAGTTAGTGGGAATTTACTGTGTGTAACCCGGTCTGTACCTGTCCTGGGTCAGTGACTGGGAATTTACTGTGTGTAACCCGGACTGTACCTGTCCTGGGTCAGTTAGAGGGAATTTACTGTGTGTAACCCGGACTGTGCCTGTCCTGGGTCAGTTAGTGGGTATTTACTGTGTGTAACCCGGTCTGTACCTGTCCTGGGTCAGTTAGAGGGAATTTACTGTGTGTAACCCGGTCTGTAGCTGTCCTGGGTCAGTTAGTGGGAATTTACTGTGTGTAACCCGGTCTGTAGCTGTCCTGGGTCAGTTAGTGGGAATTTACTGTGTGTAACCCGGTCTGTAGCTGTCCTGGGTCAGTTAGTGGGAATTTACTGTGTGTAACCCGGGCTGTACCTGTCCTGGGTCAGTTCGTGGGAATTTACTGTGTGTAACCCGGGCTGTACCTGTCCTGGGTCAGTTAGTGGGAATTTACTCTGTGTAACCCGGGCTGTACCTGTCCTGGGTCAGTTTGTGGGAATTTACTGTGTGTAACCCGGGCTGTACCTGTCCTGGGTCAGTTGGAGGGAATTTACTGTGTGTAACCCGGTCTGTATCTGTCCTGGGTCAGTTAGTGGGAATTTACTGTGTGTAACCCGGCTGTATCTGTCCTGGGTCAGTTAGAGGGAATTTACTGTGTGTAACCCGGTCTGTATCTGTCCTGGGTCAGTTAGTGGGAATTTACTGTGTGTAACCCGGCTGTATCTGTCCTGGGTCAGTTAGAGGGAATTTACTGTGTGTAACCCGGTCTGTACCTGTCCTGGGTCAGTTAGTGGGAATTTACTGTGTGTAACCCGGGCTGTATCTGTCCTGGGTCAGTTAGTGGGAATTTACTGTGTGTAACCCGGGATTGTATCTGTCCTGGGTCAGTTAGTGGAAATTTACTGTGTGTAACCCGGGATTGTATCTGTCCTGGGTCAGTTAGTGGGAATTTACTGTGTGTAACCCGGACTGTATCTGTCCTGGGTCAGAATGAGGGAATTTACTGTGTGTAACCCGGGCTGTATCTGTCCTGGGTCAGAATGAGGGAATTTACTGTGTGTAACCCGGGCTGTCCCTGTCCTGGGTCAGTTCGTGGGAATTTACTGTGTGTAACCCGGGCTGTATCTGTCCTGGGTCAGAATGAGGGAATTTACTGTGTGTAACCCAGGCTGTATCTGTCCTGGGTCAGTTAGAGGGAATTTACTGTGTGTAACCCAGGCTGTATCTGTCCTGGGTCAGTTAGAGGGAATTTACTGTGTGTAACCCGGGCTGTATCTGTCCTGGGTCAGTTAGAGGGAATTTTCTGTGTGTAACCCGGTCTGTATCTGTCCTGGGTCAGTTAGTGGGAATTTACTGTGTGTAACCCGGTCTGTACCTGTCCTGGGTCAGTTAGTGGGAATTTACTGTGTGTAACCCGGTCTGTATCTGTCCTGGGTCAGTTAGTGGGAATTTACTGTGTGTAACCCGGTCTGTATCTGTCCTGGGTCAGTTAGTGGGAATTTACTGTGTGTAACCCGGTCTGTATCTGTCCTGGGTCAGTTAGACGGAATTTACTGTGTGTAACCCATGCTGTACCTGTCCTGGGTCAGTTAGTGGGAATTTACTGTGTGTAACCCGGGCTGTACCTGTCCTGGGTCAGTTAGTGGGAATTTACTGTGTGTAACCCGGTCTGTAGCTGTCCTGGGTCAGTTAGTGGGAATTTACTGTGTGTAACCCGGGCTGTATCTGTCCTGGGTCAGTTAGTGGGAATTTACTGTGTGTAACCCGGGCTGTACCTGTCCTGGGTCAGTTAGTGGTAATTTACTGTGTGTAACCCGGGCTGTATCTGTCCTGGGTCAGTTAGTGGGAATTTACTGTGTCTAACCCGGTCTGTATCTGTCCTGGGTCAGTTAGTGGGAATTTACTGTGTGTAACCCGGTCTGTATCAGTCCTGGGTCAGTTAGTGGGAATTTACTGTGTGTAACCCGGTCTGTATCTGTCCTGGGTCAGTTAGTGGGAATTTACTGTGTGTAACCCGGTCTGTACCTGTCCTGGGTCAGTTAGAGGGAATTTACTGTGTGTAACCCAGTCTGTACCTGTCCTGGGTCAGTTAGTGGGAATTTACTGTGTGTAACCCGGTCTGTACCTGTCCTGGGTCAGTTAGAGGGAATTTCCTGTGTGTAACCCGGTCTGTACCTGTCCTGGGTCAGTTAGTGGGAATTTACTGTGTGTAACCCGGGCTGTACTTGTCCTGGGTCAGTTAGTGGGAATTTACTGTGTGTAACCCGGTCTGTACCTGTCCTGGGTCAGTTAGTGGGAATTTACTGTGTGTAACCCGGTCTGTACCTGTCCTGGGTCAGTTAGTGGGAATTTACTGTGTGTAACCCGGGCTGTACTTGTCCTGGGTCAGTTAGTGGGAATTTACTGTGTGTAACCCGGTCTGTACCTGTCCTGGGTCAGTTAGTGGGAATTTACTGTGTGTAACCCGGACTGTATCTGTCCTGGGTCAGTTAGTGGGAATTTACTGTGTGTAACCCGGTCTGTACCTGTCCTGGGTCAGTTAGAGGGAATTTACTGTGTGTAACCCGGTCTGTATCTGTCCTGGGTCAGTTAGTGGGAATTTACTGTGTGTAACCCGGTCTGTACCTGTCCTGGGTCAGTTAGAGGGAATTTACTGTGTGTAACCCGGTCTGTCCCTGTCCTGGGTCAGTTAGAGGGAATTTACTGTGTGTAACCCGGGCTGTATCTGTCCTGGGTCAGTTAGTGGGAATTTACTGTGTGTAACCCGGTCTGTAGCTGTCCTGGGTCAGTTAGTGGGAATTTACTGTGTGTAACCCGGGCTGTACCTGTCCTGGGTCAGTTAGTGGGAATTTACTGTGTGTAACCCGGGCTGTATCTGTCCTGGGTCAGTTAGTGGGAATTTACTGTGTGTAACCCGGTCTGTAGCTGTCCTGGGTCAGTTAGTGGGAATTTACTGTGTGTAACCCGGGCTGTACCTGTCCTGGGTCAGTTAGTGGGAATTTACTGTGTGTAACCCGGTCTGTACCTGTCCTGGGTCAGTTAGAGGGAATTTACTGTGTGTAACCCGGACTGTATCTGTCCTGGGTCAGTTAGAGGGAATTTACTGTGTGTAACCCGGTCTGTACCTGTCCTGGGTCAGTTAGAGGGAATTTACTGTGTGTAACCCGGTCTGTATCTGTCCTGGGTCAGTTAGAGGGAATTTACTCTGTGTAACCCGGGCTGTACTTGTCCTGGGTCAGTTAGTGGGAATTTACTGTGTGTAACCCGGGCTGTACCTGTCCTGGGTCAGTTAGTGGGAATTTACTGTGTGTAACCCGGGCTGTACCTGTCCTGGGTCAGTTAGAGGGAATTTACTGTGTGTAACCCGGGCTGTATCTGTCCTGGGTCAGTTAGTGGGAATTTACTGTGTGTAACCCGGACTGTATCTGTCCTGGGTCAGTTAGTGGGAATTTACTGTGTGTAACCCGGTCTGTACCTGTCCTGGGTCAGTTAGAGGGAATTTACTGTGTGTAACCCGGTCTGTACCTGTCCTGGGTCAGTTCGTGGGAATTTACTGTGTGTAACCCGGGCTGCACCTGTCCTGGGTCAGTTAGTGGGAATTTACTGTGTGTAACCCGGTCTGCACCTGTCCTGGGTCAGTTAGAGGGAATTTACTGTGTGTAACCCGGTCTGTACCTGTCCTGGGTCAGTTAGTGGGAATTTACTGTGTGTAACCCGGTCTGTAGCTGTCCTGGCTCAGTTAGTGGGAATTTACTGTGTGTAACCCGGTCTGTACCTGTCCTGGGTCAGTGACTGGGAATTTACTGTGTGTAACCCGGTCTGTACCTGTCCTGGGTCAGTTAGTGGGAATTTACTGTGTGTAACCCGGGCTGTACCTGTCCTGGGTCAGTGACTGGGTATTTACTGTGTGTAACCCGGTCTGTACCTGTCCTGGGTCAGTTAGTGGGAATTTACTGTGTGTAACCCGGGCTGTACCTGTCCTGGGTCAGTTAGTGGGAATTTACTGTGTGTAGCCCGGGCTGTACCTGTCCTGGGTCAGTTAGTGGGAATTTACTGTGTGTAACCCGGGCTGTACCTGTCCTGGGTCAGTTAGTGGGAATTTACTGTGTGTAGCCCGGGCTGTACCTGTCCTGGGTCAGTTAGAGGGAATTTACTGTGTGTAACCCGGGCTGTACCTGTCCTGGGTCAGTTAGAGGGAATTTACTGTGTGTAACCCGGTCTGTACCTGTCCTGGGTCAGTTAGAGGGAATTTACTGTGTGTAACCCGGGCTGTATCTGTCCTGGGTCAGTTAGAGGGAATTTACTGTGTGTAACCCGGTCTGTACCTGTCCTGGGTCAGTTAGAGGGAATTTACTGTGTGTAACCCGGTCTGTATCTGTCCTGGGTCAGTTAGTGGGAATTTACTGTGTGTAACCCGGGCTGTACCTGTCCTGGGTCAGTTAGTGGGAATTTACTGTGTGTAACCCGGACTGTATCTGTCCTGGGTCAGTTAGTGGGAATTTACTGTGTGTAACCCGGGCTGTACTTGTCCTGGGTCAGTTAGTGGGAATTTACTGTGTGTAACCCGGACTGTACCTGTCCTGGGTCAGTTAGAGGGAATTTACTGTGTGTAACCCGGGCTGTACCTGTCCTGGGTCAGTTAGTGGGAATTTACTGTGTGTAACCCGGTCTGTACCTGTCCTGGGTCAGTTAGTGGGAATTTACTGTGTGTAACCCGGTCTGTATCTGTCCTGGGTCAGTTAGTGGGAATTTACTGTGTGTAACCCGGGCTGTACCTGTCCTGGGTCAGTTAGAGGGAATTTACTGTGTGTAACCCGGTCTGTACCTGTCCTGGGTCAGTTAGAGGGAATTTACTGTGTGTAACCCGGTCTGTATCTGTCCTGGGTCAGTTAGTGGGAATTTACTGTGTGTAACCCGGTCTGTATCTGTCCTGGGTCAGTTAGTGGGAATTTACTGTGTGTAACCCGGGCTGTACCTGTCCTGGGTCAGTTAGTGGGTATTTACTGTGTAACCCGGGCTGTACCTGTCCTGGGTCAGTGACTGGGTATTTACTGTGTGTAACCCGGGCTGTACCTGTCCTGGGTCAGTTAGTGGGAATTTACTGTGTGTAACCCGGTCTGTACCTGTCCTGGGTCAGTTAGAGGGAATTTACTGTGTGTAACCCGGTCTGTACCTGTCCTGGGTCAGTTAGTGGGAATTTACTGTGTGTAACCCGGTCTGTACCTGTCCTGGGTCAGTTAGTGGGACTTTACTGTGTGTAACCCGGTCTGTACCTGTCCTGGGTCAGTTAGAGGGAATTTACTGTGTGTAACCCGGGCTGTACCTGTCCTGGGTCAGTGACTGGGAATTTACTGTGTGTAACCCGGTCTGTAGCTGTCCTGGGTCAGTTAGTGGGTATTTACTGTGTGTAACCCGGACTGTGCCTGTCCTGGGTCAGTTAGTGGGAATTTACTGTGTGTAACCCGGTCTGTATCTGTCCTGGGTCAGTTAGTGGGAATTTACTGTGTGTAACCCGGGCTGTACCTGTCCTGGGTCAGTTAGTGGGTATTTACTGTGTAACCCGGGCTGTACCTGTCCTGGGTCAGTGACTGGGTATTTACTGTGTGTAACCCGGGCTGTACCTGTCCTGGGTCAGTTAGTGGGAATTTACTGTGTGTAACCCGGTCTGTACCTGTCCTGGGTCAGTTAGAGGGAATTTACTGTGTGTAACCCGGTCTGTACCTGTCCTGGGTCAGTTAGTGGGAATTTACTGTGTGTAACCCGGTCTGTACCTGTCCTGGGTCAGTTAGTGGGAATTTACTGTGTGTAACCCGGTCTGTACCTGTCCTGGGTCAGTGACTGGGTATTTACTGTGTGTAACCCGGGCTGTACCTGTCCTGGGTCAGTGACTGGGTATTTACTGTGTGTAACCCGGACTGTACCTGTCCTGGGTCAGTGACTGGGTATTTACTGTGTGTAACCCGGACTGTACCTATATTGTGTGAGAACACCACCGCAGGTCGGGGCTATAAATAGTGCTGGAACGCCGGGCCCTGGAACATTGTGGGGCGGAGGTGCGGTGAATGAGGGTACGGGGCCCAGAAGAGCCGAGGGCCCAGGGGCAGCACGGACCCAGCCCACACTGCGATATGTGTGTGCACTAGGTCTGTGCAGCAGAGCAGGTCTCCAGTCATCCTGGTTCAACCCTTGCCACTGAATAAAGGCTGTGTCGGGCCCATGTGGTGGCTGATGTGCAACGGTCATTACACGTTTAAAAAAACCCACACATCAGCATCTTCCACCCCCTCAATTGGAGTTCAGGACTGGAACATCGGGTCCTTCATTGAAACATCTGTGAACTCCTGTGGAAGCAAGTCATCCTCGTTCGAGGGACCACCTATGATGATGATGATTGTGATAGACAAGGTTTCACAATTGGGTGGGACAGGCTGAATGGACCAGTATTTCTTTACCTGTCCATCGTTGCTTGTATTTTTAAAAATTCGTTCTGGGATGTGGCGTCGCTGACAAGGCCGGCATTTATTGCCCATCCCTAATTGCCCTTGAGAAAATGGTGGTGAGCCGCCTTCTTGAACCGCTGCAGTCCGTGTGGTGAAGGTGCTCCCACAGTGCTGTTAGGGAGGGAGTTCCGGGATGTTGACCCAGCGACGATGAAGGAACGGCCGATATATTTCCGAGTCAGGATGGTGTGTGTAACTCGGAGGGGAACGTGGAGGTGGTGGTGTTCCCATGCGCCTGCTGCCCTTGTCCTTCTAGCTGGTGGAGGTTGTGGGTTTGGGAGGTGCTGCCGGAGAAGCCTTGGTGAGTTGCTGCAGTGCATCTTGTAGATGGTACACACTGCAGCCACGGTGCGCCGGTGGTGGAGGGAGTGAGTGTTGAAGGTGGTGGATGGGGTGACAATCCAGCGGGCTGCTTTGTCCTGGGTGGTGTCGAGCTTCTCGAGTGTTGTTGGAGCTGCAACTCATCCAGGCAAGTGGAGAGTATTCCATCACACTCCTGACTTGTGCCGTGTAGATGGTGGAAAGGCTTTGGGGAGTCAGGAGGTGAGACACTCGTCACAGAATACCCAGCCTCTGACCTGCTCTTGTGGCCACAGTATTTATGTGGCTGGTCCAGTTAAGTTTCTGGTCAATGGTGACCCTCAAGATGTTGATGGTGGGGGATTCGGTGATGATAAAGGCGTTCAATATCAAGGGGAGGTGGTTAGACTCTCGCTTGTTGGAGATAGTTATTGCCTGGCACTTGTGTGATGTGAATGTTACCTAGCACTTATCAGACCAAGCCTGGATGTTGTCCAGGTCTTGCTGAATGCGGGCATGGATTGCTTCATTATCTGAGGAGTTGTGAATGGAACTGAACACAGTGCAATCATCAGCGAACATCCCCACTTCTGACCTTACGATGGAGGGAAGGTCATTGATGAAGCAGCTGTAGATGGTGGGGCCTAGGACACTGCACCGAGGAACTCCTGCAGCGATGTGCTGGGGCTGTGATGATTGACCTCCAACCACCACAACCATCTTCCTTTGTGCTCGGTATGACTCCAGCCAGTGGAGAGTTTTCCCCCCGATTACATAAGAACATAAGAAATAGGAGTAGGAGTATAAGATCATGGCTGATCTGATCTTGGACTCAGCTCCACTTCCCCGCCCGCTCCCCATAACCCTTCACTCCCCTGTAGTTCAAAAATCTGTCTATCTCCACCTTAAATATATTCAATGACCCAGCCTCCACAGCTCTCTGGGGCAGAGAATTCCACAGATTTACAACCCTCTGAGAGAAGAAATTCCTCCTCATCTCAGTTTTAAATGGGTGACCCCTTATTCTGAGACTATGCCCCCTAGTTCTAGATTCCCCCACGAGGGGAAACATCCTCTCTGCATCTACCCTGTCCAGCCCCCTCAGTATCTTATACATTTCAATAAGATCTCCTCTCATTCTTCTAAACTCCAATGAGTATAGGTCCAACTTCTGTTGTTTGGCTAGAGGTGCGGCTAGTTCTGGAGCACAAGTCTTCAGCACAACAGCCGGGATGTTGCTGGGGCCTATAGCCTTTGCTGAATCCAGTGCGCTCAGCCGTTTCTTGATATCACGTGGAGTGGCTGCAGTGGTGGTGGGGACCTCAGGAGGGAGGCCGATATGGATCATCCACCATCTTCAGCCAGAGAAGTGCTTCTGGCTGAAGATGGTGGTAAACACTTCAGCCTTGTTTTTTGCACTCAGGTGCTGGGCTCCGCCATCATTGAGGATGGGGATATTCATGGAGCCTCCTCCAGTTAGTTGTCCACCACCATTCACAACTGGATGTGGCCGGACTGCAGACCTTCCCCTGGTTGGCACCTCATTTTCAGGTATGCCTGGTGCTGCTCCTGGCCTGCTCTTCTGCACTCCTCGTTGAACCAGGGTTGGTCCCCTGGCTTGATGGTAATGGTAGAGTGAGGGATATGCTGGGCCATGAGGCTACAGATTGTGGTGAAATACAATTCTGCTGCTGCTGATGGCCCACATGGATACCCAGTTTTGAACTGCTCGATCTGTTCTGAATCCACAACCATCTTCAGCCAGTGGTCGTGCCATACAACACGATGGAGGATGTCTTCAATGCGAAGTCGGCACTTTGTCTGCACAAGGACAATGCGGTGATCACTGCTACCAATGCTGTCATAGACAGATGCATCTGCGACAGGTAGATTGCTGAGGACGAGGCCAAGTAGGTTTTTCCCCTCGTGTCGGTTCTCTCACCACCTGCCGCAGGTCCACTCTGGCAGCTGTGTCCTTTAGGCCAGCTCGGTCAGAAGGGGTGCTACCGATCTTAGTGATGGACATTGAAGTCCCCCACCCAGAGTACAATCTGTCTACCCTCAGTGCTTCTTCCAAGTGGTGTTCAATATGTCGGAGTACTGATCATCAGCTGGGGGAGGGCGGTGGGTGGTAATCAGCAGGAGGCTTCCTTACCCACGCTTGATCTGAAGCCATGAGACTTGATTGGGTCCAGAGTCGATGTTGAGGACTCCCAGGGCCACTCCCTCCCGACTCTGTACCCTGGTGGGCCTGACCTGCCGCTGGGATAGGACATACCCAGGGCTGGCAATGGAGGAGGCTGCAGACCTGTGTTTGTAATGAATTGAGGGGCGGTGGGGGGGCAATGGGATCCATGTCGTATTATTCAAACTGCTGCATCAATCAATCAGAGACCTCAATCAACATCTCAAAAATAGATCATCAGGTCAGTATCACACTGCTGTTGCTGGGAGCTTGCTGTGTGCAAAAATGGTTGCAGCATTTCCCACATTACAACAGTGACTACACTCCAAAAGTTCTTCATTGGCTGTAAAGCACTTTGAGATGTCTGGTGGTTGTGAAAGGCGCTATATAAATGCAAGTCTTTCTTTCTTTGAATTAATATTCCTTCACACTATCTTCCCAGGGATCCCATTGCTACACAATTTCTTAACTCCAGTGGTTCCCCTCTTGCAAGCATTGGTGTCCACCTAATCTGCACCTTGCTTTTCTCTGGCATAAATATTGCCCAGGACACCAGGGAAAACTCCCCCTGCTCTTCTTCGAAATATGTCCACTTGAGAGAGCAGATGGGGCCTCGATTTAACATTTCTTCTGAAAGACTGCCCCTCCGCCAGTGCAGCACTCCCTCAGTACTGCCCCTCCGACAGTGCAGCGCTCCCTCAGTACTGCCCCTCCGCCAGTGCAGCACTCCCTCAGTACTGCCCCTCTGACAGTGCAACACTCCCTCAGTACTGCCCCTCCGCCAGTGCATCACTCCCTCAGTACTGCCCTCCGACAGTGCAGCACTCCCTCAGTACTGCCCCTCTGACAGTGCAGCGCTCCCTCAGTACTGCCCCTCTGACAGTGCAGCACTCCCTCAGTACTGCCCCTCCGGCAGTGCATCACTCCCTCAGTACTGCCCCTCCGACAGTGCAGCACTCCCTCAGTACTGCCCTGGAGTGTTGGCCTAGATTTATGTGCTAATGTCCCCGGAGTGGGCTTTGACCCCACAACCTTCTGACTCAGGTGAGGGCGCTGCCCACTGAACCACTGCTGACTGTAGATAAGTGTAGAGCGTCTGAGGAGCAATGACCATAAGATAGCAAGAGACAAGATGGAGTGAGGGAGGGTGAAGGTGGGATCATGGACTAAAATGGCACCAATTTCTGCGAGCATGTGTTTATCTTCACCTGTCATAGAAGTGCTCTTAAGTGTCTTTCACAACAAGTGCAAGCGAGGTGAATGTCATTGTGCTTTAACCCACAGGCAGCACCGTTCACCTTACCGGCAATTTTACAGTATTACACCGTGGTAGAGTTGATCATGGCCATCGGATGCGCCATACTAATTGGCAGCCATTTGTTTCGTTGCTGCAACATCAACTCCGTTTCGGTAAGAATGCAACGAGCAAGGCAACCGAAGCGGTGGAATAGCGGGATCAAAGGGCTGAGGGGCCTGAATTTCCCCCACACAAGAGTCTGCCGTGTGCCATCAGCCCCAAAACTCTGGGAGTTTGGTTTTGGTCATTAACGACACCAACAACAAAAAACTAACACGTCACGAGCGGTACAGGAGCAAAGAGAGCTGGGGGTACAGATTCGCAAATCACTAAATGTAGCAATGTAGGTTTACAAGGCCATCAAAAATGCAAACACAGCACTGTGTTCTCGTGGGATAGAATTGTTATGTTAAACTTGTATAGAAGCTTGGTTAGACCACACTGGGAGTTACTGTGCACAGTTGTGGTCTCCATATCACACTGAGAGTTACTGTGTACAGTTCTGGTCTCCATATCACACTGGGAGTTACTGTGTACAGTTCTGGTCATATCACACTGGGAGTTACTGTGTACAGTTCTGGTCATATCACACTGGGAGTTACTGTGTACAGTTCTGGTCTCCATATCACACTGGGAGTTACTGTGCACAGTTCTGGTCATATCACACTGGGAGTTACTGTGTACAGTTCTGGTCATATCACACTGGGAGTTACTGTGTACAGTTCTGGTCATATCACACTGGGAGTTACTGTGCACAGTTCTGGTCTCCATATCACACTGGGAGTTACTGTGTACAGTTCTGGTCATATCACACTGGGAGTTACTGTGCACAGTTCTGGTCTCCACATCACACTGGGAGTTACTGTGTACAGTTCTGGTCATATCACACTGGGAGTTACTGTGCACAGTTCTGGTCTCCATATCACACTGGGAGTTACTGTGTACAGTTCTGGTCATATCACACTGGGAGTTACTGTGTACAGTTCTGGTCATATCACACTGGGAGTTACTGTGCACAGTTCTGGTCTCCATATCACACTGGGAGTGGAGCCTGGGCCTTACATAAGAACATAAAAAATAGGAGCAGGAGTCGGCCACTCGATCCCTCGAGCCTGCTCCGCCATTCAATAAGATCATGGCTGATCATTCACCTCAGTACCCTTTAAATATATTCAATGACCCAGCCTCCACAGCTCTCTGGGGCAGCGAATTCCATAGATTTACAACCCTCTCATTCTTCTAAACTCCAATGAGTAGAGGCCCAACCTGCTCAATCTTTCCTCATAATTCAACCCCCTTCATCTCAGGAATCAACCTGGTGAACCTTCTCTGAACAGCCTCCAATGCAAGTACATCCTTCCTTAAATACGTAGACCAAAACTGTACGCAGTACTCCAGGTGTGGCCTCACCAATACCCTGTACAGGTGTAGCAGGACTTCTCTGCTTTTATACTCTATCCCCCTTACAATAAAGGCCAGCATTCCATTTGCCTTCCTGATCACTTGCTGTACCTGCATACTAACTTTTTGTGTTTCATGCACAAGGACCCCCAGGTCCCTCTGTACTGCAGCACTTTGCAATTTTTCTCCATTTAATTTATAATTTATTTTTCTATTATTTCTGCCAAAGTGGATAACCTCACATTTTCCCACATTATACTCCAGCTGCCAAATGTTTGCCCACTCACTTGGCCTGTCTATATCCCTTTGCAGATTTTTTGTGTACTCCTTACAATTTAATTTCCGATCCATCTTTGTATCATCAGCAAACTTAGCTACGTGACACTCAGTCCCTTCATCCAAGTCATTAATACAGATTGTAAATAGTTGGGGTCCCAGCACTGATCCCTGCGGCACCCTACTAGTTACTGGTTGCCAACCCGAGAATGACCCATTTATCCCAACTCTCTGTTTTCTGTTAGTTAGCCAATCCTCTATCCATGCTAATATATTACCCCCAACGCCAGGAACTTTTATCTTGTGCAGTAACCTTTTATGTGGCACCTTGTCAAATGCCTTCTGGAAATCCAAATACACCACATCCACTGGTTCCCCTTTATCCACCCTGTTCTTACATCCTCAAAGAGCTCCAGCAAATTTGTCAAACGTGATTTCCCCTTCATAAAACCATGCTGACTCTGCTTGATTGAATCATGCTTTTCCAAATGTCCTGCTACTGCTTCCTTAATAATGGACTCCAGCATTTTCCCAACCACAGATGTTAGGCTAACTGGTCTATAGTTTCCTGCTTTTTGTCTGCCTCCTTTTATAAATCTGCCTCCCTTTTCCTGCTCTGTGTGTGTGCAGGGGGGGGGCTCAGTGTCACACCAGGTTGAGATCAGGCTAACTCAGCACTAGGCCCGAGTTGGAGCCTGGGCCTTTCCTGCTCTGTGTGTGTGTGTGTGGGGGAGGGGGAGGGGGAGCTCAATGCCACACCAGGTTGAGATCAGGCTAACTCAGCACTAGGCCCGAGTTGGAGCCTGGGCCTTTCCTGCTCTGTGTGTGTGTGTGTGGGGGAGGGGGAGGGGGAGCTCAATGCCACACCAGGTTGAGATCAGGCTAACTCAGCACTAGGCCCGAGTTGGAGCCTGGGCCTTTCCTGCTCTGTGTGTGTGTGTGTGGGGGAGGGGGAGGGGGAGCTCAATGCCACACCAGGTTGAGATCAGGCTAACTCAGCACTCGGCCCGAGTTGGAGCCTGGGCCTTTCCTGCTCTGTGTGCCTTAACCAGCTGAGCAATTTGCTGGGAGCGCTGAAGAACACTTTTGCTCCACAGATAATTATGCCGTGCTCGCATGATTATTCTTTCCTGCAAAATCAGATTAATGAACCATTCTTGATGCTTTTCCAGCCGGCATGACCGTATGTATTCATGGGAGTGGCGCCAGCAACAAGAAGAATGATGAGAGATTACCATTCAACAGGGGCAGAAATGTTGAAGCAATGAGCCAGACTTCACCTGTGTTAAATTGGAGCTCACCGTGACCAAATTGAGCTGTCCAGAATTTAATAGCAAATCTTAACAGGAATGTTTATTGGTGTAAATGGTCTTTTAGTGTTTGTAACAGAGCCCTGGTGATAAGGGTTTAAAACCTGTATATGCTTAAATATTAAAAGTTGCATGAAGAAGGAGAATGTAGATATTGTTGTTTCTGTTCAACAACTCTTACGGCCCAGGACACCTAACCACCCTCCATAAACTTGGGCACATCTGAAAATCTGCTGCTCCGTACCCTAACTTGTTCCATTCACCCATCACCCCCACTCTGCTCGCTGGCCTACATTGACTCCCGGTCCACTAGCATTTTAACATTCTCATCCTCGTTTTCAAATCCCTCCATGGCCTCGCACCACCTCTCTCTATCTCACTGTAATGTCCTCCAGCTCCTACAACCCTCAGATCTCGGAGTTCCTCCAGTTCTTGCCTCTGGTGCATTCCCAATTTTAATCGCTCCACCACGGATGGCTGGGCTTTCTGCCATCTCGGCCCTCAGCTCAGGAATTCCCTGCTTAATCCTCTCCATCTCTCTCTCAAAGACTCATAGAAACATAGAAAATAGGTGCAGGAGTAGGCCATTCGGCCCTTCGAGCCTGCACCACCATTCAATATGATCATGGCTGATCATTCACCTCAGTACCCCTTTCCTGCTTTCTCAGCATACCCCACGATCCCTTTAGCTGTAAGGGCCATATCTAACTCCCTCTTGAATATATCCAATGAACTGGCCTCAACAACTCTCTGCGGCAGGGAATTCCAAAGGTTAACAACTCTCTAAGTGAAGAAGTTGCTCCTCATCTCAGTCCTAAATGGCTTACCCCTTATCCTTAGACTGTGTCCCCTGGTTCTGGACTTCCCCAACATCAGGAACATTCTTCCTGCATCTAACCTGTCCAGTCCCGTCAGAATTTTATACGTTTCTCTGAGATCCCCTCTCATCCTTCTAAACTCCAGTGAATACAGGCCCAGTCGATCCAGTCTCTCCTCATATGTCAGTCCTGCCATCCCAGGAATAAGTCTGGTGAACCTTCGCTGCACTCCCTCAATAGCAAGAACTTGAACCGAATGGCTTGTTTCTGTGCTGTATATCCTATGTAAACCTATGTAGAGGGAAGATGGAGAAATTTCTTCACACAGAGGGTTAAGATCTGGAACGCACTACCTGAAAGGTGGCAGTAGCAGATTATACAGGAACTTTCAAAAGGGAATTAGACAGGAAGGTGGTGAGGGCTGGTTTGCAAGTGTTATGGAGAGTGGGACTAAATTGCACAGCTCGGACCAAAACATCGAATGTAACAGCACAGAAGGAGGCCAGTCAGCCCATTGTGCCTCTGCTGGCTCTTTGAACGAGCTGTGCAATTTAGTCCCACTCTCCATAACACTTGCAAACCAGCCCTTTCAGCTAGTGCGTTCCAGATCTTAACCCTCTGTGTGAAGAAATTTCTCCATCTTCCCTCTACATAGGTTTACATAGGATATACAGCACAGAAACAGTCCATGCCATGTTTCTGCTCCCCTCGAGCCTCCTCCCCTCTTTCCTCATCTAACTCGAGCATAACCCTCTATTCCCTTCTCCCTCATATGTTTGTCTATATGCACCTGTACTATTTGCCTCAACCACTCCCTGCCTTGATGGCTGATCTGGTCTTGGCCTCAACTCCACTTCCCCGCCCGCTCCCCATAACCCTTCAGTCCCTTATCGTTCAAAAATCTGTCTAGCTCTGTCTTAAATATATTCAATGACCCAGCCTCCACAGCTCTTTGGGGCAGAGAATCCCACAGATTTACAACCCTCTGAGAGAAGAAATTCCTCCTCATCTCAGTTTTAAATGGGCGGCCTCTTATTCTGAGACTATGCCCCCGAGTTCTAGATTCCCCCACGAGGGGAAACATCCTCTCTGCATCCACCCTGTCCAGTCCCCTCAGTATCTTATACGTTTCAATAAGATCACCTCTCATTCTTCTAAACTCCAATGAGGAGAGGCCCAACCTGCTCAACCTTTCTTCATAAGTCAACCCCCTCATCTCAGGAATCAACCTGGTGAACCTTCTCTGAACAGCCTCCAATGCAAATATATCCTTCCTTAAATAAGAAGACCAAAACTGTACGCAGTACTCCAGGTGTGGCCTCACCAATACCCTGTACAGTTGTAGCAGGACTTCTCTGCTTTTATACTCTATTACAAGGGGGGATAAAGGCCAACATTCCATTTGCCTTCCTGATCACTTGCTGTACCTGCATACTAACTTTTTGGGCTGGATTTTAGGTTTTTCTGTTTTCAGGGCGTGAAAGTTACCGGCCGGGAATAGGTGGCGCTCTAGTAAGGAATTTTCGCCATCTGGGGCCTAAGGGTGAGGGGAGGAGTTGTACGACTTTTCATGACGCAAAAATGGGAAATTCGTGAACTAAACTGACGGGCCGTGTGCGCTCCGATGGGGGGGGGAACCTTAAAAAAAACACAAAAACATTCCCAAAACACTGCCCACGCCACCACAACACAAACAGCTAAAAAGAATTAAAAGAGCAAACACTGGCGCTTACCTTTACAGCACATTACCTTTCCTCACTGCCGTCGGCATGGCTGGAGCGCTCTGATTTCCCAGGCGGTTATTGCAAGGCACGGATCCGGGCGTACGGGCCGGGCAGGAGTCAAAACACGGATGGTGTCGCAACCAGAGGGCGTCGCACAGCCCGGCGCGGCTCTTCCCGACGGTGATGCTCAGTGCCGCCGTAAAACCCGACCCGAGGATCACGACCGGACGGAGGAAACTTCGCCGCCCCATTTCACACCGCTCCAGGGCAAAACCCGGAGCGCAAAGGACCAGCAAATCCAGCCCTTTGTGTTTCATGCACAAGGACCCCCAGGTCCCTCTGTACTGCTGCATTTTGTAATCGCTCCCCATTTACATAATCATTTGCTTTTTTTTATTTTTCCTGCCAAAGTGGATAAACCTCACACTTTCCCACATTATGCTCCATCTGCCAAATGTTTGCCCACTCACTCAGCCGATGTGTATCCCTTTGCAAGATTCTTTGTGTCCTCACAACTTGCTTTACCGCCCAATATGGTGACTAGAACTCGATGCAGTTCTCTACAGTGCGGTCTAACCGAGGGACGATACAGGTTTAGCATAACTTACCTACTTTTCAATCCTGGACCTCGAGAAATAAACCCCAGTGCTTTTTTTATGGCCTTGCTATCTGTGTCCGCAACGTTTAGTGAGTTGTTAATTTGTACTCCGAGATCCTTTTGTTCCTCGATCCCACCCAGTCTGGCACCCTCCAATAAGTGACCTCCCCATTCTTCCTTCCAAAATGTAATACCTCACATTTATCTATGTTGTACTTCATTTGCCAATTATTTGCCCATTCAGCAAGTTTATTAATGCCCTCCTGTAATTTGTTGCAGTCCTGCTCAGTGTATGACAATTTGGTGTCTTCTGCAAATTTAGAAATTGTGTTTTTGATTCCAAAGTATAAATTGTGAACAACAGTGGTCCCAGCACTGACCCTTGTGGAACATCACTACCCACCTTCTGCTACTGTGAATAGCTGCCCTTTACCCCGACTCTCTGCTTTCTGTCTTGAAGCCAGCCAGCGATCCATTCTGCTACTTGGCCCCTGACTCTGCATTCTTTGACCTTGTTCATCAGTCTGTTATTCATTATTCAAGTTGCTGGAGATATACCACCAACGATGCCTCCGCAAGATCCTACACATCTCCTGGGAGGACAGACGCACCAATGTTAGCGTCCTGGACCAGGCCAACACTTCCAGCATTGAAGCACAGACCACACTCGATCAGCTCCACTGGGCAGGCCACATTGTCCGCATGTCCCAGACACGAGACTCCCAAAGCAAGCGCTCTACTCGGAACTCCTACACGGCAAACGAGCCAAAGGTGGGCCGAAGAAACGTTACAGGGACACCCTCAAAGCCTCCCGGATAAAGTGCAACATCCCCACCGACACCTGGGAGTCCCTGGCCAAAGACCGCCCTAAGCAGAGGAAGTGCATCCGGGAGGGTGCTGAGCACCTCGGGTTTCGTCGCCGAGAGCATGCAGAAACCAAGCGTAGACAGCGGAAGGAGCGTGCGGCAAACCAGTCCCACCCTCCCCTCCCCTCAACCACTGTCTGTCCCACCTGTGACAGGGACTGTGGTTCTCGTATTGGACTGTTCAGTCACCTAAGGATTCACTTCAGGAGTGGGAGCAAGTCTTCCTCGATTCTGAGGGACTGCCTATGATGATTCATTATTCTATTATGGGGTACCTTATCTTTTGAAAATCTAGATAAATTACATCTACTGTATTACCCTTATCTACTCTCTCTGTTACCTCGTCAAAAAATTCAATGAGGTTGGTCAAGCAAGACTTCCCCTTTTGAAATCTATGCTGACAATTCGTTATTATATTTTTGGCTTTGAGATGATCTTTTTTCTCCTTTAGTCGAGATTCCATTATTTTTCCTAGCAACGATGTTAAGCTGATTGGTCGAGAACCACTGGTCTAATTCTTTTGCCAATTATTTTAAATCTATGATCTGTGGTTACTGACCCTCTTGCCAGAAGAAACAGTTTCTCCTTGCTCTAAGAAAAGCTCTCATCATGTTGAATACTTCTATTAGGTCTCTCCTTCACCATCATCATCAGAGGCAGTCCCTCGGAATCGAGGAAGACTTGCTTCCACTCCTGAAGTGAGTTCTCAGGTGACTGAACAGTCCAATACGAGAATCACAGTCCCTGTCACAGTGGGACAGATAGTGGTTGAGGGAAGGGGAGGGTGGGACAGGTTTGCCGCACGCTCTCTCCGCTGTCTGCACTTGGTCTCTGCGCGCTCTCGGTGATGAGACTCGAGGTGCTCAGTGCCCTCCCGGATACACTTCCTCCACTGAGGGTGGTCTATGGCCAGGGACTCCCAGGTGTCGGTGGGGATGTTGCACTTTATCAGGGAGGCGTTGAGGGTGTCCCTTGTAACGTTTCCTCTGCCCACCTTTGGCTCGTTTGACGTGAAGGAGTTCCGAGTAGAGCGCTTGCTTTGGGAGTCTCGTGTCTGGGGCATGCGGACAATGTGGCCTGCCCAGCGGAGCTGATCGAGTGTGGTCTGTGCTTCAATGCTGGGGATGTTGGCCTGAATGAGGACACTGACGTTGGTGCGTTTGTCCTCCCAGGAGATTTGTAGGATCTTGCGGAGACATCGCTGGTGGTATTTCTCCAGCGACTTGAGTCTACTGTACATGGCCCCTGTCTCTGAGCCATACAGGAGGGCGGGTATTACTACAGCCCTGTAGACCATGAGCCTGGTGATAGGTTTGAGGCCTGGTCTTCAAACACTCTTTTCCTCAGGCGGCCGAAGGCTGCACTGGTGCACTGGGGGCGGTGTTGGATCTCGTCGTCGATGCCGGCCCTTGTTAATAGGAGGCTCCCGAGGTTTGGGAAATGGTCCCCGGTGTCCAGGGCCCACGGCGTGGATCTTGATGACTGGGGGGACAGTGCTGAGCGGTGAGGACAGGCTGGTGGAGGCCCTTTGTCTTACAGATGTTTAGCGTAAGGCCCATACTTTCGTACGCCTCAGTAAATACGTCGACTATGTCCTGGAGTTCAGCCTCTGTACGTACACAGACGCAGGCGGCGTCCGCATACTGTGTGGAGGACACAGAGAGGCTGCAAAGAGATTTAGATAGGTTAAGCGAATGGGCTAAGTTTTGGCAGATGGAATACAATGTCGGAAAGTGTGAGGTCATCCACCTTGGGAAAAAAAACAGTAAAAGGGAATATTATTTGAATGGGGAGAAATTACAACATGCTGCGGTGCAGAGGGACCTGGGGGTTCTTGTGCATAAATCCCAAAAAGTTAGTTTGCAGGTGCAGCAGGTAATCAGGAAGGCGAATGAAATGTTGGCCTTCATTGCGAGAGGGATGGAGTACAAAAGCAGGGAGGTCCTGCTGCAACTGTACAGGGTATTGGTGAGGCCGCACCTGGAGTACTGCGCGCAGTTTTGGTCACCTTACTTAAGGAAGGATATACTAGCTTTGGAGGGGGTACAGAGACGATTCACTCGGCTGGTTCCGGAGATGAGGGGGTTACCTTATGATGATAGATTGAGTAGACTGGGTCTTTACTCGTTGGAGTTCAGAAGGATGAGGGGTGATCTTATAGAAACATTTAAAATAATGAAAGGGATAGACAAGATAGAGGCAGAGAGTTTGTTTCCACTGGTCGGGGAGACTAGAACTAGGGGGCACAGCCTCAAAATACAGGGGAGCCAATTTAAAACCGAGTTGGGAAGGAATTTCTTCTCCCAGAGGGTTGTGAATCTGTGGAATTCTCTGCCCAAGGAAGCAGTTGAGGCTAGCTCATTGAATGTATTCAAATCACAGATAGATAGATTTTTAACCAATAAGGGAATTAAGGGTTACGGGGAGAGGGCGGGTAAGTGGAGCTGAGTCCACGGCCAGATCAGCCATGATCTTATTGAATGGCGGAGCAGGCTCGAGGGGCTAGATGGCCTACTCCTGTTCCTAATTCTTATGTTCCTATGTACTGTAGCTCGACGACAGAGGTTGGGGTGGTCTTGGACCTGGCCTGGAGACGCCGCAGGTTTACAACCCCAGCTTCTCCAGTCTCCCCATGTAACTGAAGTCCCACACCCCCGGTACCATTCTGGGCCTCGAGCTGAGGCCGAACCGGTAATTTGTAAAGGTATAGCAATAACTTGTTGAAATAAAAAAAACTGTGCCCAAAAATGCAGGGACTGAAGCTGTACGCCAGTGTGTCTGTGCACCAGTTTTTCCACCTTGTCAACATTTGCCTGCACACAATCGCCCCTCAGTCTGTACAATGGAGATACAATTGCATCGGTCTAGCTGCACGTCCGGTTATTCTGAGGGCAAAATCCAGGCCATTGAAAGATAATGCCCTGGCGTTCTGCTCCCCAGAGATAAATATTTAAAACTCTTTTCATGGGTGACCATATTTTCCAAACCAAATCCAGGGACGCACAAGGTGGGAGCACAGCAAAGTAGCCAGGTCGGAAACTCGATCACGCAGCGTAACGAGACAAAACTTTTTAAAGAAAGACCTGCATTTATATAGCGCCTTTCATGACCACCGGACGTCTCAAAGCGCTTCACAGCCAATGAAGTACTTTTGGAGTGTAGTCACCGTTGTAATGTGGGGAAAAGTGCCAGCCGATTTGCGCACAGCAAGCTCCCACAAACGCCTGCAGCCCGGTAATCTGTAATTGTTACGTTGATTGAGGGGTCATTATTGTCCAGGACGCCGGGCATAACCTCCCCCTGCTCTTCTTCGAAATAGTGCCCTGCGATCTTTTGCGTCCACCTGAGAGAGCAGACGGGGCCTCGGTTTAACGTCTCATCCGAAAGGCGGTGTGCTCCTTACGTTGTTGGGGGAAAAAACTTCAATTAAGAGAGTATATAATTTACACACATGAATTCTCCCCTTTTACTCAATTCCTCTTTCAAGCAGAAATTCCAGCTGAAAGGATGAGAGGATTGGGAGAGGAGAGAAAACGAAATAAAAATCAGAAATTCAAGAGTGGGCAATACTTTTTCACAAGCACATTAAAATATAATGGCCTGGAAATTTCGGCCTGCCCGAGTCTGTACTGAGCGTAACAGTCCTGAGGTATTGTGGGAAGGTGGAGATGTGGCTCTGCTACCCCAAAGGAGTGAAAAGGTTGTTGGCTTTATGAGGCAAAACGAAGAACATTTTGTGAAGGGAAAAAGTGAGCGCGAGAGATTGAATACAAAGTTCTGATTTATATTGGTCCTGAAATTCCGATGTCCCGGGTCCGTATCGAAACATATAAAATTCTGACGGGATTGGACAGGTTAGATGCAGGAAGAATGTTCCCGATATTGGGAAAGTCCAGAACCAGGGGTCACAGTCTAAGGATAAGGGGTAAGCCATTTAGGACCGAGATGAGGAGAAACTTCTTCACTCAGAGAGTGGTGAACCTGTGGAATTCTCGTCCACAGAAAGTTGTTGAGGCCAGTTCATTAGATATATTCAAAAGGGAGTGTAGGGGGGTGGTCCCGGGGGTCAGGTTCACCTGTGACCTACTTGAGCAGTTCGAATCGCTCCCAATCCCTTGGGTTCTAGACTCTGGGTTTATTTGGGGGATGTGATAAAGTACAAAGGACAACTGGTTTGATTGCAAAAAAGTTAGATTTTTTGATTTTATTACAGACAAGAAAGTATACTGTCAAACTTATAATCACTCTAATAAAGGACAATACATTACACATTCAAAGGGGGTTGCAGTAAAATTACACCTCCCACCTCCCAATACCTAATTCTAGCTAGGTTAGACTCCAGGGCAGGCAGGGACTATGCTTACCAATCCTTTCTGGTCAGTTAGTGGTAGTTCGCGATTTCGGGGTTCGTTGAATTTTGTAGGTTCTGCTTCCCATACCACGAACGTTGGAGAAGACTTATTGCGCAATCTTCAGTTGGGTTGAGTCCGCTGATGTGGTGAGGTGCGTTTTGGATCTAATGGGTAAGTACCCGGTTTTCTTCGTTAGAAATAGGTTCAAGGTCTCTTTAGGTAATGTTTTCACCTGTTGGTAGTCAGGCCTTAGATTGTAAAGTGGAAACTTTCGATTCTTCGGTTTCTTTTTGTTGGAGTTTTGTTTTGAGTTTGGTCGATGGCGATGGCAGTGCCACACCAGGTTGAGATCAGGCTAACTCAGCACTAGGCCCGAGTTGGAGCCTGGGCCTTTCCTGCTCTGTGTGCCTTAACCAGCTGAGCAATTTGCTGGGAGCGCTGAAGAACACTTTTGCTCCACAGATAATTATGCCGTGCTCGCATGATTATTCTTTCCTGCAAAATCAGATTAATGAACCATTCTTGATGCTTTTCCAGCCAGCATGACCGTATGTATTCATGGGAGTGGCGCCAGCAACAAGAAGAATGATGAGAGATTACCATTCAACAGGGGCAGAAAACCAGGAGCAATGAGCCAGACTTCACCTGTGTTAAATTGGAGCTCACCGTGACCAAATTGAGCTGTCCAGAATTTAATAGCAAATCTTAACAGGAATGTTTATTGGTGTAAATGGTCTTTTAGTGTTTGTAACAGAGACCTGGTGACAAGGGTTTAAAACCTGTATATGCTTAAATATTAAAAGTTGCATGAAGAGGGAGAATGTAGATATTGTTGTTTCTGTTCAACAACTCTTACGGCCCAGGACACCTAACCACCCTCCATAAACTTGGGCACATCTGAAAATCTGCTGCTCCGTACCCTAACTTGTTCCATTCACCCATCACCCCCACTCTGCTCGCTGGCCTACATTGACTCCCGGTCCACTAGCACCTCCATTTTAACATTCTCATCCTCGTTTTCAAATCCCTCCATGGCCTCGCACCACCTCTCTCTATCTCACTGTAATGTCCTCCAGCTCCTACAATCCTCAGATCTCGGAGTTCCTCCAGTTCTTGCCTCTGGTGCATTCCCAATTTTAATCGCTCCACCACGGATGGCTGGGCTTTCTGCCATCTCGGCCCTCAGCTCAGGAATTCCCTGCTTAATCCTCTCCATCTCTCTCTCAAAGACTCATAGAAACATAGAAAATCGGTGCAGGAGTAGGCCATTCGGCCCTTCGAGCCTGCACCGCCATTCAATAAGATCATGGCTGATCATTCACCTCAGTACCCCTTTCCTGCTTTCTCTCCATACCCCACGATCCCTTTAGCTGTAAGGGCCATATCTAACTCCCTCTTGAATATATCCAATGAACTGGCCTCAACAACTCTCTGCGGCAGGGAATTCCACAGGTTAACAACGCTCTGAGTGAAGAAGTTTCTCCTCATCTCAGTCCTAAATGGCCTACCCCTTATCCTTAGACTGTGTCCCCTGGTTCTGGACTTCCCCAACATCGAGAACATTCTTCCTGCATCTAACCTGTCCAGTCCCGTCAGAATTTTATACGTTTCTCTGAGATCCCCTCTCATCCTTCTAAACTCCAGGGCTGGTTTGCAAGTGTTATGGAGATTGGGACTAAATTGCACAGCTCGGACCAAAACATCGAATGTAACAGCACAGAAGGAGGCCAGTCAGCCCATTGTGCCTCTGCTGGCTCTTTGAACGAGCTGTGCAATTTAGTCCCACTCTCCATAACACTTGCAAACCAGCCCTCACCACGTTCCTGTCTAATTCCCTTTTGAAAGTTCCTGTATAATCTGCTACTGCCACCTTTCAGGTAGTGCGTTCCAGATCTTAACCCTCTGTGTGAAGAAATTTCTCCATCTTCCCTCTACATAGGTTTACATAGGATATACAGCACAGAAACAGTCCATGCCATGTTTCTGCTCCCCTCGAGCCTCCTCCCCTCTTTCCTCATCTAACTCGAGCATTAACCCTCTATTCCCTTCTCCCTCATATGTTTGTCTATATGCACCTGTACTATTTGCCTCAACCACTCCCTGCCTTGATGGCTGATCTGGTCTTGGCCTCAGCTCCACTTCCCTGCCCGCTCCCCATAACCCTTCAGTCCCTTATCGTTCAAAAATCTGTCTAGCTCTGTCTTAAATATATTCAATGACCCAGCCTCCACAGCTCTTTGGGGCAGAGAATTCCACAAATTTACAACCCTCTGAGAGAAGAAATTCCTCCTCATCTCAGTTTTAAATGGGCGGCCTCTTATTCTGAGACTATGCCCCCGAGTTCTAGATTCCTCCACGAGGGGAAACAT
Source organism: Pristiophorus japonicus (assembly GCF_044704955.1). Classification (NCBI taxonomy): domain Eukaryota; kingdom Metazoa; phylum Chordata; class Chondrichthyes; family Pristiophoridae; genus Pristiophorus; species Pristiophorus japonicus. Next base: position 192,471,377 of record NC_091985.1, read on the forward strand.
CCTCTCTGCATCCACCCTGTCCAGTCCCCTCAGTACCTTATACGTTTCAATAAGATCACCTCTCATTCTTCTAAACTCCAATGAGTAGAGGCCCAACCTACTCAACCTTTCTTCATAAGTCAACCCCGTCATCTCAGGAATCAACCTGGTGAACCTTCTCTGAACAGCCTCCAATGCAAATATATCCCTCCTTAAATACGGAGATCAAAACTGCACGCAGTACTCCAGGTGTGGCCTCACCAATACCCTGTACAGGTGTAGCAGGACTTCTCTGATTTTATACTCTATCCCCCCTTGCAATAAAGGCCAACATTGCATTGGCCTTCCTGATCACTTGCTGTACCTGCATACTAACTTTTTGGGCTGGATTTTAGGTTTTTCTGTTTTCAGGGCGGGAAAGTTACCGGCCGGGAATAGGTGGCGCTCTAGTAAGGAATTTTCGCCATCTGGGGCCTAAGGGTGAGGGGAGGAGTTGTACGACTTTTCATGACGCAAAAATGGGAAATTCGTGAACTAAACTGACGGGCCGTGTGCGCTCCGATGGGGGGGGGATCCTTAAAAAAACACAAAAACATTCCCAAAACACTGCCCACGCCACCACAACACAAACAGCTAAAAAGAATTAAAAGAGCAAACACTGGCGCTTACCTTTACAGCACATTACCTTTCCTCACTGCCGTCGGCATGGCTGGAGCGCTCTGATTTCCCAGGCGGTTATTGCAAGGCACGGATCCGGGCGTACGGGCTGGGCAGGAGTCAAAACACGGACGGTGTCGCAACCAGAGGGCGTCGCACAGCCCGGCGCGGCTCTTCCCGACGGTGATGCTCAGTGCCGCCGTAAAACCCGACCCGAGGATCACGACCGGACGGAGGAAACTTCGCCGCCCCATTTCACACCGCTCCAGGGCAAAACCCGGAGCGCAAAGGACCAGCAAATCCAGCCCTTTGTGTTTCATGCACAAGGACCCCCAGGTCCCTCTGTACTGCTGCATTTTGTAATCGCTCCCCATTTACATAATCATTTGCTTTTTTTTATTTTTCCTGCCAAAGTGGATAAACCTCACACTTTCCCACATTATGCTCCATCTGCCAAATGTTTGCCCACTCACTCAGCCGGTCTGTATCCATTTGCAAGATTCTTTGTGTCCTCACAACTTGCTTTACCGCCCAATATGGTGACTAGAACTCGATGCAGTTCTCTACAGTGCGGTCTAACCGAGGGAAGATACAGGTTTAGCATAACTTACCTACTTTTCAATCCTGGACCTCGAGAAATAAACCCCAGTGCTTTTTTTATGGCCTTGCTATCTGTGTCCGCAACGTTTCGTGAGTTGTTAATTTGTACTCCAAGATCCTTTTGTTCCTCGATCCCACCCAGTCTGGCACCCTCCAATAAGTGACCTCCCCATTCTTCCTTCCAAAATGTAATACCTCACATTTATCTATGTTGTACTTCATTTGCCAATTATTTGCCCATTCAGCAAGTTTATTAATGCCCTCCTGTAATTTGTTGCAGTCCTGCTCAGTGTATGACAATTTGGTGTCTTCTGCAAATTTAGAAATTGTGTTTTTGATTCCAAAGTATAAATTGTGAACAACAGTGGTCCCAGCACTGACCCTTGTGGAACATCACTACCCACCTTCTGCTACTGTGAATAGCTGCCCTTTACCCCGACTCTCTGCTTTCTGTCTTGAAGCCAGCCAGCGATCCATTCTGCTACTTGGCCCCTGACTCTGCATTCTTTGACCTTGTTCATCAGTCTGTTATTCATTATTCAAGTTGCTGGAGAAATACCACCAACGATGCCTCCGCAAGATCCTACACATCTCCTGGGAGGACAGACGCACCAACGTTAGCGCGCAGAGACCAAGTGCAGACAGCGGAAAGAGCGTGCGGCAAACCTGTCCCACCCTCCCCTCCCCTCAACCACTGTCTGTCCCACCTGTGACAGGGACTGTGGCTCTCGTATTGGACTGTTCAGTCACCTGAGAACTCACTTCAGGAGTGGAAGCAAGTCTTCCTCGATTCCGAGGGACTGCCGATGATGATGATGGTGAAGGAGAGATCTAATAGAAGTATTCAACATGATGAGAGCTTTTCTTAGAGCAAGGAGAAACTGTTTCTTCTGGCAAGAGGGTCAGTAACCACAGATCATAGATTTAAAATAATTGGCAAAAGAATTAGACCAGTGGTTCTCGACCAATCAGCTTAACATCGTTGCTAGGAAAAATAATGGAATCTAGACTAAAGGAGAAAAAAGATCATCTCAAAGCCAAAAATATAATAACGAATTGTCAGCATAGATTTCAAAAGGGGAAGTCTTGCTTGACCAACCTCATTGAATTTTTTGACGAGGTAACAGAGAGAGTAGATAAGGGTAATACAGTAGATGTAATTTATCTAGATTTTCAAAAGATAAGGTACCCCATAATAGAATAATGAATCATCATAGGCAGTTACTTGGAATCGAGGAAGACTTGCTCCCACTCCTGAAGTGAATCCTTAGGTGACTGAACAGTCCAATACGAGAACCACAGTCCCTGTCACAGGTGGGACAGACAGTGGTTGAGGGGAGGAGAGGGTGGGACTGGTTTGCCGCACGCTCCTTCCGCTGTCTACGCTTGGTTTCTGCATGCTCTCGGCGACGAGACCCGAGGTGCTCGGTGCCTCCCTAGATGCACTTCCTCTGCTTAGGGCGGTCTTTGGCCAGGGACTCCCAGGTGTCGGTGGGGATGTTGCACTTTATCAGGGAGGCTTTGAGGGTGTCCTTGTAACGTTTCCTCTGCCCACCTTTGGCTCGTTTGCCGTGAAGGAGTTCCAAGTAGAGCGCCTGCTTTGGGAGTCTCGTGTCTGGGGCATGCGGACAATGTGGCCTGCCCAGCGGAGCTGGTCGAGTGTGGTCAGTGCTTCGATGCTGGGGATGTTGGCCTGGTCCAGGACGCTAACGTTGGTGCGTCTGTCCTCCCAGGGGATGTGTAGGATCTTGCGGAGACATCGCTGGTGGTATTTCTCCAGCGACTTGAGGTGTCTGCTGTACATGGTCCATGTCTCTGAGCCATACAGGAGGGCGGGTATTACTACAGCCCTATAGACTATGAGCCTGGTGGTAGGTTTGAGGGCCTGGTCTTCAAACACTCTTTTCCTCAGACGGCCGAAGGCTGCACTGGTGCACTGGAGGCGGTGTTGGATCTCGTCGTCGATGCCGGCCCTTGTTAATAGGAGGCTCCCGAGATATGGGAAATGGTCCCCGGTGTCCAGGGCCACGGTGTGGATCCTGATGACTGGGGGGCAGTGCTGAGCAGTGAGGACAGGCTGGTGGAGGACCTTTGTCTTACAGATGTTTAGCGTAAGGCTCATACTTTCGTACGCCTCAGTAAATACGTCGACTGTGTCCTGGAGTTCAGCCTCTGTACGTGCGCAGACGCAGGCATCGTCCGCGTACTGTGTGGAGGACACAGAGAGGCTGCAAAGAGATTTAGATAGGTTAAGCGAATGGGCTAAGGTTTGGCAGATGGAATACAATGTCGGAAAGTGTGAGGTCATCCACCTTGGGAAAAAAAACAGTAAAAGGAATATTATTTGAATGGGGAGAAATTACAAGCTGCGGTGCAGAGGGACCTGGGGATCCTTGTGCATGAATCCCAAAAAGTTAGTTTGCAGGTGCAGCAGGTAATCAGGAAGGCGAATGGAATGTTGGCCTTCATTGCGAGAGGGATGGAGTACAAAAGCAGGGAGGTCCTGCTGCAACTGTACAGGGTATTGGTGAGGCCGCACCTGGAGTACTGCGTGCAGTTTTGGTCACCTTACTTAAGGAAGGATATACTGGCTTTGGAGGGGGTACAGAGACGATTCACTCGGCTGATTCCGGAGATGAGGGGGTTACCTTATGATGATAGATTGAGTAGACTGGGTCTTTACTCGTTGGAGTTCAGAAGGATGAGGGGTGATCTTATAGAAACATTTAAAATAATGAAAGGGATGGACAAGATAGAGGCAGAGAGGTTGTTTCCACTGGTCGGGGAGACTAGAACTAGGGGGCACAGCCTCAAAATACGGGGGAGCCAATTTAAAACCGAGTTGAGAAGGAATTTCTTCTCCCAGAGGGTTGTGAATCTGTGGAATTCTCTGCCCAGGGAAGCAGTTGAGGCTAGCTCATTGAATGTATTCAAGTCACAGATAGATAGATTTTTAACCAATAAGGGAATTAAGGGTTACGGGGAGAGGGCGGGTAAGTGGAGCTGAGTCCACGGCCAGATCAGCAATGATCTTGTTGAATGGCGGAGCAGGCTCGAGGGGCTCGATGGCCTACTCCTGTTCCTAATTCTTATGTTCCTATGTACTGTAGCTCGACGACAGAGGTTGGGGTGGTCTTGGACCTGGCCTGGAGACGCCGCAGGTTTACAACCCCAGCTTCTCCAGTCTCCCCATGTAACTGAAGTCCCACACCCCCGGTACCATTCTGGGCCTCGAGCTGAGGCCGAACCGGCAATTTGTAAAGGTATAGCAATAACTTGTTGAAATAAAAAAAACTGTGCCCAAAAATGCAGGGACTGAAGCTGTACGCCAGTGTGTCTGTGCACCAGTTTTTCCACCATGTCAACATTTGCCTGCACACAATCGCCCCTCAGTCTGTACAATGGAGATACAATTGCATCGGTCTAGCTGCACGTCCGGTTATTCTGAGGGCAAAATCCAGGCCATTGAAAGATAATGCCCTGGCGTTCTGCTCCCCAGAGATAAATATTTAAAACTCTTTTCATGGGTGACCATATTTTCCAAACCAAATCCAGGGACGCACAAGGTGGGAGCACAGCAAAGTATCCAGGTCGGAAACTCGATCACGCAGCGTAACGAGACAAAACTTTTTAAAGAAAGACCTGCATTTATATAGCGCCTTTCATGACCACCGGACGTCTCAAAGCGCTTCACAGCCAATGAAGTACTTTTGGAGTGTAGTCACCGTTGTAATGTGGGGAAAAGTGCCAGCCGATTTGCGCACAGCAAGCTCCCACAAACGCCTGCAGCCCGGTAATCTGTAATTGTTACGTTGATTGAGGGGTCATTATTGTCCAGGACGCCGGGCATAACCTCCCCCTGCTCTTCTTCGAAATAGTGCCCTGCGATCTTTTGCGTCCACCTGAGAGAGCAGACGGGGCATCGGTTTAACATCTCATCCGAAAGGCGGTGTGCTCCTTACGTTGTTGGGGGAAAAAACTTCAATTAAGAGAGTATATAATTTACACACATGAATTCTCCCCTTTTACTCAATTCCTCTTTCAAGCAGAAATTCCAGCTGAAAGGATGAGAGGATTGGGAGAGGAGAGAAAACGAAATAAAAATCAGAAATTCAAGAGTGGGCAATACTTTTTCACAAGCACATTAAAATATAATGGCCTGGAAATTTCGGCCTGCCCGAGTCTGTACTGAGCGTAACAGTCCTGAGGTATTGTGGGAAGGTGGAGATGTGGCTCTGCTACCCCAAAGGAGTGAAAAGGTTGTTGGCTTTATGAGGCAAAACGAAGAACATTTTGTGAAGGGAAAAAGTGAGCACGAGAGATTGAATACAAAGTTCTGATTTATATTGGTCCTGAAATTCCGATGTCCCGGGTCCGTATCGAAACATATAAAATTCTGATGGGATTGGACAGGTTAGATGCAGGAAGAATGTTCCCGATGTTGGGAAAGTCCAGAACCAGGGGTCACAGTCTAAGGATAAGGGGTAAGCCATTTAGGACCGAGATGAGGAGAAACTTCTTCACTCAGAGAATTGTGAACCTGTGGAATTCCCTGCCGCAGAGTTGTTGAGGCCAATTCATTAGATATATTCAAAAGGGAGTGTAGGGGGGTGGTTCCGGGGGTCAGGTTCACCTGTGACCTACTTGAGCAGTTCGAATCGCTCCCAATCCCTTGGGTTCTAGACTCTGGGTTTATTTGGGGGATGTGATAAAGTACAAAGGACAACTGGTTTGATTGCAAAAGAAGTTAGATTTTTTGATTTTATTACAGACAAGAAAGTATACTGTCAAACTTATAATCACTCTAATAAAGAACAATACATTACACATTCAAAGGGGGTTGCAGTAAAACTACACCTCCCACCTCCCAATACCTAATTCTAGCTAGGTTAGACTCCAGGGCAGGCAGGGACTATGCTTACCAATCCTTTCTGGTCAGTTAGCGGTAGTTCGCGATTTCGGGGTTCGTTGAATTTTGTAGGTTCTGCTTCCCATACCACGAACGTTGGAGAAGACTTATTGCGCAATCTTCAGTTGGGTTGAGTCCGCTGATGTGGTAAGGTGCGTTTTGGATCTAATGGGTAAGTACCTGGTTTTCTTCGTTAGAAATAGGTTCAAGGTCTCTTTAAGTAATGTTTTCACCTGTTGGTAGTCAGGCCTTAGATTGTAAAGTGGAAACTTTCGATTCTTCGGTTTCTTTCTGTTTGAGTTTTGTTTTGAGTTTGGTCGATGGCGGTGGTTTTTCGGTGGTACCACGTTGGCTGTGGCCGGTTGTGCCACGATGGCAATGTTCTGCCTTCCTTTTGGACTTCAGGACTTTGAGGCTGGAGGTTAGTTTACAACTGTCGCATTGGTTTCTCTCCCTTATTGATGACATCAGCGTGATCTCGGCAAAGTGTGTCATACCCTCTGTTAAAACAGGGGCCAGTTATACGGTTTGAGCTGTTCTAATCTTCGCGCCAAATCAGTCCAGGATTCTTTGTTTAAATTTGGCGGGCTTGACATTTCTTTGTAATATTTTGGCGGGCTCGATAAAAGTTAAGATGTCTAGGGTGGGTTGCAGTTCTAAATCTATTTCCTGATGGAAATATTAGCTTGGTAATCGCAATGATCTTTTGTGCTTGGTTTTTTGCATACAGGCTGTAGTGGGCCCTTTGTTCTTATTCATGTTGAAGATGGCTTTTCTCAGTTTGGTTCAATGGCTGGCCATCTCTGAATTATTGTTGTAATGTTAATGTCTCTTGTGGAGAAGGGTTTTCAAATGTCCATTCCTCCAGACAAGTTAACTTAGTCTCAACACCCAGACAGTTCCAATAATTAAATAGGCTTCTTTAGTTCTTTAGGCCCGTCCACAGGCTTGAATTTGTCTTGTAAAGGCCCAAAATTTGATTAAAGTTCGTAGTTTCTTCCATAAGCACTTTTGGATTTCAAACTTTCGGGTAGATAGTCCCAAATTAAATTTTCTTTCGAATGAGCCCAAACACTGAGCGGGGGGGGTTCTCTTGAATTTTGCACCATTCACTCCCCCTGTTGACACTCCACACTCTTGAGTGTCAAACAAGGTAAGCAAAATTCTTAATCCCGAGAGTCAACCTTCCCTGCATTTATACTAGCTAAACATTAACGTGCATCCCCCATTGAAATGCAATTTACAGGTGAATACAATCTCTACAATTCGGTTACAGCATAGATGCCACTCCTTTACTCAGTTTTTCACAGTAAAATAACGGTATACATTCAAACACAACTTTAAGTTCAGTAAAAATAAAGGTACACGGTCAAACACATTTTAAGTAACATTCTTACAACACTCGATATTTTGCAGTTTACAGCAGGTAAAATCAAACACAAATTAAACATGGTAGTATGGTGTCACCCCTCCCTGCGCGATTCCCAAGTTCGGTCAAGGAGCGTACAGCACCCTTTGGTGCCTGACCTGACGGCCTCTGCGTTTCACTCGGCAAGTGAGACACCACAAGTACAGAATAATCGCGAGTTGACAAATAACTAAAGTATGGGAAGCGATTCTGATCCAGACTGGGACTTCTATATTTCTGAAAAGATCCCTCCAAGGTGGAATGGTGATCTCGAGAATCCTTTTCCCCATCTCAATGGTTTTCTGTTCGAGAGTGTAGAAGTGTTTTTGTGAGATAATTACAGCTTTTAGCAGAGTGGTAAGATGTTCGGGTAGAGGGGGAATTGCATAACCAAAATGTACAACATAATCCTGCAGGTTTGTAATGTTTTCCTTCACAGTGAGGTGGACAGTGGAGGGTTCAGGAATGGGGACAATCCATTCCTGGGCCACTTGAACTGATGCCTCAGGTTTGAAGCAAAAACTGCTGTCACTCACCGGACACCAGAAGTGTCCATGTTGGTAGTGGGGCGCACTGGTGGTGACACAATATGTCCCCCCCCCTATGTATGCTCCCTGTGGAGGGACATGGTCTTGTGTCATTACCTCCATGGTGCAGTTAATCGGCTGTGCACCAGCAGCTTTAAACCCACACTGTGACTTAGAATGGGCACTCAAGTACTGGGGACACAGTATTATGTGTGCACCCCGGCTCCGGCACCCGGAGAGGTCAGTACCCGTTACAGTGTGCTCCCACTTTATGACATAGGGTGGGACCGCTGTGAAACGAATGTGTGCACCTCCCTGAATAACTCCAATGTTCTCCACCCGGTATACCGGTGCGGGTTGGGCTGTCACACCCATGACCGGCATCCTTAATACTATTCCCATAATAGTGTGGTTAGATTTCCCACAGTCTACTGGGACAGGGTCGGCTTCAGAGGCTAGGCGGAGCTGGCACGGGCTTAGTGAATTGCTGTACGGTTGGAGGGCTGCGAGGTGCTTGTTCCTGATCCAGGAGGGGACTACACCTTGTTTTAAATCCTCCAGGTTGTTGCGGCCCTCGCCCAACAATCATGCCCCATGTAGTACGCACACCTTGTTCTGTGCAGCCTGGTCAGAAGTGTTTCTGTCCTCCTGTATAAGTGCATTCACTGTCTGTGCATGTTTTTCCAGCTCAGCCACTATTTATTTTAAATGGACAGTCATAGCCTGGTCCTCATGTAGTTCTGAACCTACTACGGTGTCTCCTGTTTCAGGATTTCCCTAAATTGGTTCTTTTAACTGTTTATCTATGTTTGCAGTGCTATGTCATCTAGGCTATTTATTACAGAGGATGCTGTATTGTAGGTAGTGAAAACGTCGTTTATGATTCCCCTTCTAGGTCTCCCTGAGCCCATGGTGTCCCTGGCGTTTAGGTGTATAGGTCTGCTTTGTCTATGTTTCCAAAGTCTAACTCATAAAATTTCTTGAACATGTCTCTAAGTAGGGCCTGGTATAGCAGCTCTGTTTCCTTCGGACACCATGCAGGCAGGTGTACCTCGGTAAGGTTTAATATTACTGAAGCTACTGCATAATGTACCCCCTGATATAACAGCTTTTCGGTCGGTCCCAATACTAATCCATTCCCAGGTCCCTTGGTGATGGTAGGACACCTTTCTATTACTGTGCGTATTGATGGGGTTGTGGGCAGGGGTTTCTTAGTTCAGTGGCGTTAATTGGGAGTGGGGAGTGTGGGACCGCGCACCCGTGTAGGCTAGAATCCCACCCCATCCCTTCCCCTTCATCTTGCCATTGCCTGGCGAAGGTGATCGATATGCCTGCGGGACAAATACTCTCTGATCCCCACATGCAAACGTAAATTCCTTGTTTGGATTCCCACCATTTGTCCCAACACACTTTTACTCCGCCCCGTGTCCCCGTGATGGTGCGGTACGTATCATTACTGAGTCTTTCCCAGTCCGATTCCTGGTCCCATGCGTCCTTGCTCAGTTTTCTGAGCCACCACCATCTTCCCAGGGGGATGTTCCCTTTGCAAGTTAAACACACACGCTTTCCCTCTGTAACACTGACTCGGGCAGCGATGATCCGTATCCGGGGGCATGGAAGTGAGGCCTCCCCATAGGTAAACCCTTCCTGGCTGGAGTAGCGGGTAGAATTAGATCCCAGCCACCCTGGCCATCTTCCCTCGTGGGCGTAAACAGCGAGTTCTCGGGGGCCACCCCCGGCGGTTACGATCGGTGCTCTTCCTCCTGAACACCCGTAGATGAGGGATTCTTCCACGTCTCCTCGGTCGCTGCTGCTCATCCTTATCAGGGCGAGCAGGAACAGGATCCTTCTCATGCTGCTCTCTCTCCTGTCGGGGCACATAAAACAGATTGTCTAGCCCTGAGAAAGCTCTCTGGCTTGACAAAGGTGACCGAGTTCCAATCTGGGCTCTCTTCTTTTCAGACATAGGGTAGTCTTTAATCGACTGGCTGTCTTATTCAGTGCCTTGTGGACTGATGTCTGTTTCTAATTTTTATCTCACAGCCGTTTTGCTTGTTATCTCACCAGTGCTTCACTTAATACTTATACCGGGTAGATTCTTCTTACTCCCGGGTATTACCTGGCCCATGCCTCTTTTAATAGCTGCACAGGTAGATTCTTTTCCTTACCCCAGTAACTAACACATATATCACTATCATTACATAGACGAATCTTACACCACTCTAAATTATTCACTAAACATTCTTAAATCCATATTGCACTATATATGTACATCTGCCACCCGTCTCCGGGTGGCCAGGTTAATTCCTGCTTTCTTTCTTTCTTCTTTTGCCTCTGGGTGTCCAGCGGGGCCAGTAGTAAATCGGCCTGTACCGCAGGACCAGGAGTGTCCTGACCGGACGTGGGTTTGAGTCCCACACTATCGGGGGAACATCCCCTCTGGTGCTACAGCACACCGCTCCTTTGCGGGTGGCTGCCTGGTTCGTTTCTTCCCCTGGGGGTTCTGCCTGGTCGAGGACCAAGGGCTGGGGACTCTCACTTGGTGGCTGTTCCACCGCTATCTCTCCTGGGGGTCCCTCGTTGCCTGAGGCTACCGGCTGGGTGTCCCTACTCGCGGGCTGGTCTCTGACCTTAGATACCCTTTTGCGGCTGGTCCCTTTCCCGGGGCTGAACCATTTAAATTGGGGCGCTGGTGACCACGGTGTCTTTAGCCGTGGTGTGCAGGGAGTCCTTCTTAAGGCTCCGGCTGCTGGGGGTGCGTCCGAGTCCAAAATGATTGGGAGGACAGCTCCTCCAGTAACACAGTCCACCACCCCTCTAGGTGCAGTCTGTGGGTCTGCCACGTCCCCTGTGGGATTTCCACAGTCGGGGGCTGCTGGCTGGGGGTCCCTGTCTTTAGTACAGTTTACAGTTTTTGGCTGTTCCTTACGTTTAGCTGCTGCCCCTGGGTTGAAAAGTTTGCACTGATTTATATGGAACCACTTTGTTCGGTGGGGCAATTTTATGGCATAGACCATGGGGCTTGCCTTGTCACAATGTGGTACGGTCCCATGTACTGTGCCTCAAAGACCCCTACTCTAGCATAGTTCCTCACCATGACCTGGTCCCCTATCTCCCATTCCTGGTGCTTGCAGGGTTCTAGCAGCAGTCGGTTGCTCCGATGCTGTTTTCCCATGTTGTTAGCAGTCTGCCCGTGAATCTGTTTAAGGTGTTCAAACAGATTCCTGACAAAGCTGTCCCGGTTCGCTTCCCTAAGCTGACCTTCCGTGAGTCCCGGGGCTAACACATGGGTGGGGGTTCGCATGGCTCTGCCGGTCATGAGCTCGTACGGGGAGTACACCGTGCTCTTTGACTGGCTGGCCCGGATTCCCATGAGGACCAGTGGTAGGACCTCTACCCACCCTTTGGGTGAGTCCCCTGTCTCTTTGTGCAGCCTTTCTTTGATGGTGCAGTTTAAACGCTCCACAGGCCCGGATGACTGCAGGTTGTGGGCGACATGTCATTTCCCTTTGATGCCGAGTACCTTTAGGGTCTCCTGCATCACCTGCCCGGTGAAGTGACTCCCTTGGTCGGACTCCACGTATTGTGGTAGTCCCCATCAAGAGAACACGTCTCTGACCAGGATCCTGGCTGTCCCAGGGCAGTGGCTGTTCGGCATGGGAAGGCTTCCACCCATTTGGTGAATACCTCCATCAATACTAGGCAGTACTTGTAGCCTCCCTGGGCATTGGGTAGGGGCCCGATGTAATTGATCTGGATCGACTGCCAGGGTCCCTCTACCCTCCTGATATGTCCCATTAAACTCCCCAGTACTGTGAGCGCCCAGCACGTTGAACTGTCTGCGGTGGTGTCCCTAGTCACACACCCCGAAGAATTCCCGACCCCGTACACGATTTGCTCGGACAGTATGTTCACATGCAATTGATATGCATGTGATATGTCCCATAGACACCTTCCTTTTCTGGGGATCGGGGTTGTTGGCAGCGCACACCAGACAGCTAGCACAGAACTCGCGGACGTCTTCCCTGAGTCCTGGCCACCACCCTGCCTGTTCCACTCGATGCCAAGTGGTCTCAGGTCCGGGGTGTCCTGCTCCTGGACCCTCGTGGGCCAGCTGGAGGAATTCTCTCCGGTGTTGTTGTGGTACTCACCCATTGCTCCCCCCTGAACAGCATGTCTTCTTTAATGGCAATTGCTGCTGTGCCGTACGGGCCGTCTATCCTTTCCCCTTTAGCTAGCGTGTTCAGAAATAAAAGTTCAGGACAAATTAAAGTTAGTTTGCAGGTGCAGCAGGTAATCAGGAAGGCGAATGGAATGTTGGCCTTCATTGCGAGAGGGATGGAGTACAAAAGCAGGGAGGTCCTGCTGCAACTGTACGGGGTATTGGTGAGGCCGCACCTGGAGTACTGCGTGCAGTTTTGGTCACCTTACTTAAGGAAGGATATACCAGCTTTGGAGGGGGTACAGAGACGATTCACTCGGCTGATTCCGGAGATGAGGGGGTTACCTTATGATGATAGATTGAGTAGACTGGGTCTTTACTCGTTGGAGTTCAGAAGGATGAGGGGTGATCTTATAGAAACATTTAAAATAATGAAATAACAAGATCGAGGCAGAGAGGTTGTTTCCACTGGTCGGGAAGACTAGAACTAGGGGGCACAGCCTCAAAATACGGGGGAGCCAATTTAAAACCGAATTGAGAAGGAATTTCTTCTCCCAGAGGGTTGTGAATCTGTGGAATTCTCTGCCCAAGGAAGCAGTTGAGGCTAGCTCATTGAATGTATTCAAGTCACAGATAGATAGATTTTTAACCAATAAGGGAATTAAGGGTTACGGGGAGCGGGCGGGTAAGTGGAGCTGAGTCCACGGCCAGATCAGCCATGATCTTATTGAATGGCAGAGCAGGCTCGAGGGGCTAGATGGCCTACTCCTGTTCCTAATTCTTATTAAGGACAGTTTTGAGGACGGGGTCTTGGGTCTGAACCATCTTTCGGTCCGGGGGCAAAGCCTTCCCTGCTGTCCCCATCCTGCCCCTAACTGCTGCAATGGGTCCTGGGATGTACGGATCCCAGAGCTTGCCCATGCGGGCACCTTGCTTGGCCAACATGTCAGCCTGCTGGTTTCCCTCGCTATGGGGTTCAGTGGTGGAATGTGCCTTCACTTTATGTATGTAGATATTCCCTTCCTCCCCTATGGCTTTCATGATCCTTTCCAGTAGGGGCTTAATTGCCAGGGGTCTCCCGTCTGCGGATGTGTATCCGCGGCGGGACCAGATAGCCAGTTACTCCGTACACGAATTGCATGTGAACATACTGTCCGAGCAAATCGTGTATGGGGTAGGGAATTCTTCGGGGTGTGTGACTACGTACACCACCACACACAGTTCAGCGTGCTGGGCGCTCATAGTACTGGGGAGTTTAATCGCCAGGGCAATGCCTGCCTCGGGGTCATACACTCCGCAGCCTGTGAGTCGTTCACCTGCAGATACCATGCTTGAACCGTCCACATCGATCTCTCGGCCTGTGGAGTGTAACCCAGCCCGAAAGCCTATGTTAATTTCCCATACCCCTTCTATGGAACACCGGTGGGCTGACCATGGATAAATCATGTTGGCTGCAAGTTTTGGCTCGCAGAGACCTTTACCCTTAGGTCCATTTGAGAGAGGAGCAGGGTCCAGCGAGCAATGCGGGCACTGCTCACTGTCCCGTCCTTAATTCTCCCGTCCAGGAGCATTTGGGTGGGCGAATGGTGGGTGTCATGTTTGTAACCTTCATGTAACTGTAACCTTCATGTAACAACACTGCATACTGTACACACCTAAGAAATGCACACCTTGACCACAGGGGGTGAACTTGTGGGAGACACTCCTCACCTGTGCATCCAGGTATATAAAGGGAGGTCCCACACAGGGTCATCACTTCTTGGGCCTGTGAATAAAGGTTAGGGTCACAGAGTGACCTTGTCCATAGAATGTGCCTCGTGTAAATTTATAGTAGTGTGTAAGGACACAACATTTGGCGACGAGAAACGGGAATCAACGACTCACGAGAATGGCCACCAGTAGCACAGAGGAACAGTACTGTGTTGGTGAGGACTGGGACGATTTCATTGAGCGACTCCAGCAGAGCTTTGTCACGAAGGACTGGTTGGGAAATGCAGCAGCTGACAAGCGAAGGGCGCATCTACTGACCAGCTGTGGACTGAAGACGTACGCGCTGATGAAAGACCTCGCACCCGAGAAGCCGGCGGACAAGAACTTTGAGAAGCTCAGCAAACTGATCGGTGAGCACCTCAAACCGGCGAGCAGTATACACATGGCCCGACACCGATTCTATACACACCGGTGTCGGGAAGGACAGAGCATACCGGACTTTGTTGCGGACCTTCGGCGTTTGGCAGCCTCTGTAAGTTCACAGACGCCTGCAGGGGGGAGATGTTACGGGATTTCTTCATTGAGGGCATTGGTTATGCCGGGATTTTTAGGAAGCTAATTGAGATCAAGGACTTGACCTTGGAAGCAGCGGCGTTGATGGCTCAAACCTTCATGGCGGGGAGGAGGAAACCAAGATCATATACGCACTCAACTCTGCTCCCAACGTGGCGATGGAGCAGGGAGTTAACATGGTAAACGCGACTCAGAACCCCGTAAGCACTTTACGATTTCAAACTTTCCGGTAGATAGTTCCCAAATTAAATTTATTTTTGAATGGGCCCAAACACTGAGTGGGGGGGGGGGGGGGGAGCGGGGGGAGGGGAGTTGGTTCTTGTGAATTTTGCACCCTTCAGGAGTTAGATATGACCCTTACGGCTAAAGTGATCAAGGGGTATGGAGAGAAAGCAGGAAAGGGGTACTGAGGTGAATGATCAGCCATGATCATATTGAATGGCGGTGCAGGCTCGAAGGGCCGAATGGCCTACTCCTGCACCTAATTTCTATGTTTCTATGTTCCGATGTTTCTACAGACCCGGGAAGGCATCGGAAAAGCCGGGTTTTTAGCGTGCAATGCACATGCGCTGAAAACCGGCTTTTCCGATCTGTCAGGTTTCTGGTCTTGACAGATCCTCCGTATATCGGGAGCGAGGACACTTGCAGGGCAGGATTTCCGATATTTACGAATATCTTGCCCTGAAAATGCCCTTTAAAATCTTGCGCCTGATAGAAGCAGGCGTATCGCCTACTTTTACAGGCGCGTGTTTAAAAATACACAGAAATATTTTAAAATAAAGTTATAAAGACACATTTTATTCTTAAAAACCCTCCCCACTAGGGTAAGTTTAGTTTAAGGCTAATTAAAAAAAAACTTTGTAAAAAGTGGGGAAAATATATGTACTTTATTTTCTTTTTTTCTGTGTTTTAGGTGTTTGGGGGGGTTTTCTCATTCCGGACTTACGGAACTCCTATTACTATGAATGAGAAAATATACTAACCTGACGGGCTGCTGACTCCAGCTCCCGGCCTGCGCACAGCCCCACGTGCACGCGCTGCGACGCGCATCACGGGAGGCCTCAGGCTCGGAACTTCCAACGGGCGCAGCAGCAACAGGTAAGTGCCCATCTTTTTTCCCGATTTCACTCGTTTGCCCGCGGGAAGAGCTCAATCGGAATTTCAGGCCCATTGTCACTCTCTCTCTCTTCTCTCTGAGGCAGTCCCTCGGAGTCGAGGATGACTGGCTTCCACACTAACATGGCTTCGGAGGTAACTGATGAGTCCAATGTGGGACCGACAGTCTCAGTCACAGGTGGGATAGACGGTGGTTAGAGGGACGGCTGCGGGGGGGGAGCTTGGGTTGCCGTACGCTCCTTCCGCTGTTGGTGCTTGGCTTCCACGTGCTCCCAGTGAAGAGGCTCGAGGTGTTCGGCGCCTTCCCGGATGCACTTCCTCCACTTTGGGCGGTCTTGGACCAGGGATTCCCAGGAATCGGTGAGGATGTTGCACTTTTCCAAGGAGGCTTTGAGGCTGTCCTTGAAGCGCGTTTTCTTTGCCCCTCCTTGGGCTCGCCTGCCGAGTAGAGCGCTTGTTTCGGGAGTCTCGTGTCGGGTATGCGGACGATGTGGCCCACCCAACGGAGCTGATCGAGCGCGCTCAGTGCCTCAATGCTGGGGGGGTGTTGGCCTGAGAGAGACTATCCTGCCAATGGATTTCAGGATCTTGCGGAGGCAGCGTCGGTGGTATTTCTCCAGGGCTTTGAGGTGCCTACTGTACATGGTCCATGTCTCTGAAGCATTTCTGATTATTCAATATACGGTTTTATATACACAACCGTGTTTGGAGCTTGGTACAGAAGCTGAAATTCCTGGGCTTGGGAGAGTCGGACGATGGGAGACGGCGGGTGGGTGAAGTGGAGGAGCCGACTTTGGGCTGGGACCGAGTTTTTCTGCCTCATTTTCCCATGGAAGAGATTCCAAAAGGCGGACAGGCGCAAGACGCAAGATGGGATGATGTTTTGTCAGAAATCGCACCACTTCCAGCTCCTCGTCTGACCCACAGAAAGTACTTCCGCATGAGGCCCAACCAGTGCTGCTCGGAAAGTGGGCGGTTTAAAATAGTCCGCTTTTCGAAAGGCTTTAATTATCTTCAGGACCAACAGCCTCACCTCCTTATTTTCCTGGTGATCCAATCCCTTTGCTAACAACCCTGTTCCCAAGATTTTGGATTCGGTCAGCACCAGGCCAGGCACACGGCCGGAGGAATTTCGAGAAATTTTAGCAGCCTGTATTTTAACAGTTGCACATATACACGGCATAACCCAAAGAAATGTGCATTTAATTACCACGGATGTGACATCTCACTATTGAAGTGCAGTCAGACACATGACAACATCCACGCCCCCTCTCCCCCAGTGACTGAGGTCACACCTCCCCCTCTCCCCCAGTGACTGAGGTCACACCTCCCCCTCTCCCCCAGTGACTGAGGTCACACCTCCCCCCATCTCCCCCAGTGACTGGGGTCACACCTCCCCCTCTCTCCCCCAGTGACTGAGGTCACACCTCCCCCTCACCCCCAGTGACTGAGGTCACACCTGCCCCTCTCCCCCAGTGACTGGGGTCACACCTCCCCCTCTCTCCCCCAGTGACTGAGTTCACACCTCCCCCCATCTCCCCCAGTGACTGAGGTCACACCTGCCCCTCTCCCCCAGTGACTGAGGTCACACCTCCCCCTCTCCCCCAGTGACTGAGGTCACACCTCCCCCCATCTCCCCCAGTGACTGAGGTCACACCTCCCCCCCTCTCCCCCAGTGACTGAGGTCACACCTCCCCCCATCTCCCCCAGTGACTGAGGTCACACCTCCCCCCATCTCCCCCAGTGACTGGGGTCACACCTCCCCCTCTCTCCCCCAGTGACTGAGGTCACACCTCCCCCTCACCCCCAGTGACTGAGGTCACACCTGCCCCTCTCCCCCAGTGACTGAGGTCACACCTCCCCCCCTCCTCTCCCCCAGTGACTGAGGTCACACCTCCCCCCATCTCCCCCAGTGACTGAGGTCACACCTCCCCCCATCTCCCCCAGTGACTGGGGTCACACCTCCCCCTCTCTCCCCCAGTGACTGAGGTCACACCTCCCCCCATCTCCCCCAGTGACTGAGGTCACACCTCCCCCATCTCCCCCAGTGACTGAGGTCACACCTCCCCCCTCTCCCCCAGTGACTGAGGTCACACCTCCCCCTCTCCCCCAGTGACTGAGGTCACACCTGCCCCTCTCCCCCAGTGACTGAGGTCACACCTGCCCCTCTCCCCCAGTGACTGAGGTCACACCTGCCCCTCTCCCCCAGTGACTGAGGTCACACCTGCCCCTCTCCCCCAATGACTGAGGTCACACCTCCCCCCTCTCCCCCAGTGACTGAGGTCACACCTCCCCCGCTCTCCCCCAGTGACTGAGGTCACACCTGCCCCTCTCCCCCAGTGACTGAGGTCACACCTCCCCCCCTCTCCCCCAGTGACTGAGGTCACACCTGCCCCCTCTCCCCCAGTGACAAGGTCACACCTGCCCCTCACCCAGATATTGTCACACCTGACTCCGACTCCCCCCCGCCCTACACCCACAGTGACAGAGATCACGCCTGATGCCCCCCTCCCCCACCCCACACCACCAAGTGTCTAGGATAGCCCTTCCCCCCGCTTTCCCCAGTGACTGTGAGCGGGCCCTCTCCCATGGCCTCTCCCCCACGGGTTGCTGTGCGCCCAGTCCCGACAGCAGCAGGAAGCTCAGAAACAAGGGCCACATGTGCAGGAGACTGCCCAGCACTGAGTCGGTGTCAAATTGTACAATTTGTTGTTGAATTAAGCTGCAAAGTGACAGCCCAGGGACTGCACTCATTGCCCAGGGGGAGGAGTTTTGTGAACCGGGAATTCGTCTGGGGACATTGTTTGCTTGGGTACATTCAAAAACTTGCATTGATATAGCTGCTTTAACGTAGTAAAGCGTCCCAAAGTGCTTCACAACAGTGTGAAAAGACAAAACGGATCAGTTTGACACCAAGCCGCATAAAAGAAATTATGGCAGATGACCAAAAGCTTGGTTCAAGAGGGAGGTTTTAAGGAGTGTTTTAAAGGAGGTAGAGAGGCGGAGAGGTTTTGGAGGGAGTTCCAGGGCTTGGGGCCCAGGCAGCTGAAGGCACGGTCACCGATGGTGGAGCGATTATAATCAGGGATGCTTAGGAGGGCAGAATTAGAGGAACGCAGACATCTCGGGGAGGTTGGAGGAGATTACAGAGATAGGGAGGGGCGAGTGCCATGGAGGGATTTGTAAACCAGGATGAGAATTTTGAAATTGAGGCGTTGCTTAACCGGAAGCCAATGTAGGTCAGCGAGCACAGGGGGTGATGGGTGAGTGGGACTGGGTGTGAGTTAGGACACAGGGCAGTGAGCACAGGGGGTGATGGGTGAGTGGGACTCGGTGTGAGTTAGGACACGGGGCAGTGAGCACAGGGGGTGATGGGTGAGTGGGACTCAGTGTGAGTTAGGACACGGGGCAGTGAGCACAGGGGGTGATGGGCGAGTGGGACTCGGTGTGAGTTAGGACACGGGGCAGTGAGCACAGGGGGCGATGGGCTAGCGGGACTCGGTGCGAGTTAGGACACGGGGCAGCGAGCACAGTGGGTGATGGGTGAGCAGGACTCGGTACGAGTTAGGACACGGGGCAGTGAGCACAGGGGGTGATGGGTGAGCGGGAACCGGTGCGAGTTAGGACACGGGGCAGTGAGCACAGGGGGTGATGGGTGAGCGGGAACCGGTGTGAGTTAGGACACGGGGCAGCGAGCACAGCGGGTGATGGGTGAGCGGGAACCGGTGCGAGTTGGGACACGGGCCAGCAAGCACAGGGGGTGATGGGTGAGCGAGACGCGGTGCGAGTTGGGACACGGGCCAGCAAGCACAGGGGGTGATGGGTGAGCGAGACTCGGTGTGAGTTCGGACACGGGGCAGCGAGCACAGGGGGTGATGGGCGAGTGGGGCTTGGTGCGAGTTAGGACACGGGTCAGCGAGCAGAGGGGGTGATGGGTGAGTGGGTCTTGGTGTGAGTGAGGACACGGGGCAGTGAGCACAGAGGGTGATGGGTGAGTGGGACACGGTGCGAGTTAGGTCACGGGGCAGTGAGCACAGGGGGTGATGGGTGAGCGGGACTGGGTGTGAGTTAGGACACGGGTTAGTGAGCACAGGTGATGATGGGTGAGTGGGACTGGGTGTGAGTTAGGGCATGGGGCAGTGAGCACAGGGGGTGATGGGTGAGCGGGACTTGGTGCGAGTTAGGACACGGGGTAGAGAGCACAGGGGGTGATGGGTGAGTGGGACTCGGTGCGAGTTAGGACACGTGCCAGCGAGCACAAGGGGTGATGGGCGAGCGGGACTCGGTGCGAGTTAGGACACGGGCCAGCGAGCACAGGGGGTGATGGGCGAGCGGGACTCGGTGCGAGTTAGGACATGGGGCAGTGAGCACGGGGGGGTGATGGGTGAGTGGGACTCGGTGCGAATTAGGACAGGGGGCAGTGAGCTTAGCGGGTGATGGGTGAGCAGGACTTGGTGTGAGTTAGGACTTGATGCAGTGAGCACAGTGGGTGATGGGTGAGCAGGACTTGATGCGAGTTAGGACACAGGGCAGTGAGCACAGTGGGTGATGTGTGAGCGGGAGTCGGTGTGAATTAGGACACGGGCCAGCGAGCACAGTGGGTGATGGGTGAGCGAGACTCGCTGCGAGTTAGGACACGGGGCAGTGAGCACAGGGGGTGATGGGTGAGCGGGACTCGGTGCGAGTTAGGACACGGGCCAGCGAGCACAGGGGGTGATGGGTGAGTGGGACTCGGTGCGAGTTAGGACAGGGGGCAGTGAGCACAGGGGGTGATGGGTGAGCAGGACTCGGTGCGAGTTAGGACACGGGGCAGTGAGCACGGGGTGATGGGTGAACGGGACTCGGTGTGAGTTAGGACACGGGCAGTGAGCACAGGGGGTGATGGGTGAGCAGGACTCGGTGCGAGTTAGGACACGGGGCAGTGAGCACGGGGTGATGGGTGAGCGGGACTCGGTGCGAGTTAGGACACGGGGCAGTGAGCACAGCGGGGTGATGGGTGAGTGGGACTCGGTGCGAGTTAGGACACGGGGCAGTGAGCACGGCGGGGTGATGGGTGAGTGGGACTCGGTGCGAATTAGGACAGGGGGCAGTGAGCATAGCGGGTGATGGGTGAGCCGGACTTGGTGTGAGTTCGGACATGATGCAGCGAGTACAGGGGGTGATGGGTGAGTGGGACTCGGTGCGAGTTCGGACAGCGGGCAGTGAGCACAGGGGGTGATGGGTGAGCAGGACTTGGTGCGAGTTAGGACACAGGGCATTGAGCACAGTGGGTGATGGGTGAGCGGGAGTCGGTGCAAATTAGGACACGGGGCAGTGAGCACAGGGGGTGATGGGTGAGCAGGACTCGGTGCGAGTTAGGACACGGGGCAGTGAGCAAAGGGGGTGATGGGTGAGCAGGACTCGGTGCGAGTTAGGACACGGGGCAGTGAGCACAGTGGGTGATGGGTGAGCGGGAGTCGGTGCAAATTAGGACACGGGGCAGTGAGCACAGGGGGTGATGGGTGAGCAGGACTTGGTGTGAGTTAGGACTTGCTGCAGTGAGCACAGGGGCTGATGGGTGATCAGGACTCGGTGCGAGTTAGGACAGGGGGCAGTGAGCACAGGGGGTGATGGGTGAGCAGGACTTGGTGCGAGTTAGGACACAGGGCAGTGAGCACAGTGGGTGATGGGTGAGCGGGAGTCGGTGCGAATTAGGACACGGGGCAGTGAGCACAGGGGGTGATGGGTGAGCAGGACTCGGTGCGAGTTAGGACACGGGCCAGTGAGCACAGGAGGTGATGGGCGAGCGGGACTCGGTGCGAGTTAGGGCACGGGCCAGCGAGCACAAGGGGTGATGGGTGAGCGGGACTCGGTGTGAGTTAGGACACGGGGCAGTGAGCACAGGGGGTGATGGGTGAGTGGGACTCGGTGCGAGTTAGGACATGGGGCAGTGAGCACAGGGGGTGATGGGTGAGCGGGACTTGGTGTGAGTTAGGACACGGGGCAGTGAGCACAGGGGGTGATGGGTGAGTGGGACTCGGTGCGAGTTAGGACAGAGGGCAGTGAGCACAGGGGGTGATGGGTGAGTGGGACTTGGTGCGAGTTAGGACACGGGGCAGTGAGCATAGGGGGTGATGGGTGAGTGGGACTTGGTGCGAGTTAGGACACAGGTCAGTGAGCACAGAGGGTGATGGGTGAGTGGGACTTGGTGTGAGTTAGAACACGGGGCAATGAGCACAGGGGGTGATGGGTGAGTGGGACTTGGCGTGAGTTAGAACACGGGGCAGTGAGCACTGGGGCTGATGGGTGAGTAGGACTTGGTGCGAGTTAGGACACAGGGCAGCGAGCACAAGGAGTGATGGGTGAGCGGGACTTGGTGCGAGTTAGGACACGGGGCAGCGAGCACAGCGGGTGATGGGTGAGTGGGACTTGCTGCGAGTTCGGACATGGTGCAGTGAGCACACGGGGTGATGGGTGAGCAGGACTTGGTGCGAGTTAGGACACAGGGCAGTGAGAACATGGAATGATGGGTGAGCGGGATTCGGTGTGAGTTAGGACACGGGGCAGTGAGCACAGGGGGTGGTGGGTGAGCGGGACTCGGTCTGAGTTAGGACACGGGGCAGTAAGCACAGAGGGTGATGGGTGAGTGGGACTTGGTGCGAGTTAGGACACAGGTCAGTGAGCACAGAGGGTGATGGGTGAGTGGGACTAGGTGTGAGTTAGAATACGGGGCAATGAGCACAGGGGGTGATGGGTGAGTGGGACTTGGCGTGAGTTAGAACACGGGGCAGTGAGCACTGGGGCTGATGGGTGAGTAGGACTCGGTGCGAGTTAGGACAGGGGTCAGTGAGCACAGGGGGTGATGGGTGAGCAGGACTTGGTGCGAGTTAGGACACGGGGCAGTGAGCACAGGGGGTGATGGGTGAGCGGTACTCGGTGCGAGTTAGGACACGGGGCAGCGAGCACAGCGGGTGATGGGTGAGTGGGACTTGCTGCGAGTTCGGACACGGTGCAGTTAGCACACGGGGTGATGGGTGAGCAGGACTTGGTGTGAGTTAGGACTTGATGCATTGAGCACAGGGGGTGATGGGTGAGCGAGACTCGGTGTGAGTTAGGACACGGGGCAGTGAGCACAGGGGGTGATGGGTGAGCGAGACTCGGTGCGAGTTCGGACACGGGCCAGCGAGCACAGGGGGTGATGGGTGAGCGGGACTCGGTGCGAGTTAGGACACGGGCCAGTGAGCACAGGAGGTGATGGGTGAGCCGGACTTGGTGCGAGTTAGGACACGGGGCAGTGAGCACAGGGGTGATGGGTGAGTGGGACTCGGTGCAAATTAGGACACGGGGCAGTGAGCACAGGGGGTGATGGGTGAGTGGGACTCGGTGCGAGTTAGGACACAGGTCAGTGAGCACAGCGGGTGATGGGTGAGTGGGACTCGGTGCGAGTTAGGACACAGGTCAGTGAGCACAGGGGGTGATGCGGGACTCGGTGCGAGTTAGGACACAGGTCAGTGAGCACAAGGGGTGATGGGTGAGTGGGACTCGGTGCAAGTTAGGACAGAGGGCAGTGAGCATAGAGGCTGATGGGTGAATGGGACTTGATGTGAGTTAGGACACAGGGCAGCGAGCACAAGGGGTGATGGGTGAGCAGGACTTGGTGCGAGTTAGGACACGGGTCAGCGAGCACAGGGGGTGATGGGTGAGTGGGACTCGGTGCAAGTTAGGACCCTGGGCAGTGAGCACAGGGGGTGATGGGTGAGCGGGACTCGGTGCGAGTTAGGACACGGGTCGATGGGATTGGGACTCGGTGCGAGTTTGGACCCGGGGCAGTGATCACAGGGGGTGATGGGTGAGCGGGACTCGGTGCGAGTTAGGACACGGGGCAGTGAGCACAGGGGTGATGGGTGAGTGGAACTCGGTGCGAGTTAGGACACGGGGCAGTGAGCACAGCGGGTGGTGGGTGAGTGGGACACGGTGCGAGTTAGGACATGGGGCAGTGAGCACGGGGGGATGATGGGTGAGTGGGACTCGGTGCGAATTCTGACACGGGGCAGTGAGCACAGTGGGTGATGGGTGAGTGGGACTCGGTGCGATTTAGGACACGGGGCAGTGAGCACGGGGGGGTGATGGGTGAGTGGGACTCGGTGCGAGTTCGGACACGGGGCAGTGAGCACAGGGGTTGATGGGTGAATGGGACTCGGTGCGAGTTAGGACACGGGGCAGTGAGCACAGGGGGTGATGGGTGAGCGAGACTCGGTGTGAGTTCGGACACGGGCCAGTGAGCACAGGAGGTGATGGGTGAGCAGGACTTGGTGTGAGTTAGGACTTGATGCAGTGAGCACAGGGGCTGATGGGTGATCAGGACTCGGTGCGAGTTAGGACAGGGGGCAGTGAGCACAGGGGGTGATGGGTGAGCAGGACTTGGTGCGAGTTAGGACACAGGGCAGTGAGCACAGTGGGTGATGGGTGAGCGGGAGTCGGTGCGAATTAGGACACGGGGCAGTGAGCACAGGGGGTGATGGGTGAGCAGGACTCGGTGCGAGTTAGGACACGGGCCAGCTAGCACAGGGGGTGATGGGTGAGCAGGACTCGGTGCGAGTTAGGACACGGGCCAGCTAGCACAGGGGGTGATGGGCGAGCGGGACTCGGTGCGAGTTAGGGCACGGGCCAGCGAGCACAAGGGGTGATGGGTGAGCGGGACTCGGTGTGAGTTAGGACACGGGGCAGTGAGCACAGGGGGTGATGGGTGAGTGGGACTCGGTGCGAGTTAGGACATGGGGCAGTGAGCACAGGGGGTGATGGGTGAGCGGGACTTGGTGTGAGTTAGGACACGGGGCAGTGAGCACAGGGGGTGATGGGTGAGCCGGACTCGGTGCGAGTTAGGACACAGGGCAGTGAGCACAGGGGGTGATGGGTGAGCGGGACTCGGTGTGAGTTAGGACACGGGGCAGTGAGCACAGGGGGTGATGGGTGAGTGGATCTCGGTGCGAGTTAGGAGACGGGGCAGTGAGCACAGGAAGTGATGGGTGAGCGGGACTCGGTGCGAGTTAGGACACGGGGTGTGGATATGTGAACTGGATATATGAAAATAAAGACAGTGAAGTGAACTGAATATATGAAAATGTACAAGCCATGGAAAAATAACTAAGAGAATGTCAGATTGCAAATATGACAACATCAGCACAATTAGCAGAATTGCAAGGTCTTAGTTCCTAGTCACGCCAGTAAAATTGTAACATTTAGAAACCATGCCTGAGCTTTAGTAAAAACAGCTCATATAGATGTCGGCTCATGAGTGGACAAAGGAAAGGAGGGATCAAAAGGGATAGGCTGAACTAGGATGTCACTCTAATTGTATCTTGTTATCTTGTACCAAAAAATGTATAACTGTGTGCCTTCACAATGTAAACTTACTTGTCCGTAGGAAGTGGGTACGCTCTATCACGAGAGTATTCCTTCTGTCTGATAAGTCTCGGCCAGTGAGACCTAATATTAAAGACTGCTTGGTTCTAAACTCCTTTGGTGTTCGCCTCAGTGTATTCGCTGAAACAGATTGAGGGAAAAGAATCCAGAAATCAACAGGGGCAGTGAGCACAGGGAGTGATGGGTGAGTGGGACTCGGTGCGAGTTAGGACACGGGGCATTGAGCACAGGAGGTGATGGGTGAGCCGGACTTGGTGCGAGTTCGGACACGGGGCAGTGAGCACAGGGGGTGATGGGTGAGTGGGACTCGGTGCGAGGTAGGACAGGGGGCAGTGAGCATAGGGGTGATGGGTGAGTGGGACTTGGTGCGAGTTAGGACTCGGGGCAGTGAGCAAAGGGGGTGATGGGTGAGTGGGACTCGGTGTGAGTTAGGACACGGGGCAGTGAGCACAGGGGGCGATGGGCTAGCGGGACTCGGTGCGAGTTAGGACACGGGGCAGCGAGCACAGTGGGTGATGGGTGAGCAGGACTCGGTACGAGTTAGGACACGGGGCAGTGAGCACAGGGGGTGATGGGTGAGCGGGAACCGGTGCGAGTTAGGACACGGGGCAGTGAGCACAGGGGGTGATGGGTGAGCGGGAACCGGTGTGAGTTAGGACACGGGGCAGCGAGCACAGCGGGTGATGGGTGAGCGGGAACCGGTGCGAGTTGGGACACGGGCCAGCAAGCACAGGGGGTGATGGGTGAGCGAGACGCGGTGCGAGTTGGGACACGGGCCAGCAAGCACAGGGGGTGATGGGTGAGCGAGACTCGGTGTGAGTTCGGACACGGGGCAGCGAGCACAGGGGGTGATGGGCGAGTGGGGCTTGGTGCGAGTTAGGACACGGGTCAGCGAGCAGAGGGGGTGATGGGTGAGTGGGTCTTGGTGTGAGTGAGGACACGGGGCAGTGAGCACAGAGGGTGATGGGTGAGTGGGACACGGTGCGAGTTAGGTCACGGGGCAGTGAGCACAGGGGGTGATGGGTGAGCGGGACTGGGTGTGAGTTAGGACACGGGTTAGTGAGCACAGGTGATGCTGGGTGAGTGGGACTGGGTGTGAGTTAGGGCATGGGGCAGTGAGCACAGGGGGTGATGGGTGAGCGGGACTTGGTGCGAGTTAGGACACGGGGTAGAGAGCACAGGGGGTGATGGGTGAGTGGGACTCGGTGCGAGTTAGGACACGTGCCAGCGAGCACAAGGGGTGATGGGCGAGCGGGACTCGGTGCGAGTTAGGACACGGGCCAGCGAGCACAGGGGGTGATGGGCGAGCGGGACTCGGTGCGAGTTAGGACATGGGGCAGTGAGCACGGGGGGGTGATGGGTGAGTGGGACTCGGTGCGAATTAGGACAGGGGGCAGTGAGCTTAGCGGGTGATGGGTGAGCAGGACTTGGTGTGAGTTAGGACTTGATGCAGTGAGCACAGTGGGTGATGGGTGAGCAGGACTTGATGCGAGTTAGGACACAGGGCAGTGAGCACAGTGGGTGATGTGTGAGCGGGAGTCGGTGTGAATTAGGACACGGGCCAGCGAGCACAGTGGGTGATGGGTGAGCGAGACTCGCTGCGAGTTAGGACACGGGGCAGTGAGCACAGGGGGTGATGGGTGAGCGGGACTCGGTGCGAGTTAGGACACGGGCCAGCGAGCACAGGGGGTGATGGGTGAGTGGGACTCGGTGCGAGTTAGGACAGGGGGCAGTGAGCACAGGGGGTGATGGGTGAGCAGGACTCGGTGCGAGTTAGGACACGGGGCAGTGAGCACGGGGTGATGGGTGAACGGGACTCGGTGTGAGTTAGGACACGGGCAGTGAGCACAGGGGGTGATGGGTGAGCAGGACTCGGTGCGAGTTAGGACACGGGGCAGTGAGCACGGGGTGATGGGTGAGCGGGACTCGGTGCGAGTTAGGACACGGGGCAGTGAGCACAGCGGGGTGATGGGTGAGTGGGACTCGGTGCGAGTTAGGACACGGGGCAGTGAGCACGGCGGGGTGATGGGTGAGTGGGACTCGGTGCGAATTAGGACAGGGGGCAGTGAGCATAGCGGGTGATGGGTGAGCCGGACTTGGTGTGAGTTCGGACATGATGCAGCGAGTACAGGGGGTGATGGGTGAGTGGGACTCGGTGCGAGTTCGGACAGCGGGCAGTGAGCACAGGGGGTGATGGGTGAGCAGGACTTGGTGCGAGTTAGGACACAGGGCATTGAGCACAGTGGGTGATGGGTGAGCGGGAGTCGGTGCAAATTAGGACACGGGGCAGTGAGCACAGGGGGTGATGGGTGAGCAGGACTCGGTGCGAGTTAGGACACGGGGCAGTGAGCAAAGGGGGTGATGGGTGAGCAGGACTCGGTGCGAGTTAGGACACGGGGCAGTGAGCACAGTGGGTGATGGGTGAGCGGGAGTCGGTGCAAATTAGGACACGGGGCAGTGAGCACAGGGGGTGATGGGTGAGCAGGACTTGGTGTGAGTTAGGACTTGCTGCAGTGAGCACAGGGGCTGATGGGTGATCAGGACTCGGTGCGAGTTAGGACAGGGGGCAGTGAGCACAGGGGGTGATGGGTGAGCAGGACTTGGTGCGAGTTAGGACACAGGGCAGTGAGCACAGTGGGTGATGGGTGAGCGGGAGTCGGTGCGAATTAGGACACGGGGCAGTGAGCACAGGGGGTGATGGGTGAGCAGGACTCGGTGCGAGTTAGGACACGGGCCAGTGAGCACAGGAGGTGATGGGCGAGCGGGACTCGGTGCGAGTTAGGGCACGGGCCAGCGAGCACAAGGGGTGATGGGTGAGCGGGACTCGGTGTGAGTTAGGACACGGGGCAGTGAGCACAGGGGGTGATGGGTGAGTGGGACTCGGTGCGAGTTAGGACATGGGGCAGTGAGCACAGGGGGTGATGGGTGAGCGGGACTTGGTGTGAGTTAGGACACGGGGCAGTGAGCACAGGGGGTGATGGGTGAGCCGGACTCGGTGCAAGTTAGGACACGGGGCAGTGAGCACAGGGGGTGATGGGCGAACGGGACTGGGTGTGAGTTCGGACACGGGGCAGTGAGCACAGGGGGTGATGGGTGAGTGGGACACGGTGCGAGTTAGGACACGGGGCAGTGAGCACAGGGGGTGATGGGTGAGTGGGACTTGGTGCGAGTTAGGACACAGGGCAGTGAGCACAGCGGGTGATGGGTGAGCGGGACTCGGTGTGAGTTAGGACACGGGGCAGTGAGCACAGGGGGTGATGGGTGAGTGATACTCGGTGTGAGTTCGGACACTGGGCAGCGAGCACAGAGGGTGATGGGTGAGCGAGACTCGGTGCGAGTTAGGACACGGGGCAGCGAGCAGAGTGGGTGATGGGTGAGTGGGACTTGGTGTGAGTTAGGACACAGGGCAGTGAACGCAGGGGGTGATGGGTGAGTGGATCTCGGTGCGAGTTAGGAGACGGGGCAGTGAGCACAGGAAGTGATGGGTGAGCGGGACTCGGTGCGAGTTAGGACACGGGGTGTGGATATGTGAACTGGATATATGAAAATAAAGACAGTGAAGTGAACTGAATATATGAAAATGTACAAGCCATGGAAAAATAACTAAGAGAATGTCAGATTGCAAATATGACAACATCAGCACAATTAGCAGAATTGCAAGGTCTTAGTTCCTAGTCACGCCAGTAAAATTGTAACATTTAGAAACCATGCATGAGCTTTAGTAAAAACAGCTCATATAGATGTCGGCTCATGAGTGGACAAAGGAAAGGAGGGATCAAAAGGGATAGGCTGAACTAGGATGTCACTCTAATTGTATCTTGTTATCTTGTACCAAAAAATGTATAACTGTGTGCCTTCACAATGTAAACTTACTTGTCCGTAGGAAGTGGGTACGCTCTATCACGAGAGTATTCCTTCTGTCTGATAAGTCTCGGCCAGTGAGACCTAATATTAAAGACTGCTTGGTTCTAAACTCCTTTGGTGTTCGCCTCAGTGTATTCGCTGAAACAGATTGAGGGAAAAGAATCCAGAAATCAACAGGGGCAGTGAGCACAGGGGGTGATGGGTGAGTGGGACTCGGTGCGAGTTAGGACTCGGGGCATTGAGCACAGGAGGTGATGGGTGAGCCGGACTTGGTGCGAGTTCGGACACGGGGCAGTGAGCACAGGGGGTGATGGGTGAGTGGGACTCGGTGCGAGGTAGGACAGGGGGCAGTGAGCATAGGGGGTGATGGGTGAGTGGGACTTGGTGCGAGTTAGGACACGGGGCAGTGAGCACAGCGGGTGATAGGTGAGTGGGACTCGGTGCGAGGTAGGACAGGGGCAGTGAGCATAGTGGGTGATGGGTGAGTGGGACTTGGTGCGAGTTAGGACACAGGTCAGTGAGCACAGAGGGTGATGGGTGAGTGGGACTAGGTGTGAGTTAGAACACGGGGCAATGAGCACAGTGGGTGATGGGTGAGTGGGACTTGGCGTGAGTTAGAACACGGGGCAGTGAGCACTGGGGCTGATGGGTGAGTAGGACTCGGTGCGAGTTAGGACAGGGGTCAGTGAGCACAGTGGGTGATGGGTGAGTGGGACTCGGTGCGAGTTAGGACAGAGGGCAGTGAGCACAGGGGGTGATGGGTGAGTGGGACTTGGTGCGAGTTAGGACACGGGGCAGTGAGCATAGGGGGTGATGGGTGAGTGGGACTTGGTGCGAGTTAGGACTCGGGGCAGTGAGCACAGCGGGTGATAGGTGAGTGGGACTCGGTGCGAGGTAGGACAGGGGGCAGTGAGCATAGTGGGTGATGGGTGAGTGGGACTTGGTGCGAGTTAGGACACAGGTCAGTGAGCACAGAGGGTGATGGGTGAGTGGGACTAGGTGTGAGTTAGAACACGGGGCAATGAGCACAGGGGGTGATGGGTGAGTGGGACTTGGCGTGAGTTAGAACACGGGGCAGTGAGCACTGGGGCTGATGGGTGAGTAGGACTCGGTGCGAGTTAGGACAGGGGTCAGTGAGCACAGGGGGTGATGGGTGAGCAGGACTTGGTGCGAGTTAGGACACAGGGCAGCGAGCACAAGGAGTGATGGGTGAGCGGGACTTGGTGCGAGTTAGGACACGGGGCAGTGAGCACAGGGGGTGATGGGTGAGCGGGACTTGGTGCGAGTTAGGACACGGGGCAGTGAGCACAGGGGGTGATGGGTGAGCGGTACTCGGTGCGAGTTAGGACACGGGGCAGCGAGCACAGCGGGTGATGGGTGAGTGGGACTTGGTGCGAGTTCGGACACGGTGCAGTGAGCACACAGGGTGATGGGTGAGCAGGACTTGGTGCGAGTTAGGACACAGGGCAGTGAGAACAGGGAATGATGGGTGAGCGGGATTCGGTGTGAGTTAGGACAGGGGGCAGTGAGCATAGGGGTGATGGGTGAGTGGGACTTGGTGCGAGTTAGGACTCGGGGCAGTGAGCACAGTGGGTGATGGGTGAGTGGGACTCGGTGCGAGTTAGGACAGAGGGCAGTGAGCACAGGGGGTGATGGGTGAGTGGGACTTGGTGCGAGTTAGGACACGGGGCAGTGAGCATAGGGGGTGATGGGTGAGTGGGACTTGGTGCGAGTTAGGACTCGGGGCAGTGAGCACAGCGGGTGATAGGTGAGTGGGACTCGGTGCGAGGTAGGACAGGGGGCAGTGAGCATAGTGGGTGATGGGTGAGTGGGACTTGGTGCGAGTTAGGACACAGGTCAGTGAGCACAGAGGGTGATGGGTGAGTGGGACTTGGTGTGAGTTAGAACACGGGGCAATGAGCACAGGGGGTGATGGGTGAGTGGGACTTGGCGTGAGTTAGAACACGGGGCAGTGAGCACTGGGGCTGATGGGTGAGTAGGACTTGGTGCGAGTTAGGACACAGGGCAGCGAGCACAAGGAGTGATGGGTGAGCGGGACTTGGTGCGAGTTAGGACACGGGGCAGCGAGCACAGCGGGTGATGGGTGAGTGGGACTTGCTGCGAGTTCGGACACGGTGCAGTGAGCACACGGGGTGATGGGTGAGCAGGACTTGGTGCGAGTTAGGACACAGGGCAGTGAGAACATGGAATGATGGGTGAGCGGGATTCGGTGTGAGTTAGGACACGGGGCAGTGAGCACAGGGGGTGGTGGGTGAGCGGGACTCGGTCTGAGTTAGGACACGGGGCAGTAAGCACAGAGGGTGATGGGTAAGCGGGACTCGGTGCGAGTTAAGACGGGGGCAGTGAGCACAGGGGCTGATGGGTGAGCGGGACTCGGTGCGAGTTAGGACATGGAGCACAGCGGGTGATGGGTGAGTGGGACTTGGTGCAAGTTAGGACACGGGTCAGTGAGCACAGGGGCTGATGGGTGAGCGGGACTCGGTGCGAGTTAGGACACTGGGCACAGGGGGTGATGGGTGAGCGGGACTCGGTGCGAGTTAGGACACGAGTCAGTGAGCACAAGTGGGTGATGGGTGAGCGGGACTTGGTGCGAGTTAGGACACGGGGCAGTGAGCACAGGGGGTGATGGGTGAGCGGTACTCGGTGCGAGTTAGGACACGGGGCAGCGAGCACAGCGGGTGATGGGTGAGTGGGACTTGCTGCGAGTTCGGACACGGTGCAGTGAGCACACAGGGTGATGGGTGAGCAGGACTTGGTGCGAGTTAGGACACAGGGCAGTGAGAACAGGGAATGATGGGTGAGCGGGATTCGGTGTGAGTTAGGACAGGGGGCAGTGAGCATAGGGGTGATGGGTGAGTGGGACTTGGTGCGAGTTAGGACTCGGGGCAGTGAGCAAAGGGGGTGATGGGTGAGTGGGACTCGCTGCGAGTTAGGACTCGGGGCAGTGAGCATAGGGGTGATGGGTGAGTGGGACTTGGTGCGAGTTAGGACTCGGGGCAGTGAGCACAGTGGGTGATGGGTGAGTGGGACTCGGTGCGAGTTAGGACAGAGGGCAGTGAGCACAGGGGGTGATGGGTGAGTGGGACTTGGTGCGAGTTAGGACACGGGGCAGTGAGCATAGGGGGTGATGGGTGAGTGGGACTTGGTGCGAGTTAGGACTCGGGGCAGTGAGCACAGCGGGTGATAGGTGAGTGGGACTCGGTGCGAGGTAGGACAGGGGGCAGTGAGCATAGTGGGTGATGGGTGAGTGGGACTTGGTGCGAGTTAGGACACAGGTCAGTGAGCACAGAGGGTGATGGGTGAGTGGGACTTGGTGTGAGTTAGAACACGGGGCAATGAGCACAGGGGGTGATGGGTGAGTGGGACTTGGCGTGAGTTAGAACACGGGGCAGTGAGCACTGGGGCTGATGGGTGAGTAGGACTTGGTGCGAGTTAGGACACAGGGCAGCGAGCACAAGGAGTGATGGGTGAGCGGGACTTGGTGCGAGTTAGGACACGGGGCAGCGAGCACAGCGGGTGATGGGTGAGTGGGACTTGCTGCGAGTTCGGACACGGTGCAGTGAGCACACGGGGTGATGGGTGAGCAGGACTTGGTGCGAGTTAGGACACAGGGCAGTGAGAACATGGAATGATGGGTGAGCGGGATTCGGTGTGAGTTAGGACACGGGGCAGTGAGCACAGGGGGTGGTGGGTGAGCGGGACTCGGTCTGAGTTAGGACACGGGGCAGTAAGCACAGAGGGTGATGGGTAAGCGGGACTCGGTGCGAGTTAAGACGGGGGCAGTGAGCACAGGGGCTGATGGGTGAGCGGGACTCGGTGCGAGTTAGGACATGGAGCACAGCGGGTGATGGGTGAGTGGGACTTGGTGCAAGTTAGGACACGGGTCAGTGAGCACAGGGGCTGATGGGTGAGCGGGACTCGGTGCGAGTTAGGACACTGGGCACAGGGGGTGATGGGTGAGCGGGACTCGGTGCGAGTTAGGACACGAGTCAGTGAGCACAAGTGGGTGATGGGTGAGCGGGACTTGGTGCGAGTTAGGACACGAGTCAGTGAGCACAAGTAGGTGATGGGTGAGCGGGACTCGGTGCGAGTTAGGACACGAGTCAGTGAGCACAAGTGGGTGATGGGTGAGCGGGACCTGGTGCGAGTTAGGACACGGGGCAGTGAGCACAGGGGTTGATGGGTGAGTGGGACTCGGTGTGAGTTAGGACACGGGGCAGTGAGCACAGTGGGTGATGGGTGAGTGGGACTCGGTGCAAGTTAGGACACGAGTCAGTGAGCACAAGTGGGTGATGGGTGAGCGGGACTCGGTGCGAGTTAGGACACAGGTCAGTGAGCACAGAGGGTGATGGGTGAGTGGGACTTGGTGTGAGTTAGAACACGGGGCAATGAGCACAGGGGGTGATGGGTGAGTGGGACTTGGCGTGAGTTAGAACACGGGGCAGTGAGCACTGGGGCTGATGGGTGAGTAGGACTTGGTGCGAGTTAGGACACAGGGCAGCGAGCACAAGGAGTGATGGGTGAGCGGGACTTGGTGCGAGTTAGGACACGGGGCAGCGAGCACAGCGGGTGATGGGTGAGTGGGACTTGCTGCGAGTTCGGACATGGTGCAGTGAGCACACGGGGTGATGGGTGAGCAGGACTTGGTGCGAGTTAGGACACAGGGCAGTGAGAACATGGAATGATGGGTGAGCGGGATTCGGTGTGAGTTAGGACACGGGGCAGTGAGCACAGGGGGTGGTGGGTGAGCGGGACTCGGTCTGAGTTAGGACACGGGGCAGTAAGCACAGAGGGTGATGGGTGAGTGGGACTTGGTGCGAGTTAGGACACAGGTCAGTGAGCACAGAGGGTGATGGGTGAGTGGGACTAGGTGTGAGTTAGAATACGGGGCAATGAGCACAGGGGGTGATGGGTGAGTGGGACTTGGCGTGAGTTAGAACACGGGGCAGTGAGCACTGGGGCTGATGGGTGAGTAGGACTCGGTGCGAGTTAGGACAGGGGTCAGTGAGCACAGGGGGTGATGGGTGAGCAGGACTTGGTGCGAGTTAGGACACGGGGCAGTGAGCACAGGGGGTGATGGGTGAGCGGTACTCGGTGCGAGTTAGGACACGGGGCAGCGAGCACAGCGGGTGATGGGTGAGTGGGACTTGCTGCGAGTTCGGACACGGTGCAGTTAGCACACGGGGTGATGGGTGAGCAGGACTTGGTGTGAGTTAGGACTTGATGCATTGAGCACAGGGGGTGATGGGTGAGCGAGACTCGGTGTGAGTTAGGACACGGGGCAGTGAGCACAGGGGGTGATGGGTGAGCGAGACTCGGTGCGAGTTCGGACACGGGCCAGCGAGCACAGGGGGTGATGGGTGAGCGGGACTCGGTGCGAGTTAGGACACGGGCCAGTGAGCACAGGAGGTGATGGGTGAGCCGGACTTGGTGCGAGTTAGGACACGGGGCAGTGAGCACAGGGGTGATGGGTGAGTGGGACTCGGTGCAAATTAGGACACGGGGCAGTGAGCACAGGGGGTGATGGGTGAGTGGGACTCGGTGCGAGTTAGGACACAGGTCAGTGAGCACAGCGGGTGATGGGTGAGTGGGACTCGGTGCGAGTTAGGACACAGGTCAGTGAGCACAGGGGGTGATGCGGGACTCGGTGCGAGTTAGGACACAGGTCAGTGAGCACAAGGGGTG